>NC_133326.1:269893834-270248272 GCF_042186555.1 Aquarana catesbeiana
ACACACTGTTGCTGCGATTGAGCACCTATTCCTGTAACTAATTTAACAAATGATATCCTTTAATGCTTTTTCCATTGTTTCCTGCAATTTTCTTAAATGCTTGTGTAAGCGTGCTGGTTGTGTCTCATTTTTCATTCGGTTGCTAGGATATAGGCAGTTATGATACAGCGACATCCTAATATTGGCTTCAAGAAATCTGACGCTGTAATCACATAACACTTGCTCTAGGGTCAATTGACATATGCAGGGAAGTCGAATGATCTGAGGTAGGAGTGGCCTATGAAAGCTGCTATTTGCTTATAATGGCAAAGGAAAGCTTTTTGTGGAATTTGCAGGGCTTGTCTTTGATACCAGGCAATAAGGATATGTTTGCAAGCCATGATCAGCATGATTAATTGCGTATTTATTTAAACAACTCAAGTGCCACAGCTGTATAGATCACTTTGGTGCAAATACAAATAAACAAACGTTAAAATTGACCTATTCTGAAGACTGAACTAAATGTCAATATTCCACTTGCACACTATTAATAAGAGTTAGGGAAACACTAAAAAATTGATTAGTTATCATTTGAATCATGGACAAGATGGGGCTTGCTCCATACCCCTGGCACAGCTACCCAAACTGTGGCTCTGCCTGGAGAGTCTAACATCACTCCTCAATAGACTGTTCATATTGATATTACATGATCAATTCCTCTAAATAGATCACCTGACCTGACCCAAGCTGGTTCAGATATTCTATTATTACATGTTTAATCTGTTTCAATAAAGAGAGTCTGTAGGGCAAAGTAACAGGTTCTCTTGAAAGCCCCAATGTCCAATACTCACCTTCACCACCTATACATGGTGAGTAGTGGAAAAAAACATGACACTTCTAAAAAAGCAAGAGCATGTGACATTCTCTCCTTCCTCCCAGGATGCAATGCTCCACTCTGAATGGCCAATCCCCAAGCCCAAACACTGTTACTTGAAGGAGGAGAGCATATCATTAACCCTGTGTAAACTCCAACACTGACCAAAACAGAGTTTAAGAACCATAGCAGTTAAACAAAGCAAAACCTGATGGTTGATACATTTAAGTAAGGGGAGACATGCTATTCTTACTGGGATACCCTAAGCCCCCACCCTGCAAACATCTAGACCCAAAATGCAAAACAGAGGAGGGACTTTTTTTTTTTTTTTTTGCAACATTGAGGACTCACTAAAAAATATGAAGATATAATCCTTTTATTATGTATAAAATAAAAAATACATTCCAAAGTTTAATGTAAAACAAATTATACATGTGTATATTGCAATGCATACAGCACTTATTATAATATTTATAAGTTCTAGATGCATTAGAATACTTTTCATCCTTGTCAGGCAAAGGAGTCATGTCTGCTTTGGCAATCAGAAAGTATTTATGAGCTTTGATCTGCTTGGCCTCAATGCAATCCACACAGCAAAGCTGGATAGAAGAACTTTTGTTTAGGCACCCACATCAATTTACTTTAGATTTAGAATTTCATTTGTTTTGAGGGGAATATTTTTGTTACCGATGCAGAGCCATAGCAAAAGCATTCCATCTGTATACACATCTGTGGCAGAAGAAAAAGACCTACCATTAATTCAGGAAATGTGATCAGAAGTGAGAAACAATAACAAGATGGTCACACTTCAGTTATGCATGCAGGGTACTCTGGTGGAGATCTGTGCCAGGTCCATTTAATGGCTTAAAACTTCTCCAATGTGCAGATACCACACAGAGTCCACTTTCCATTCTTCTGTGCCAATATGGTTCTTTCTGCACTTCAGGAACTGCTCTTTTAACCTATTAGAGACATATCTCTCTCTACTCTCACCTAAAATGTGGCATGCCTTGTAGCAAATTGCATAGCTCCCAACTGTCCCTGATTTCGAGGGATTGAGGGAAAGTCCCTCTGTCCCTCTTTTATCCTCATTTGTCCCTCATTTTGATCTGATATATATAGTTGTATATAAAACACACTATTTTGCCGTGTACACACGGGCGGACTTTTCAGCATCAAACGTCCGACGGTCTTTCCGATGGACTTTCGATGGAATTACTACAGACTTTCAAACGACCGGACTTGTCCACACACGAACGGACTAATGTCTGTTCGAAAGTCTGTTGGTTTGAACGTGATGATGTACGAAGGGACTAGAATAAGGAAGTTCATAGCCAGTAGCCAATAATTGCCCTTGAATCCTTTTTTGTCCGTCGGACTAGCATACAGACAAACTGATTTTTCAACTGGACTAGAGTCCGTCAGAAAGATTTGAAACATGTTCCAAATCTAAAGTCCATCTGATTTTCGACAGAAAAGGTCCGCTGAAGGTCCGATGAAGCCCACACACAGTCGGATTGTCCGACGGATTTGTTCCGTCGGACCAGTCCGGTCAAAAAGTCCGGTTGTGTGTACACGGCATTTATCTTTCAAATAGTGCTTTACAATGATAAACCTTTCATCCAATTTGGAAATTGTTGCATTTGTAAATTTCAAAAGCCAATATAAAGGAATAGTAAGGGTAATAAAAAGCACTTGTTGGTTTAACTTATTTTTTTCGTATAATTCTCCTTTAACCGCTTCACCCCCGGAATATTTAACCCCCTTCCTGGCCAGAGCACTTTTTGCGATTCGGCACTGCTCCGCTTTAACTGACAATTGCGCGGTCGTGTGACGTTGCACCCAAACAGAATTGACATCCTTTTTTCCCCACAAATAGAGCTTTCTTTTGGTGTATTTGATCACCTCTGCGGTTTTTATTTTTTGGACTATAAGCATAAAAAAGAGCGAATTTTGAAAATAACGCAATATTTTTTACTTTTTGCTATAATAAATATCCCCCAAAAATATATAAAAAAAAAACATTTTTTTTTCCTCAGTTTAGGCCGATATGTATTCTTCTACATATTTTTGGTAAAAAAAAAAAATGCAATATATATTGATTGGTTTACGCAAAAGTTATAGTGTCTACAAAATAGGGGATAGATTTATAGCATATTTATTATTCATTTTTTTTATTAGTAATGGCGGTGAAATGCGATTTTTATCGGGACTGCGACATTATGGCAGACACATTGGACACTTTTGACACTATTTTGGGACCATTGTCATTTATACAGAGATAAGTGCTATAAAAATGCACTGATTACTGTGTAAATGACACTGGCAGGGGTTAACCACTAGGGGGTGGTGAAGGGGTTAAGTGTGTCCTAGGGAGTGAGTCTAACTGTTGGGGTGATGGGCTTCAACTCACATGACAGCGATCACTGCACCCATTGACAGAGAGCAGTGATTTCTGTCATGACACAAAGCAGAAAGGGGAAAATGCCTTGTTTACATAGGCACTTCCCCATTCTGTGGCTCCATGACACGAATGCTGGGGGACCGGCGGACATCGAGCCCGCCGGTCCCGCGAGCACGGTCACATTGTACGCGGTGGGCGCGTGCGCCTGCTAGCCCCGGCTCTCAAAGGGGATGTACAGGTACGCCCATTTGCCCACCGCTGCCATTGTGCTCTGACAAGTTGCTGTGTACTAGCAGTTTCCACCACAACTGACCTTTTAGTCCTTTAATTGTTTTCTTAATTGGCTGCCATTAAATCATCATACGTTTTTATTTTTATTGATCCACTGTACAATATTCTTTCAGAATTAAAAATTGCATAAATACTTTGATTTGACAGCTTCAATAAAGACAAATCTCTTCATTGATCTGCTACAAATCTGATGTATGTGTTTATTATTTCCTCTTCTCTTTTCATCTGTTTTTTTGAGTAAGATTTCCAGCTTCTTAGAAATGTCAGTGTATATCTTTTCCATTATGATATCAATACCCTCCACATTAAATGAACTGTCCAGGGATGCGGTTAAGTCCTAATCAAAATGCTGTTTTACAACAGAGGAACATGTGCAGATTACGCCAAGAGAACTTCTTGTAGCCATTGCAGTGTGTAAGCTGATGGCTTTATCTTGCAAGGAAATTATTTTTTAATTTTTCTATCGGGTGGGCTTTCTTTTTCTAAAGGTACACATGCTGCACTGTCATCCTTTAACAGAGGCTTTGACATGGAGAAATGAATAAAAAAAATACTGTTTAAAAATAAATAAATAAAATAAAACTACTACCTCGCATGCAGAACCTCTGCCTCTCACCTTATGCCGCGTACACACGGTCGGACTTTTCGACAGGACTTGTCCGACGGACGCCGACGGACCAAATCCGGCGGACAATCTGACCGTGTGTGGGCTTCACCGGACCTTCAGCGGACTTTTCCAGTCGCAAATCTGACGGACTTTAGATTTGGAACATGCTTCAAATCTTTACGTCGTAACTCCGCCGGACCCAGAAATCCGCTCGTCTGTATGCTAGTCTGACGGTCAAAAACCCACACTAGGGCAGCTATTGGCTACTGGCTATCAACCTCCTTATTTTAGTCCGGTGTATGTCATTACGTACGAATTCGTTGGACTTTTGTGTGATCGTGTGTAGGCAAGTCCGGTCGTTAGAAAGTCTGTTGAAAGTCGGCAAAAAGTCTGTCGAAAGTCTGTCGAATGGGCAGACATGGCAATAAGAGTGATAAATATGTGGTACTTCAGTGTACACAACTTTGCCACATGAGTATGCGCTGGCAAGCTTAAAAAAAAGAGCAGCTTTTCCTGTGATTTGCAGAGGAGCTAGCACTTTATGGCTGTAGGGTTGTACACCTAATTTTTGCTACGGCCTGCCCTTCCTGATTGCTGTTGGATTGGGCAAATGACAGTAGATCCTCTGGATTTTCCCCTTAAATTGGGGGAGGGTGAAACATTCCCCTTTAAGCCTCACTGCCAACATTTTCTTCCTCATTGCTAATCCTCCTCCTCTTCACTGCCAGCACCCCAACCCCCCTCCCGCTCCTCACCACCATCACCCCAACCTTACTCTCCCTCATATTCCTCCTTAACTTTCTTTCTAGTGCCTCATGGAATTCCACATGCTGGTGGAGGACAGGGATGATTTCCTGTACAAAGGAGTGGTGGCTGGAGTATGGCCTTCTGGGCAAAATAATGGTGACAAACTACCTGACATTGAGGTGTAGAACAGGGCACAATAAAAGCTTTAAAAGGGTGTTTGGCAACGCTGGCATCAAGACACTGGGCATTAGAGTGATTTGGGAAAATGTTTATTTTTCGCTTCTACCGCAGCACTGCAGAGGTCTGTGAATAGGCCCTAGGGATAGCACAACTATATCAGTTGACTCATAGCCAGTTGGGATTAGCTGAAGTGTAGGAGGATGAGCAGCACTAAAATGGCACGGGGTTTCTGTCACCAAGCTCTTTAGTGCCATATCATGTGTTTTCTCATGCATGTGGTACCCAAATGGCAAGTACTTTTACCATGGTTTATATGCTACAGCAAGGAATGTGGGGTTGTGCTAACTATACTCTATACCAGTGGTCTCCAAACTGTAGGCCGTGGGCTGGATGCAGCCCGTAGCTTATCTTTATTTGGCCTTCAGAGTACTATTCCTCCCACTGGACACCAATGATGGGGGACTATTTCTTCCACTGACACCAATGATGGGGCACTATTCCTCCTACTGATACCAATGATGAAGGACTATTCCTCCCACTGCCATTAATAATGAAGGGCAAATCCTCCGACTAACACTAATGATGAGGGGCAACTCCTCTCACTGAAAGCAAAAATCAGGCACTGTTATTTCCATTGACACCAAAGATAGGGCACTATTCCTTTCACTGACAGTATTTTTTTCTCCCACTGGTCACAGTCCGGCCCCCCTAAAGTCTGAGGAGCAATAAACTGTCCCTTTGTTTTAAAAGTTTGGAGACCCCTGCTCTATACTAATAAACTCTTGTGCCACTGTCCAATTTGTATGAAGTTGTGAGCTTTAGTTTAATTCTTTTGTAACAATAAACGTTCTTATAGCTTTTGGGCCTCTTTCAGACGGATGTTACGATCAGGTGCACCTGTCAGTTTTTCAGGCAGACCTGATCGGAAGGTCCATTCATCTCTATGGATAGGCGGGAGTAAATAGACTTATGTTCATTTCCTTTTGAATTTTGTGAATTCTGTTTGATAATAGCGTTTTATTTAACATGGCTAGGTTTTACCATAATCAGGTAACCAAGTTAACATATTTATTCATGTAGGTATCATCTCTTATTAAAATGTATTTGCACAACCTACGCAAGGTTGCATTTACAATAAGGGAAGCCATTGCCCCAGGTTCACCAGTCCAGGGGGCCCACCAGAGGATCAGAGCCTGGGCTAAAATATACTGGCCACAATATTAGGTACACCTATTCAATTGCTTGGTAACACACATTGTTAATCAGAACTGGCAGCAACTCAATGCATTTAGTCATCTAGACATTTTGAAGAGGACTTGCTGCAGTTGAAGGGATAGTTACGTACACATGCTGCTGTGCCTGCGTGACCGCTGCTCAAAACTTACAAGGAATTTATCTGTCTGATCTGTTGATTGTGACATGATCACAGCTTGGACTTTTATGTAAGTGTACTGTTTAATTAACCGGATACTGAGACAGTATCACACTATGTGGAGTCCTTTTGTCTCCTAAACATTCTGCTATCGAGGAAAAAAGTAAATACTTGCCTCACATTCAAAGTGAGTATAGGCACCACATCCCTACATTATATAACATGCAATAAAGGGAAAATTAGGATTTTAAAGGTGCAAACAGGGTGACACAATATTTTTTGTATAAAATGTTCACATTTTATTTTGAAAAATTAATAAAAACATGATTACAAAAAGAGTTTACATGCAATGTACTGAAACAATCTTTAAATAGTGCAACCGAAGGATTGATTTCTCAACATGTTTCACCACACATCGTGGCTTCTTCAGGACAGTAGTATCTATCAGGCACTAAGAGAACAATACAGTAAGTTACAAAGTACACAACAAAGACAAAGAAGAAAACACTATAAATACAAAGAAAAAAGATATATATTGTACCACACATCCAAACTGCCAATACAACACTTAAGCCAAATATGGGATCTGTTTACCTGTATGCAGGTCTTGTAAAAGATTTTTTGGGAACGCGAATTGAATGGAAACTCAAGTACTTAAGCTATTTAGATCAAGAAGCACAACCCCAGCTGGAGGATCAATTGATGACCACAGAGGGTAGATAAAATCGTGTTTTTAACTGATGGAAGAGATCCTGAAATGTGAGTGGAAAAAGGAATGCAGTGATCTTTAGTATGCATCTTTCAGATCTTTATTATTGCTATATTTATCTTTTATATCTTTATTGGTTTTTCTTTTTCTTATAAAAAAAAAAAAAGGGTGTATATATAATATATAATCTGTACCTGTAATAAAGGACTGACTTGGAACCAAGGAGTCCAGGTTAAACAAGCTGCTTAAATTTGTGTTCCTTCCAAGATAGAACCCCAAAAAGAGGGGGGAGGAAAAGGACAAATGAAAAAGCCTAGAGACAACAGCAATAATTCAGTCAGGGGGCCCAAAATAGAAGCAGGGGTACCTCAAAAGTTAGTCTATAGTTTCCTCAAAGTAGCAAGAAATACCTGGATCAACTGGTAAGTGAGAAAAATGACATCCTCCTCCTCTCAGGCTGGATCTCTATTGAAACACCAGCAGAGTACCCTCCCCCTCTCCAAATTCGGCGCCAAAAAATGGAGCCAAAAACTAGGGGAGGGGCGGACGCTGCAGGGGCATCTACCAATAGGCAGCAAAAAACCGTAAGTAACACCCTCAGCCAAGTCAGGAAGAGAAGTACCTCAATCAAATCAATATAATCAAAGGTGCTGGGCACACCGGAGTGACACTAGGTGGCGCACCGGAAGTGACCAGACAACACCTCTATGGACTGTCAGCAGTAATGTAAGTGCCCAAAAAGCACAACAATAATAAGTATAACTTTAGAAAAAGAAAGTACAACCAGAAAAGATGGAGAAAAATGACTGCAACCATTTGTGTGGAGATAATTCACACAAAGGTTATGGAAAGATGCAATTGGAGCCCTCCAGTGGAAACAAGTTTACTACTGGAAATGGTGCCCTGGGCGTCCGTATGGTCATCTAATCCTTGGAGGTGCTTCCTTAGTTCAAAAAACTTTATTCTCAATTTAAGAACTCATAGGGAAGAGAAGAGGAGAAGAAAAAAAAAAAATTTCATTCTTCCCTTTCCCATTTCTTTCCCTCTCCTGTTATTTCCTCTCCGTTTCTATTTCTGTTTGTATGTTGAAAAGTAATTAATAAATACAATCTGCACAATTGATCCATAGATCAAAATGGCAATTTAAGTAGAAAAATGAAGTAGAGGCAATTTGGATAGGGTGTACATATGAAAACCTGGTACAATAACCTGACACATATCAAAATATCAATAAAGGTCAACAAGTGACCAATTTTAGGAGCAACTAAGAACATGGCTCTATACATCCCTAGAGGAAAGGCCTAAAGCTAATGGATTTGTTAAGCCCAGGGGGCAAGGTGGCAGCCAAAGAATGGATCCACCTCGCTCCTTCTGCAGGAGAATTCTATCCACATCTCCCCCCCTCTCATGAGTGGGCAGGAATTCCAGGGCAAAAAATTTAATTTTGGTTAGATCAAAGGAGTGGTATAACCCCATATGTCGACTGATGGCTGTTTCCATCTTTTTCTTTTGGACGAGGGACACATGGTCCCTAATCCTTTGGAAAAGGGCCCTCTTAGTTTTCCCTATGTAAAAAGCCTTACAGGTGCACCTCATATAATAGACCACGCCAATGGATTGACAATTAACAAAGAAATTGGGTTGATATAAAGTCCCATCTGGAAGGGTTATCTCCTCTGCATCTAAAATATATCTACAGAAATCGCACCTACCACATGGGGCAGTGCCTTTCCGAATATTTCTTGCAGATCTCTGTGCTAAGTGGCTATGGACCTATTGATCCTTTAAGGATCTAGATCTTCTATAGGTAATGGAGGGAGTTGGTTTCACATATTTGGATATAACTTTATCATTGGAAGATAGGGGCCAGTATTTCTGGATAATCACACTAACTTTTTGATGCTGTTTAAAATATGTTGTTATCAACCGTACCTTGATCCGATTTTCAAGGTTTCGACGAATGGATTAAATGCATTTGATTGTGTGATTTGGCCCCTATGCCTTTTTAAGAGTGGAGTGACTATAGCCCCTATCCAGGAGGCGTAGCTGCAAGGCCCCTGCTTCCTTTTCAAAGTCCTGGTCGCGGCTGCAGTTTCTCCTTAGACGAAGATATTGACTATAGGGAATGCTCACCGCCAAGGACTTGGGGTGGGAGCTGGCAGCGTGTAAAATGGTGTTCACAGCCGAGGACTTTCTGAACAGGGAGGAGCCAAGTGTGCCATCTGAATTAAGGCAAATGGAAATATCCAAACAATGTATCCTATTTTGATCATACGTCATCGTAAATTTGAGATTATAGGAATTGGTCTTGAGTTTGTCCAAGAAGAGAAGAAGTTCCTCCTTAGAGCCGGTCCACACCACAAAAATGTCGTCGATAAATCGACGCCAAATCAAAACATTGTCAAAGAATCAGCCATGGTCATCTGAGGAAAAAATCTCACGCTCCCACCCCCCTAGGTACAGATTGGTGTATGATGGGGCACATTTAGTTCCCATCGCAACACCCTGCACCTGGAGGTAGTGGGAGCAGTCGAAAAGAAAGATGTTATTTAAAATAAACCGTAAAAGATCCAAGATGAAACAATTGTAGGCGAAGGGCCCAGGGCCCCTTTCTGATAGGAATCCCTCCACAACCTCAACCCCCCCACTCATGAAGGATGGAGTTATAGAGGTCCTCCACATCAATGGCGACCAATAGGGATCCCGGTGGTACGCAAATACCATCCAGGGATCTCAGGAGGTCAGCAGTGTCCTGTATGTAGGAGCTAAGCGAGCCAACATGTGGTCGCAAATAGTCATCCACAAGCTTGCTCGCAGGCTCAGTTAAACGTCCGTCACCCGAAACTATCAGGCGACCCGGAGGAAATTTGAGATGCTTGTGAACTTTGGGTAAGGCATATAGGGTGGGGGTCCCAGGTGTTCCAAGAGTCAAAAAATCTACAGTCTTCTTGTCAATGAAGTCATTGTGAAATGCCAGACCGACAAGAGTCTTTATTTTCATCTCTGCATACTTGACCTGAAAAGAAGGAACTGGTCGATACCAACTACGGTTACGCAAGAGATCCAAAACCATTTTTTAATAGAAGTCCCTATTCATGACTACTATATTCCCCCCTTTATCCGAGGGTTTAATAACAATCTGATCATTGTGTTTTAGAGAGGATAAAGCTCTACGGAGGGCTGGTTCTAAGTTGGAGCGACCAGTAGATCGTTTCCAAGTTGTGGCCTGGATCTCCTTGGTAACCGTTGGGTAAAGGCCCAGATGCTAGGGTTGCCCTGTAGGGCTGGAAAAGAAGTAGATTTTGGTCTGTAAAGATGGGGTGGTGGAAATAACCTCCCGGATGGGGGATCCTGGGAAGAAATGGCAGTGGGTTCCTCCAGGGAGTCGTCAAATGGATTGCCTTCCTCCCATAATTCCATCAAATCCTGTAGTGCCTTTATCTCATGAATGGTTTTATTCATCCAAAGGCTCTCCGGATTGATATCAGAACCAACCGGGTCTTTGTTGAATATGACCTTAAACATTAATTTTCTGGCAAAGAGGTCTTTAATGATCTCAAAAGAATCCACCTCCTGGTCCGGACAGAAGGTCAGGCCCAGGTTGAGAACCCGGACCTGATCTTCCGTTAAGGGATAGGAGGATAGGTTAATTACTTTCAAGCCGCCTTGGCTGTCCCCTTGAGTGTTGGGGGTGCATTGGGAACTTTCTTTGAATTTTCCAAGTTTGGTGTCAGTGAGAAGATAGGTGCCGTGCGAAGATCCCTGTGATTGGGGAGTCCTTGTGAGTCCCCCAAAGGGGTAGTAACTGGTAAGTGACTTACCTTGGGTATTGCTCCCAATTGTGAGCCCGGGTGTAAAGAATTGGGGTGTCCATCACCAAAAGAGTTAGAAGAACTAGAAAGTGTATTATTTATTTGTGAACGAGGCCCGGAACGGGTGGTGTCTTGCGGGGTGCATTTGGCGGCTGAGGCGGTTGACGCTGATCTATCATATTTGCGCTTTTGTGTGCCCGATGATGTACTGGAGTTGGCACCTGTTAGAGATGAGGAAGAAATGGAAGATTCGTCAGAATTACTTGGATCATGAGTCGAATTATGTCCACGGGAGGAAGGTTTATTCCTCTTTCGTAAGTTCATAGTAGACCATTTGTAGGCCGTACTGCTATCATATGCCAATCTATCACGATAGTATTTTTTATCCTTAGTTTTCAGTATATCAGTAACAAAATGTTCTAGATGTTTCTCCAATGTTTGCTCTCTGTCAGCAAAGATAGGGTCAGAAACAAGACTACTATTGTCAGTATATAATTTTTCAATGTCTCCATTGATAAACTCTAATTCTTTTTGATAATTCTGGCAGAGAGCCTCCATCATTTTAAAAGAACAAGACTGTAAATTTGATTCCCAATCTGCTCTGAACTCCGTTTTGATTTTTGGTAGGTTTGGAAAAATTTGTATTCGTAGTCCCCAAGGTACAATTCTATCCTCTATATATTTCTGAAAATATTTGTTGTTCCAAAAAACTCGGGCCTTTTTTTCCAGTAATTTTTTTAAACTGACGAAAAAACGGTCCATAGTCATACCCCCATAAGAGGAACCTTGGGCATGATAAATCTTGTCCATAAACCCCTCAAAGCCAATACCTCTGTAGGTGGCCATGTTTGACATATAGGTGCTCCTACTACACAAGAAGACAAAAAATAGGAAAAAAGTATAAGACAATAATACAATATAATGAGAGGCAACAAAACGGGTGTTTACCCACCCCAAGATAATTCAGAGGAAAAAAGTAAATACTTGCCTCACATTCAAAATGAGTATAGGCACCACATCCCTACATTATATAACATGCAATAAAGGGAAAATTGGGATTGTAAAGGTGCAAACAGGGTGACACAATATATTTTGTATAAAATTTTCACATTTTATTTTGAAAAATTAATAAAAACATGATTATAAAAAGAGTTTACATGCAATGTACTGAAACAATCTTTAAATAGTGCAACCGAAGGATTGATTTCTCAACATGTTTCACTACACATTGTGGCTTCTTTAGGAGAGTAGTAGCTATCAGGCACTAAGAGAACAATACAGTAAGTTACAAAGTACACAACAAAGACAAAGAAGAAAACACTATAAATACAAATCAAAAAGATATATATTGTACCACACATCCAAACTGCCAATACAACACTTAAGCCAAATATGGGATCTGTTTACCTGTATGCAGGTCTTGTAAAAGATTTTTGGGCAACCCCAGCATCTGGGCCTTTACCCAACAGGTTACCAAGGAGGTCCAGGTCACAACTTGGAAACGATCTACTGGTTGCTCCAACTTAGAACCAGCCCTCTGTAGAGCTTTATCCTCTCTAAAACGCAATGATCAGATTGTTATTATACCCTTGGATAAAGGGGGGAATATAGCAGTCATGAATAGAGACTTCTATAAAAAAAATGGTTTTGGATCTCTTGCGTAACCGTAGTTGGTATCGGCCAGTTCCTTCTTTTTAGGTCAAGTATGCAGAGACGAAATTAAAGACTCTTGTCGGTCGGGCATTTTACAATGACCTCATTGACAAGAAGACTAGATTTTTTGACTGTTGGAACACCTAGGACCCCCACCCTATATGCCTTACCCAAAGTTCACAAGCATCTCAAATTTCCTCCCAGTCGCCCGATAGTTTCAGGTAACGGATGTTTAACTGAGCCTGCGAGCAAACTTGTGGATGACTATTTGCGACCACATGTCGGCTCGTTTAGCTCCTACATACAGGAAACCGCTGACCTCCTGAGATCCCTGGATGGTATTTGCTTACCACCGGGATCCCTATTGGTCACCATCGATGTGGAGGACCTCTATAACTCCATCCCCCACGAGCGGGGGGGTTGAGGTTGAGGTTGAGGGTATTGATTTGATTGAGGCACTTCTCTTTCTGACTTGGCTGAGGGTGTTACTTATGGTTTTGCTGCCTATTGGTAGATGCCCCTGCAGCGTCCACCCCCTCCCCTAGTTTTTGGCGCCAAATTTTCAATAGGGATCCAGTCTGAGAGGAGGAGGATGTCATTTTTCTCACTTACCAGTTGATCCAGGTATTTCTTGCTACTTTGAGGAAACTATAGACTAAATTTTGATGTACCCCTGCTTCTATTTTGGGCCCCCTGACTGAATTATTGCTGTTGTCTCTAGGCTTTTCCGTTTGTCCTTTTCCTCCCCCCTCTTTTTGGGGTTCTATCTTGGAAGGAACACGAATTTAAGCAGCTAAGTGTTGTATTGGCAGTTTGGATGTGTGGTACAATATATTTTTGCCTTGTATTTATAGTGTTTTTTTCTTTGTCTTTGTTGTGTACTTTGTAACTTACTGTATTGTTCTTTTAGTGCCTGATAGATACTACTCTCCTGAAGAAGCCACGTTGTGTGGTGAAACATGTTGACAAATCAATCCTTCGGTTGCACTATTTAAAGATTGTTTCAGTACATTGCATGTAAACTCTTTTTATAATCATGTTTTTATTAATTTTTCAAAATAAAATGTGAACATTTTATACAAAAAATATTGTGTCACCCTGTTTGCACCTTTAAAATCCCAATTTTCTCTTTATTGCATGTTATATTCTGCTATCGAGGCTTCCTAATACTGTATCCTGTATCCTGTATCTCCACGGCCATAGGAGAGGAACGTCCAGATTTCTTTCTCAGTGGATCAGAGATCCAACCAAGCGCTGTATGACTCTTTTCTCCCATGGGACTTTCTTTGATGGAATCTAGCTTTATATTAACTTTTTGTTTGCACAATTGCACTTTATTCACATCTGATGTAATTTTGCGTATGTGTCTTCAAACTTTATTCACAATTATTATTGTTTATCTATATTTAATTGTCTGCATATTTGTTTGTATTTTTATTTTTTAGCGCTGCACTATTTTAACATAAATTGTTAATCAGCAAATCACATAGCAGCAACTCAATGCAGGCATCTAAACGTAGTGAAGATGACTTGCTGAAGTTCAAACCCAGCATCAGAATGGGTAAGAAAGTGGATTAAAGTGACTATGAACATGGCATGGTTGTTGGTGCCAGACGGGCTGGTCTAAGTATTTCAAAAACTGCTGATCTACTGGGATTTTCACGCACAACCATCTCTAGGGTTTACAGAGAATAGTTAGAAAAAGAGAAAACATACAGTGAGCAGCAGTTGTGTGGAGGAAAATGCCTTGTTGATGTCAGAGGTCAGAGGAGAATGGGCAGACTGGTTCCAGATGATAGAAAGGCAACAGTAACTCAAATAACCACTCATTACAACCAAGGTATGCAGAATACCATCTCTGAACACACAACACATCGAACCTTGAAGCAGATGGGCTACAGCAGTAGAAGACCACACCGGGTGCCATTCCTGTCAGCTAAGAACAGGAAACTGAGGCTACAATTCGCACAGGCTCACCAAAATTGGACAATAGAAGATTGGAAAAATGTTGCCTGGTCTGATGAGTCTCAATTTCAGCTGCGACATTCAAATGGTAGGGTCAGAATTTGGTGTAAACAACATGAAAGCATTGATCCATCCTGCCTTCTATCAACAGTTCAGGGTGGCGGTGTAATGGTGTGGGGAATATTTTCTTGGCACACTTTGGGCCCCTTAGTACCAATTGAGCATCGTCTAACATTCTACCCCAGTATTGTTGCTGACCATGTCCATCCCTTTATGACAACAGTGAACCCATCTTCTGATGGCTACATCCAGCAGGATAATGCACCATGTCACAAAGCTCAAATCATCTCAAACTGGTTTCTTGAACATGACAATGAGATCACTGTACTCCGAAGGCCTCCACAGTCACCAGATCTCAATCCAATAGAGCACCTTTGGGATTTGGTGGAATAGAAGATTCGCATCATGGATGTGCAGCAGACAAATCTGCAGTAACTGTGTGATGCTATCATGTCAATATGGATCAAAAATCTCTGAGGAATGTTTCCAACACCTTCTTGAATTTATGCCATGAAGAATTAAGGCAGTTCTGAAGGCAAAAGGGGGTCCAACTGGGTACTAACAAGGTGTACCTAATAAAGTGGCCGGTGAGTGTATATCCTTTGTTATGGTTCTTGGAGTGCAAAAAAACTATGACAAACAGGAAAACCCATGGAAAAGGGAAAAAGAGGAAAGGTAGGAAAGCCCTTGTGTCAAATAAGGTTATGTAACTTACTGTACATCTGGGAGGTTGCAAGTCAACTACACAACTGATGTACGCACCCATGAATGATCACTTGTGGAGAATATTTCTGTCTCAAAGCAGGTGATGGAATGACCACTCTCAATGCTCGAAGGAGCCCAGTCATAAGTCTACTTGAGGGACATCAGGATGACTGGATGAACACAGTAACCACCATTGTTGTCTAAATAAATATATTTCTGCCAAGAAAGTTTTTCAAGTAAGGATTTTTTCCAACTGAATCATAATATCATCGACAACCATCTCTGTGACAAACCAAAACCCTCAGGCTTTTTCCACCTTTATTAATTTAATTTAAAAAATGTATATGGTAAATGATAATTATTTATAATAATGCTTTGGCGAACAAAATGTCATTCAGTTAGGGTTCACATCTACTCTAAATAGATCCCTATGCTTCTTGTCTTCGGGCTGACATATTTGGGAAACCTTATAAAGAACAGATCTTTCTTAAAGGACAGCAAAGTTAATCATGTTCAAAAATGGCAGTAAAAGATAGTATAACTTCTCCAAAATACATTTTAGCCTGATAGATGGCAGTAGTCCAACACAGAATGGCTTGTATAGTCATAAAGAAAGAGGCAACAAAAGCAGCAGACAGCAAGGGTAGATGTGTATGAATCAGCCCTGAAAACAAAATGATCATTTTAATAAAGGTGCTCAGAATTTGCCTAGACATCAGTTTTCTGAAGAACAGATTTAAATGAAAATGTGCACTTTTGAGATAAGAATAAAAAAATGTTATGTGACTGTTCTTAATTAATCCATGTAGGGCCAGCAGTGATATTCTGTATATTGTAACTATATCACAAAGCTGTAGCTAGTGGCCATGTCATTTGAGAACCTTAGCGCAGCCATGACAGCTTGGCTAACAGTAATATTACAGAAAAATCTGAACACGCTCCATCCTCCCTTGTGTCAGGAACTCATAGTTTTATATTTCAAAGGAATGGTTATCTCAACAGAGAAAGCTGGACCAGGCTAGGTCTGTAAAAACAACTCATGTGGGCCTGGCAGGATGTTCAGGCCTGTCGTAAAGCTGTCACCCTCTCAATTCAGAGAACCAGCAGATACCGGTCGTAAACACCTGAATGCACATAAAACTTAAACAGTGGAATAAGTATGGAATGTCAGCATGTTTCATAACTTCCAAAGTAATAATAGCACAGCCATAATATGGACATATTTAGTTTCCTCAGATAATTTGTAACATTTCAAGTCCAGACACCCCTATGTCAGGTCATATGGGAAACCACTGGTACCCCTTATTCCTCCTATGTAAACTAGACATTAGAGACATGTTTATATTTGTTTTGAAGCAAATCTCACGCTGAACAATAATATGGATATTTGCAATCTATAAACAGCAGAGATGCAGAGCTATGAATATGTATCACAAAGTGTACCTGGGACGTGGTCATGAGTGTAGACACCTCCCAGCAACCAACCCCTAAACAAGATGACCAGACGATTGGTCACTGGTCGCTGTCAACACCCCTTTGATTTGACAGAAAAGAGGAGAAGCCAAGACAACGGCCAGTTCTGCTTTTACCATCCAAGCAGGAACATCTGGCAAGTTTGAGAACCGATTACCTAGCTCATCCATCGAACTCTGATCAACCCTCGGACATTAATTGCAAGTATTCTTCCTCCCCAATTCTACCTTATTTCTTTGTGGCTGTATATTGTCATCTCTTTGAAACATCTTTTTTCTGTAAATGTTTTATTTGCATCAACTTTGACCTTTTCATAATAAACCCTTATGTTGAGAAGTGTGCAAGCTATAAAGGAACCTGCCTCTTAAAAGAGCGCTACTGTTGTAGAGTAAGGCCTCTGAGCAGACCTGTCTGTGGTGGCAGTGTGTGTTGCAGATGCTTATTCTAAAATTATAATTGGTATTGTTAAATTACGAGTCTCCCCCGGCTCGGTCTTTTAAAACGGGGGTGGTGGCAGTTAAAGGGTTAATTGCATAATTAGCCCAGTGACCATAGCTCTGAGGCTGCTCGCACATAGATTGTAGTCCCACAAGCTGGAAAATCTTTGTGCTGGATGCAGCTGAGAGTGGCATTGTTACATAAGTGACAGCGTGGTGTGAGGTAGGCCGGTCCTTCGTCACAAGTTAGCAAGGAGGGCAGAGATCAGACACCCGCGTTCGTCACATATATGATCTCTATATAGCACCTCCTCCTATGAAGAGTCAGCAGAGCTTCAGTAAGCTCTGGGGAAATTTCCCTTGCAAACTGCAACTTCCCTCTACCTTTAGCACATCAACCCCATTGTGTCCTGAAAGACCAGACTGATATGTCTTCCCTATTTAAAATTCCTAGCTTATGCAGTTTTTAAGAGCATCTTGGAAATCATTGAATGTGATAATTTTTTTTAACTGGCATAAATGGTTTTCTTTATTTCAGATCCAGTCAGCATAGAAATCTACTTCTTCAATCATATCGCTTTCATTTTTAAACCCAGCAACACACTGAGGCAGACGCTCATACATTCAAAAGGTCCAACAACCACATACAAGAGATCTAAGCAGATACCTGACATAAGCATTCCAGTGTAGTGAGCAACACAAAGACCTAAGACAAAACAACTCCTCAACAAACAGCTGGCCCAACATAAGAGGGCGAACTCTGCAGCAGCCTTATGCCCTGTACACATGACTGGTTTTGCCGTCGGAATAAACTCTGAAGGTTTTTCCGACGGAATTCCGCTCAAGCTGTCTTGCATACACACGGTCACACAAAATTCCGACCGTCAAGAACGCGGTGACGTACAAGACGTACGACGGGACAACACCTACGACCTCTCGTACTTGCTTCAGAGCATGAGTCATTTTTGGTACGTCGGAACAGCACACAGAAGAGTGGTTTTCTCTATAGGAATTTGTTCCGTCGAAAAAATATAGAACATGTTCTCTATCTAAGTCCATTCGAATTTTCGACGTAAAAAGTCCGATGGGGCATACACACGGTCGGAGTATACGATGAAAAGCTTCCATCGGACTTTTTCTGTCGGAAATTTCGACCGTGTGTACGGGGCATTATAGCTTAAAAGTTAAGCCATCTTTTCCAGAAAATGGTCTATGCAGTGAAGAGGCTCAAGTAGGTATTAAAAACAGCTTGTGCAGTTTTTAAAATGTTCATTATTTTTATTGTCATACCTGTAGGCCATTTTGACGCCCTTTAACGCCTGGTCACAAAAAAAAGTAAAAAAAAAAATTGTGTTCATTCTTGCAAGTCAGTGTTCAATAGTTTCCATGTCCTTGCAACAAGGTGGGATGTAGGAATTGCTAACTGGGGTTTTTTTTCAGATTCCAGATTTTTCGGATTTCAGGGCCCAATGGCCCAAAAGTATGCCAATAAAATGAATGAACATTTTACAAACCTGCACCATTTTTTCACCATTAGGTCCCCTTGACTGCATAGGCTATTTTCTGGAAAAGGTAAAGCCTCCTTTAGAGCGGTATTAAACCCATAACCAAAAATGTTATACATTGCAGCTTTCAATCATTATATGTGATGGCTGCATTACTTTTATTTTTTTTTAGGCTTTTTTCCCTGTTTTCACCTGGTGGTCTGGCCAGTAACACACCTCCAGTATTAGAACGTCCCTCACGGGGGGGGGGGGGGGGCACAAAAGAAAGCAACATTGTCAGTCTGGGGAGGGGGGTAGTGTTTAACGTACCAGCAGATTTAAATACACTAATACATTGAAGCTGAACTCCAGCTAACACTTTATAAGTAGTTACAGCAGTTTTTTTTTTTCCATTTGGGATAAAGGTTTTACATAAATAAATCAAACTGATCATTATAAGCACCCCTGTTAGTGTTGAATGGTTAGCCTCAACCCTGTAAATGGATACATCTGAAAGAGAGCTTGTTCTTTTGAAAAACAACAGACACAGTGGCCTCATTACCGGTTAAAAATAAAAGGAAAGAAAATTTAAAAATGAAAACGAATGCAGACATCGCTTCTAAGAATTGATAAGCTGCAATATAATAAATATTTACTTTTGGGTTTAATGCTGCTTTAAGGTAAAGGGACATTTCAGGGGCAGTGATGTGCATGGTTTAGACCAGGGATCTCCAAACAATGGTCTTCAAGTTGTTCAGGAACTACAATTGCCACCATGCCTAGTCATGTCTGTGAATGTCAGAGTTTTACAATGCCTCATGGGATGTGTAGTCCTGCAACAGCTGGAGGGTCGTAGTTTGGAGATCCCTGGTTTAGACAAAGAGCTCAAATGGTTTGCAAGAAAGTGACCATCAACACCTTTGACACCACTGTCACCCTCATATAATGTCGTTTTAACATCTATACCCTGACAACTTGTCAGTTCGCACCTTCTGCCATGTAACTCAAACATTTAACACCCATATAAGACTTCATGGTGTTTGTACATTTCACAAACTTTCAGATCTTTGACTATGTTCTTGAACAATAAATAACTGCTTTAACACATTCAATAGTTATTGAAGTGATGTGACTGAGTTACCCATGTGATTTTTATTGCTGGGGTATGATCCTGACCTTCTGAGGAAGATACTTTGATGGAGTAGGGAACAAGCCAACTTAAATGTGCATAACTACCACTAGGTAGAGACCATGACCTGGGTAAAAAAGGAACCTTCACAGACATATTTCTTCTATCAATATTACCACACCCATGCACACTCACTATAAACCATTTCATAACCAAAAAGAAATCAATATGAAAATTCCTGATGTTTTTATAAATCATTTTCACTATTTTTATACTCAGCATTAAAAGTGTTTAGCACCAAGCACCTTTTTCTGAGGACTAACAGGCCAGGATGAAGCATTGTGCATATCATAGTATAAGTGATGGAGGCATGTACCGCAGCTTACAACTGCCATCTTTGACATGACCTTTATAAATGTCACTGCTCAGAGACATCCTAGCAAATATGGCATTTGCAAACGTCATGCAGAGAGAATAAGGTGAAAAAAAAGAAAGGCAAAATAATGAAAATACATTTTTAAAAACGTGCTGACACTGATAAGCATGCACAGTTTGTTGTTTGCATATGCGCTGAACCATTTGATGGTGACAGTTTGGTGATGGTTTGTAAGCATGGATAATATAGGACATCATATATAGGTACCCAAATTTTTGTTGAAAAAAAAAATGTGTTCTAAAAAAATATAGAGGCTTTTATTGCTGACCTATCCTCCTCAAAGTGCTAGTTGCAGGACCCTTGTGCTGATTTACCATACTGTATACAACAAGGTGGGAGCTCTAATCCTTCAATCCAATCTTGAAGAACAAAGCTTGAGTGCTTATTTACATTTAGGCATTGCAGTAACACACAGTAAAATGCACATTTGTCACAACACACATTAACACACAAACCACAGTCGTTCTTGAAGTGACACTAAAGCTTCCGATTTTTTAATTTAAAATAACAAACATGTTATATTTACCTTTCCCTTGATCCTCTGCCAACGCTCCTGGCTCCTCCCCCCCTGCTGAGTGCCCCCAGAGCAAGCTGCTTGCTCTGGGGGCACTTGTGCAAGCTTGCTCCCGAGCCGCCTCTGTGTGTCTATGAGACACCACCCCCCGCTCCCTCCTCACTGGCTGGGATTGACAGCAGCAGGAGCCAATGGCTCCCATTGCTCTGTCTCAGCCAATTACGAGAGTAATACCTGGGAGGGCCAAGGCTCCCATGCACAGCGCTGGATCAGGATCAATGGCGGTGCATCCATAAGAGCGCACGGGGCGCCGCCCCCTCTCTCCAGCTACCCCCTCTATCATCAATAGATAATAGAGTTTATGCATTGCATGAATCTATCCATGGCTGCCGCTGCCACCCCCTTTTCAGGCGCCCGCCCCTTTTTGGGCGCCGTGCGCCTGAATTACAGCGGTGGGAGGTGTTTTTGAAGCACCTGATTAGAGCCAATGGTTCTAATAGACATCAAAAAAGGTAAACAGCGAGCGCATGCTTGGCGCTCGCAGTTCACCCAGCTGTTGAAATGAATATTCGCTTTCCTAACACTGAACCGCCTCTCTGCCAATCAGGTGCTCGGGTCTGTTACCTGTCACCTGATTGGCTGAAACAACAGGTGCTCTGATTGGACGCCTATCAGGCATCCAATCATAGGAGAGGACGGGAGAAGAAGACATCGATGACATTGTTCGCCGCCCGCCGCCGTCACTCACTGCCCCAACGAGACAGGGTAAGTGCCAGGCGGGGGGGGGGGGGGGCACAGTGGCAGCATTCAATGGGCATAGTGGGAGCATTTGATGGCACAGTGGGAGCATTTGATAGGGCACAGTGGCAACGTTTGATGGGCAAAGTGGCAGCGTTTGATGGGCACAGTGGCTGCATTTGATGGCACAGTGGCTGCGTTTGGTGGGCACAGTGGCTGCGTTTGATGGGCACAGTGGCTTTGTTTGATAGGCACAGTGGCAGCAATTGTTGGGCACAGTGGCAGCAATTTATGGGCTCAGTGGCTGCGTCTGATGGTACAGTGGCAGCGTTTGATGGTACAGTGGCTGCGCTTAATGGCACAGTGGCTGCGTTTGATGGGCACAGTAGCAGCGTTTGATGGGCACAGTGAGGCTGCAATTTATGGGGGTTTTTTTCCCGAATTTTTCAGTTTGTTTTCCCCCTCAAAAATTTTGAGCACCAGCCTCCACTGATCATGGTTGGGTAAGTATTAGCGGAGGCTGTGGGGAGAGCAGCGCACTGAAGATATTTTACTTCATGCATGAGTGCATGAAGGTAAAAAATCTTGAGCTTTTGCATCCACTTTAACGCCCCCCCCTCCCCCCATGCAGTATTACAGTAGGGGCCAATGACCACACTGCAGACACTGTTATTTCCAGAAGCCATAATCTAGCATTCGAGCATAGACTATCCTAACTTGACACAGGGGCAAGCAAAATATAGATGTGTGTAAACAGTCTGCTTCTCGCTCTGTCACGAGCGATTGGAGGAGCCTGGCGGGCACTCACGTGGGCTCCGGGCACGCGTTGTTTCGCCCAGCCGTGCCATTCCGTGCCATTCAGCTGCAGTAAAACTGCAGCGGCTGGTCGGCAAGCGGTTAAAACAATAACAGGATGCCCTGTACTTTACATAATGCTAAGCTTGTGCAGCATGTACAGTTTATGGGGAATTTCTCCCGCAGAGACACAAACAAAAACATATTTTTAATTCTTTTTTTCTGCCGGCACCTTACTGTTTCAGTGACACCAATACCCCCTATTTTTCATCACTTTGTGATAGAAAGTTAGGTAAAAAGGTGGAACTACAGACAGAAACTGAATCCTAATATATATTTTAACTATTCCCCACTCTCCAAAATTTGAAAAGAACCTTTGCCTAGATTTGGGCTGTTTTGGGTGAATTGGCCTGATATGTTGTATAATTAGACCTAGTTTTTTTGGGTGTGTGGTAGAATTGTACATCTTTCCATAATTTCGTTTTACATCATTTGTCTGTTATACATTTTTTTTAGTTTCATGAGAATGTGAAGGCAATCTATAATGGCGCAGATTGGATTACTGTAGGATTAGCATTAATACATTCATTTTTACTACAGTTGGCTTATTTAGGCAAAGAGTATGCAAATTGCAGTAGTCCATAAGCAATGAATCAGGTATTGTTCACTGATGACTGATGCCGTGTACACATGACCGGTTTATCCGTCGTAATAAACTCCAACGGTTTCTCCGAAGTAACTCCGATGGAAATTCCATTCAAGCGGTCTTGCCTACACACGGTCAACCTAAAGTCCGACCAAAGTCCGACCGTCCAGAACGCGGTGACGTACAACACTTATGACGGGACTAGAAAAAGGAAGCTCAATAGCCAGTAGCCAATAGCTTCCATCTTGTACTCGCTTTAGAGTATGCGTCTTTTTTGGTCCAACGGACCAGCATACAGACGATCGGTTTTCCCGATAGGAATTGTGTCCGTCGGAAATATTTAGAACATGTTCTATTTGTAGGTCCGTCAGATTTTTCGAAAAAGAAAGTCCGATGAGGCCTACTTACGATCGGTATATACGATGAAAAGCTTCTGTCGGACTTTTTCTGTTGGACAGTCCGCTCATGTGTACGCGGCATGAAGCAAGTACGAGACGGAATCTATTGGCTACTGGCTATTGAACTTCCTTTTTCTAGTCCCGTCGTAAGTGTTGTACGTCACTGCGTTCTGGACGGTCGGACTTTGGTCGGAATTGGGTTGACCATGTGTAGGCAAGACCGCTTGAATGGAATTCCGTTGGAGTTACGTCGGAGAAACCGTCGGAGTTTATTACCATGGCTAAACCGGTCGTGTGTACGCGCTATAATGCAACAAAGCATAAAACAAGATCACAGTTTATCCAGATCATACATTTATATTACAAAATGTTGCACTGGGTGCAAGTTTGTAGTTCCTTCACATTATGCACAAAAGATTCCAAGTAATCTGCACTTCCAGGCCCAGACTGCTTAGTATAAATCAAGAATCCATTGTATTATATCAAGGGGTAAGATCTGTTTTAACCAACAACACCACACAGGAAGAAGTACAACAGAGATGCACCATAGAGTTGCATTTAAAGAAACATATATACCATAACATCTCCCTCTTTTAGTGTTAATAAATGAACATTGAGAAATTCAAAAGAGACACTGCAATAACACATTCTATAGGTTAAGTCTCATAGGTGGTTTTGAACATCTACCACTACAGGTGAAGACTGGCCCTTGTGCAAGGATTCCTTTAGCCCTCTCTGAAGTTACTAGGCTCCTCTCATCACATACTTGACAGCTGTTGGGTATACTTGTTTGCCCGGAACTGTCATTGCCGTTGGTAAGGCATTGCCTCTGTACATGCCTCACTGTCAATGGATGAGTATATCCTTGTGATACTGGGTGAGTCTGATCTATCAACGGGATACTGAGATTCAGACTGCTCTGCCACTCTCAAATCTACTCAATTGAAGCGATAGAGAGGTCGTTCAACATCCACAAGATAAGAGCGTGGTGCAACCTTTTGCAGACAAGTACCTATTCTTCAACAGCCTGTTCGATCTCCAGGTAGTGGTTTAATATGGATTTGTTCCCCAATATTCAATTCTGGCAAATCTCTGGCCGAAGTCTCATATTGTGCCTTTGACACTGATCCTTAACTTTTCTGTAACACCTTGTAAGATAGTGGGCTCAAGCAGCCTATTTGCTACGGGTAAGGAGGGTCTTTAATCTCCTTGACATCAGTCTTTGTGCCAGACTACTATCCATGCCTTAAGTCAGAGTGTTTCTCCAATGTAAAATGGCCTTCCATGGGTCTTTACCATCACTTTGTGCTTTCTTACATACATTTTTAACAATCTTTACAGGTGATTCAGCTTTGCCATTAGCCTGTGCATGACGTGGTGAGGAAGTATCATGCTCAAACTCCCATTCAGTGGCAAATTTTCTGAATTGTAGGCTTGTAAACTGAGGGCCATTGTCGGAGATCACTGTATCTGGTTGGCCATGACATGCAAACTGAGCCTTGCGCCTCTTAATTGTAGCTTCAGTGGATAAGTCGGGAAGAAGATCTATTTCCCAGAAGTCTGAATAATGATCGACTAATAGCAGGTATTCCTTACCTGTCTGCCAGGGACGTGTAGGTATCTCATGTGACATCATGGTTTCTTTTTGTTATAAATGGGTATATTCGTTGCAGGTGGGACAATTACTGACAAAGTCTTTGATTTCGCCATGCATGTTGGGCCAGTAAAGAGTATCACAAGCTTGTCTGTAGCATGCTTCACCACCAATATGACTGGAGAGTATGTGTAATAACATCTCTGCTCTCAGTGACTTTGGCACGATGACCCTTGGACCTTTGTACAAGATACCGTTTGTATGCTGATCTCATCTCTAAAGGACCAGTATTACCCTACAATTCCAGGTACTGCCTCTTTTTCATCTGGCCACCCACTCAAAACAATAGACTTCGAAGCTTGTAAAGTTGCATCACTGTCAGCGTGCTGTATAAGTTGATGTATTTGCTGATCTGTGACATTAAGATAGTCTGCTTGATTGATATCAGCAAAGAAATTTTGTTCCTGTTGCAGCAGACAAATTGTACGATGCTCATGCTCACCTCCAGGTGCCACATTATCTGACGTAGCTCTGCTCAGGGTATCGCTGATATACATTTCACATCCTGGCTTGTAGACAACATTGAGGTTGTAATGCTGCAACGTAAGTATCATGCTCTGCAAACACTTGGGAGCACACAAAATGGGCTTTTTGAATATGGCTATTAGTGGTTTGTGATCAGTTTCAGCTGCTCAGCTGAGGAAAGAGCTCTGGACGCATATGCAACTGGCTGACCTTTCTGCAAAAGGCAACAACCTAGACCATTTTTACTGGAGTATCGTAACAGGCTTTGCAACACCATAGTATTTCAACACTGGGGCAGAGGCGACCAAGCGTTTTATATCCTCTACTGCCCAGTCATGCTTGGGAAGCCAGTGCCAAACTGCATCTTTGTCCAAAAGTCGCCTTAATGGCTCACACACCTCAGATAAGTGTGGTAGGAATTTTGCTAGGTATGTAACAAAGCCAAAAAATCTCTGTACTGCTTTGGCATCAGCAGGCTGTGGCATGTCCAAAATGGCTTTTATCTTATTTGGGTTAGCTTTTAAGCCTTGTGAAGACAGGATATGTCCATGGAAATGGACTTCTTCCACCTTGAACTGCAATTTCTTTACACTAAGCCTCAGCATCACCTGCCTACAATGATCCAGTAGCGCTATTAACTTTTCATCACAGTCATGCTCAGCCTCCTCATCTGCATTACCGCAGCCAACTATAATAATGTCATCAGCTATTGGCTCGATTCCGTGAAGACCACCTAATAGTTCATGCTGCTTTTGCTGGTATACCTCAGGTGCTACAGAAACTCCAAATGGTAGTTTGAGCCATCTCTTTCTGCCCCAAGGAGTCCAGAACGTGGTCATGTAGCTACTCTTTTCATCCAGTTTGCGCTATAAAAAGGCATCTCTAGCATCAACAAGTGTGAAGACATGTGCTTTAGGTAATTTGTGCAAAATATCACCGAGAGTTGGCATTAAGTAGTGTGACCGTTTCTGGGCCATATTCAGAAATTTGGGATCAATGCATATTTTGATCTTCTCAGGCTTTCTGAAAACAACCATGTTACTGATCTAATCTGTAGGCTCTGATACTGAAGTTAGATGTCCTTCAGCTTCATATTTAACTAGTTGAGCTTAACCTGTGGCTTAATGGCGATAGGCACATTGCGTGGGGCACAATGTACAGGTTGAATGGTAGGATCAAGTTCAAAATGAACCTCTCCTGGAATTATAAGGCCCTTAAACACATCACTGTAGGCGTGAAGAATTTGCTGTTTTGTCAGTGGCCTAGTCAGAGATTTTGCAGGCTGATTATCAACATTATGTAGCTCAGCAGGAATGGTGAACATCAGTCCAAGGCGCTCACATGTTGAACCCGATAATAGAGGTTTCTGATCGGCGTCAACAATCTCAAAGTTCAGTTTGTGTATACAATCACGTATGCTGCATTCTGTTTGGAATAGCCCCAATGATTTCATTAGTTCCCCTGAATACTTTAGTTTGGTGCTACTAGGCTGAAGGGGTTCTCTGGGTGCCAGTTTAATTTTGTCCTTTATACTCATGACATCACACGTTGCACCTGAGTACAGCTGGCAGGGTTGGATTATATTGTTTAATCTGAGGTTTACAAACCATTTTTTGCCCTTTGTGCTTACAGCACCAATGCATTCTGAGGAGTAAACCATATCAGTGCTAAGCAGGTGTGCGTCCTCCGGATCTGACATTTGCTCAATTATGTGCAGCTTCCATTTTACTGGAGAGACACACTCTTGCAAAGTTATTTAGTTTACCACATGCAGTACGGATTTTCCCATATGCAGGACACTTTTATTTCTCTCGTACATGCACATTGCCCTAATACTTGCATGATGCAGGCTTCCTCCCAGGTGAGTTGTGTAGGTGACCCTTGTGCTAAAACTTATGCTGGTAGTTTTTGAAGCTTTGCTGTTTAGAGGCTGCATTGATATTGTCAATCAGTTTACCCTGCTCCATAGTTTTCATATGTTTGTCAGTAAGTTCTGCAGTGCGACATATCTCAGTTGCTGTTTGTAGATATAAATCATGTTTCCTCAATATGTGGCGGCGTGTGCTTTCACTGGTGATACCCAAAAGTATTTTATCAGGAATAAGTTCATCTCTCAGAGAGCCATACTCACAGCTTCCAGCTTTTTCTCTTAGCCATGTGACAAACCTGTCTATTGATTCACAGTCTTCTTACTTACAGCAGAAAAATATATATCTTTCATATATTACATTTTTAGAGGGTCTGAAGAAAGCTTCTAATGCATCCAGAATGGTTCTGGTGTCAGTCTTTTGCTCCTCTGTGAGGTTCAGATTATGCTTGTAAACATGGAGGCATTCACTGCCCATCACCCTCCTCAGTGTGACTGCTTGCACTGCTGCAGGCTTCTCATTTAACCCTGTGGCTAGAGAGTAGTCCTCAAACTCAGCCCTGAAATTGTCCCAGTTACTGCTGACATCTCCACTCACCATTGCCGCAGGCAGTGGAATGCTGTTAGCTGCCATGATGTAGTTTGCTGCAAATAATCAGCTTCCAGGACAGGACTGCAATTGTTAGGAGGCACAATCAGTTCCAAGAACACTCACATCAAGGCTAGCAGGCTCTCAGCATCAAGCGTGTAGAAAGAGCATGGATCCAGAAATCTGACATCATGTTTGATGTGATATATGTAAAGAGACAGCACAAGCCATTACTGTACAGAAGCCATGTTTACTGAATGACCCAGCAGGAACAGGAAACACCACACAGGAAGAAGTACAACAGAGATGCACCATAGAGTTGCATTTAAAGAAACATATAATCCATAACAACTTCCTGTCTCTTGTCTGGTCATTAGCCTAGTCTTATAACATCATGCACAACTCTCTTTCTCTCACGCTGGTGAAAGTTTGCCAGGAAGAGAGGGGGGATGAGTCATAAGAGGGCCAATGAGAGCTGCAGAGCTGGAGATGTGCCTCTGTGTGTCTGTGTAAATCCAGGAAGTGAACAGGCAGCAGCTTCCACTGCCACAGTTAAAATGGATGCAGCCAGACTCAGTGGAGGGAGATTTCTGCAGCATATGGCAAGTACAGAATCACAGTATATATAAAATATTATGCAGAGTGGTTGGAGGGAAGCTATGGAATGGTAAAGATGTTTTTATTACAAATTATGTGAGCAGACTGCAGATCCTCTTTAATCATAGCCTCTGAAACCTATATTAAGTTATGATCTTGGATGGCACCAAAGCAAGGAATAGAATTCACAGAGCAAATGTCTTGCATACTACAGTGCAATAAAATTATCATCTAGTTTAGTGTCAAAATAGGCATCTGGAGTAGAGCTACTGCTAGAGTCCAAATTTGGGATAGACATTTTCTGCTGACATATTGCTTTTAACACTACAATAGATATAAAAAGTCTACACACCCCTGTTAAAATGTCAGGTTTCTTTGATGTAAAAAAAATGATAAATAATTTCAGAAATTTTTTGTGACCTATAAAATATACAACTCAATTGAAAAACAAATTGAAATCTTTTAGGGGAGGGAAGTAAAAATAAAAAAATAAAAAACTAAAATAATGTGGTTGCATAAGTGTGTACACCAGTGGTGGCTGGTGCTCAAAATTTTTGGGGGTCACAAACAAACTGAAAAATTCAGAAAAATACTGAAAAAAACCCCATCAATTGCAGCCTCACTGTGCCCATCAAATGCAGTCACTGTGCCATCAATTGCAGCCACTGTACCCATCAATAGCAGCCACTGTGCCCATCTAATGCAGCCACTGTGCCCATCAAATGTAGCCACTGTGCCCATCAAATGCTGCCACTGTGCCCATCAAATGCTGCAACTGTGCCTATGAAATGGTGCTCCCGCATCTGTGAGGACCGGTACCCGGGTACACCTGTTTAATTGTTCCATTGGCCCGCTAGATCTTGAGTTTACAGTCCCAGGTGATCCTACCCGCTGATCGTGACAGAACCCCTAGAAACAGTGGGGTTAAGCTTCAAGCAGAGAGTGCACGGAGAAGTAATCCGAGTGTCAAGTGGGTTTGAGGGCTTCCTGCCCTCGTTTATTGGTCAGTGTTGCAACAAAACACAAACAAAGCAAGAAGTTCCCTCGCACAGATGATAATCACAGTTGAAAACAAAAGTGAGACCACACTGGGTCTGCTTCAGACCTGCAGACATGTTTCATCACAGCCTACTTGCATTCTTTCCTGGCGACAACTGAATAACCCAGGGAAAAGACAAATATATAGTAATAAATAGAGCTGCGCTAAGCTCTATTTATTACAATATCCATTTACTGCGTATATATCTCGCAGGAGGGTTGCTGCTTTGTTAGGATTTAGTTTTAGCATGGTTTTATTTTATAATAAAAAGACAAATTATACCCCAGGTGGAGAACAAGGTGTAGCCAGTGCTTAACCCCCTGCAGAATGCTACAGACTTTTCAGTGCCCCCCATTTATCCCATAAACTGCAAAATCCTATGTGGCAGATACACTCCATCCACAACTGACAGGGGCTGTTTGTCACACAATCTATAGACAAACCCTAGGGTTCTACAAAACCTTTGTTGAGAAAGGCTGGCTTAGATTATCATGAACAGAGATTCAAAACACACCTAGACTCTATGTGGGATTCTTCGTTTCATAAAATTAATTACTCATTTAGGGCAAAGTGACAGTGTCTGCACATAGCCCACCCATCCACACATGTATAGTTACCCTCTCTTGCCACATCTAAGCACGGCTGGAGCCCTTGCTAACAGAGTGAGGGCTTCTGGGTAAGAGAGGGGACAAGACCTTCTTTATGTGAGAGGCTGAGCAGATAATCACCAGGCTCGAACACTGTTACGTGGGGGGTGCCAAGATATTATTACCTTGTCTAAGCTCTGACACTAGTCGGCACAAACATTTAGGCAGATAGTGGGAAGGAAGGAGAGCACCTTGACTGGGTACATATACATATCTGATGGGGTAGGCTATGTGCAAATACTGTCATAAATATTCAAAATTACAAACATACAGGGCTTCCATTGCTGGATTCCTCCAGAAAATGGTAGATGATTGTTTTATGCTGGCCCAATAGCTTTAATACTTACTAAGTCAATGACCCATAACAAGTATAGAGATTGAGAATGTCAGTGATTTAAAGTACTGCGGCAAAAAAGTCAGAATGATAGTCAGCTATTTCAGAGCAGCTGCCATTGTTGCTTTTTTAGCATTTTCAGAAGGTCAACAGTAAGAGCTTCTATATACAGGTTTACATCACCCAGTGGACCAATAGGAAATGTTTTGAAGCATCAGAGAGATGCAGAATATTTACATGAGTGGCATAGGGTATGCGCATGGCAGTCTACCCTTTAACAAACTATGATTAAGTCAATAGTTTTGCAAAAACAAGTCAGAAGAGTTAATGTTATACCCCTTCATGTATATACAATGACTATAATTTTATTCTAGGCAGTCTAGGCCTACAAGTGATGATCAATCAGGCTCCTTATAGTTCTCTACTAAAATTGAGGACCCATAATACAAACTTTGTACAACATATTTCAGTGTTTGTGATTTTCTTTTTTTTTTTTAATTAAACTTTACTAAACCTGACAACCTGACAATTCTCAATGCACAGCAGAGCTGGTGATGCAATATAATGATTCACAATGTGCTGTGTAAAAATGCAACACTTCCTACTTTTTTTTTCTTTAAATTGCAAACTGACTTGTCTATACTTTGGGACTCTGTTAGGCAATGCTGCTCTGAGCAGAGCAGCTCAATGGGGCTTGTGCATATGAGCCTCTGACAGAAGCATGGGCATTCAACCTAATATCTCTGAATAATGACAATAACTAATGTAAGGTACTAGTTACAAGTGACTATAGAAACAACACAACATTCTATTAAGGCACTGAGAAACAAGATAATTATTTCATAGTACAGTATAGTATATCTTTAGCGATTTACCTAAAGTATATCAGGATTGTTAGTCGGGCACCCTCTGTTTGATGGAGCTCATGTCGGAGGCTATGGTCTCTGGTGTACATTTGTTTACATTAATTAATGATTGGGGTTAAAGTGAACTGAAGGAGATATAGTAAAGGATGAACAGGGGGTGGAGAAGAAGGAGTAGGCTACAGCTCTCAGAAACTTTAAGAACTGTCAGTGGGTACAGGATCAAAGTGGCTCTAAATGCAAAATCTTTTTTACTGTAATGCCTGGCTGCCTCTGGTCTCTACGACTCTCACAAGAGGAGCCATTGGCTCCTGCTGCTGGAGCCACATTGTGTGTGTCTATGGACGCACACATCCAGGCTCAGAAGCGCACTCACACATGTGCCCCATAGCACACAGCATGCTATGGGAGCACACATAGAAGAGGAGAAGCTGAAAGCACTGGCAGGGGGTGCCAGAAAAGTAGGACCGGGGCACTCTGTGCAATACCATACTTTAAGTGGACAGCTGGGAGTGAAATGTAGGATTTGGAAGAGGGGGGTGAGTGGAAATGGCGGGAGGATTCTGCAATGGAGGAGGGGATGCAATATTTTAAATATCACAGAGGGGTTTCCTCTCTTCCAAGAAGTCATTCCAATAAAATCATGTTTTTTTCGTTATATTTCTTGCTTGTTTTTGAAGGAAAGGATAAGGTCTTTCAAACTTCTCATCTCCTCTTTGTTAAGCCACATGGGGATTGTGGGAGGGGAGGTTGTCTTCAATTTTGCCAGTATGCCGGTCTTAGCTGCATTCAATAGGTCTCAGGAGTGATCTATGATCCTCTGAAATCAGATAATCTGTGAATTTTTTACATTATCGTCCTATCCCCTTTCCAGAAGGTTTCCAATACACAGTATAATTTTCAATGAAGGAACGACTTTGTTCCTTTACATGGTGTTTCCATAATTTTGTCCAACCCCTGTATATTTGGGACCAGTTTGATAGCCCATCTTAGTTCCATTCAGGCTGCAACTTAGGGTGCATTCACACCTGCGAATGCATTCTGCCTGCGATTTAAGAATCCCCATTGGATAGTACTCCTTGTATGAACGTGTAAATGACATGCTTTTTGTATAAACCTATTTCATTGTTGACTGTATGCATTTATTGTCATACTTGAGGCGGTGGAAAATGAAAAAGAATGAGTTCTTTCCAAATACACTTCAATTTAAGTGCACCAGCTGTAGGATATACTGTAGACTTTGCAATACCCATTTAATCTGCTAGATGTCCAGCAGGCCTGATTTCCTGTGTGCTTGAGTAACATCTGGCAGTGAACAAGTTAACCTAATTCACTTCACTGAAGATTCAGCTGAAAGGCTAGAAAGGATTTTGTTAATCAGGATTTAGAAAAACTCCGGCTATATGCATATTAACATTTCTGTGAAAATAGAATGAATTTGTGTTGATAAAGTAGAGGATTCACAGTGTTATATCTCAAAGCCAGCTTTGCATGACACAGAACTGGGGTTGTGAACGTGAAGCTGAAATATCATTTTCACTCCATCAAGAAGATAAAGCCCGGAGGTGACAATTTCCTCTACATTTTCAGAGACAACAAAGCGACATCGAATGTTTCCCTTGGTTGCTTAGCAACTAGCATCTAAACGTAACACGGTACTAGCTGTTAAGACAATGCGCAAGAGCAAAATTATGTTTTCTATTGACCCCTTTAACTGTTGTGTTTAGAAGAAATAAAGAAAAAACTGGATAGTTAAGGTTTCTGGCAAAAGTCAATACTTGGTATGAAATATAATTAAAGATCAATGACCCTTTTAGGTAGGTTTTAGATCTTGTATTCAAAATGTTCCCAGAAAGCACAAATAATACTAAATAAATATGTTCCACCAAAATTATATACTGTAGCATTAATCACTTTCCTTGATCCTTTCAATTTTTTCAATGCATCATCCATTCTCTAAATGTCAATGTCTACAAAGACATTTATTACATTAGTAGAGCTTGGGTCTCTATAGTGTTATGGATGCCTTTATAGTCCGAGGTGCTCACAAAGCAGAAAAGAACACCTGAGAGTAGTAAGGGAAAAAAACTGCTGGTATGAATGGCTGTAAAAAAATTATAGTCTATTCCCAACTGTAACCACAGAAAATCATGATAATGCTGCAAAAGATCTGGGTCTAAGGGATCATCAGCCTACCTTGGCATATGAGCATATTGTATTCTGGTAACTGGCTGTCAACATTATTGTCAAGTGATCGTAAGGGTTTTTTTTTTTGTTTTTTTTAAATAACAAACATATCATACTTACCTCGACTGTGCAGCTTGTTGTGCACAGAGTGGCCCCAAACCTGGTCTTCTGGGGTCCCCTGAAGGCTCTCACGGCTTCTCCCCACATGAGATAACCCCCTAGGAGACGCGCTCTCCCGGGGGTTACCTTGCGAGCGCGCTCCCTAGTCCAGCATTCAGCGTCCATAGTCGGCGTCCATAGATGCCGAATGTATGACTCGGCCCCACCCCCCGGCGCCCACATCATTGAATTTGATTGACAGCAGCAGGAGCAGGAACAAATGGCTGCGCTCTATCCAATCAAGAGCCGAGAACCCCCTGCAGAGAGACAGCGCGTCCCCACCGGGTCAAGTTCCAGGGCTCAGGTAAATAAAACAGGGGGAGCTGGGGGGCCGGTCACTGCCAGATGTTTTTTTACCTTAATGCATGGGATAGGATGCATTAGGGTGAAAAAACACGAAGGCTTACATCACCTGTAATGTGATGATCTAGAATCTTTTTTTCTTTTTTAAATATAAGCCAGGAAAGAGTAGTAACATTTCAGAGAACTTTATTTAATTTTTGGTGAAATTTTAACAAAACTCACCTTCAATTGACATTTTGATGAAAATGACCTGAGCATTGAGGTATAAGGGAGACATGTCACAGATATTTCACAGTTCATCATACAAGCCACACATTCTATTCACTGCAGAAAGAAACAGATGTTCAGAAATATACTTCTAATCTCAATGCAAAGTGCTAATCTAAATTGCTTTATGCTGTTTTTCTGTATCCCACTGTGGCCAATATGGGATATGTTTTCACAAACTTTTCCTCTATTTAGCTGTTAAAACTAAAATCTAATATAGAAGAAAAGTGAATTAAAAGTAATCTTTTATGTGTTTAATAGTTGTAAATTGTAGTTTGTGCCAACATATGCTGTTCTGATTTTGAGCTCTGTAACTTTAGTTTGTCTTTCTTTTGTAGCGCAATCTCATTAGCACTATGGTGTGCAACTCATTAGTTAAAAGACTATTTGGGATCAAACGAAATGTCTGGGGAATCACACATCTCATCCCCTACCTCATTAACAGTATTGTCTTTTAGGCCAATTGTTGGTGGCGCAGTCTATACCCTAGCCTAGGGAAAGAATATGATTTGAAACCTTCTTACAGAATGTTCAAAGAGAACACTTTTGGATCCACCACCATGTTCAATTCGGAACTCACACGTCACATCAAATATCACGACATGAGACATTTATGTCTAGGAATGTGTTTTGTAGTTAATGTAGGTCTATAAAACAGTTGAGAACCATTGTTAATAGACATGTTTTATAAGTTTTAGGGAATAATTTATTTCAAAGCTAAAATCAGGAAAGATTTTAGCACACTTAACAGTCATACCTAAGCCAAATAAAGATCCTACACAATGCCCCAGTTACAGACCAATCTCATTGCTGAATCTGGACGTAAAACTTTTAACCAAAATACTAGCCAACAGACTTAAGCCCCTACTTCATACTCTTATTGGCCCGGAACAGGCAGGTTTCATGCCCGGTAGGGAAGCAAAGGACAATGTCACAAAATCATTAAATTTAATTCACGCAGCCAGAACGCGAAAGATCGAGGGCTTTCTCTTGTCTACAGACGCGGAGAAGGCCTTCGATCGAGTAGCTTGGGACTTCATGCTGGCAACATGCCGTTATGTTGGCTTTGGCAAACACATAATGACTTGGACGTCTGCATTATATCAGAATCCATCAGCCAAACTAAGAATAAACGGTTCTTTGTCTAATACGGTAACCATTACCAACGGCACTAGGCAAGGCTGCCCACTTTCCCCACTTCTTTTTATTTTATCACTCGAACCCTTTATCAGGAAAGTAGTGGCCACGCAAGACATCCAGAGATTTAAGATCACTAATACAGAATTTAAAATAGCAGCCTATGCTGACGATTTATTGTTTTTTCTGACGGACCCTCTCACTTCAATCCCCACATTAATGAATGAATTCTCAATTTATGGATATATTTCATATCTGAAAATTAATTATACATAATCAGAGGCAATGAATATCACTTTACCCGAGGAAATATGTAAAGCCGCTCATCTACACAGCCCCTTCAAATGGGTGGCCTCAGCACTCAAGTATCTGGGTGTTTGGCTAACCCCCCAACTCTCCCAGATTTTTGAAAGGAACTTCCCGCCCCTCTTGAAAACCATAGAAAAAGAATTACTATCCTGGCACACCAAAAACTTCTCATGGTTCGGTAGAGCTGCTATTTGTAAAATGTCAATATTACCTAGAATCCTTTATCTTTTCAGAACCCTACGCATTAAAATACCACAAAGTTTTTTTCGGAAACTACAATCGATCCAGCTTGGCTTAGTGTGGGTGCATAAACGCCCACGGATCAAGTTTGATCTTATAGCTAGACCTAAAGCCAAAGGGGGAATGGGCCTACCTGACTATAGGAAATATTATCATGCATCCCAAATTACTAGGATTATTGATTGGCACTGCCACCAGAACCTAAAAGACTGGGTACTCCTAGAAAATGCTCTGAGCCCAATCCCTTTAAAATTTTCTCCCTGGATACCATGGACTAGATACCCACCGGCTCTGAAACAACACCCTCTGCTGAATACCACTTTGTCGATCTTTCACTTCTTGACAAAAAAAACAGACCTTTCCACACCCTTAAGTCCCCTCACCCCACTCCGAAACAACCCTGATTTCCCACCAGGATTGCAAAATCGTTCACTACAAGCACTAGAGGCTGAATCACCCCTACTCGCCAAACATTGCTTCAAAAACGATCTGATTTTAGATTATGCTATACTGAAAAATGATGGACACACCCAGGGCCTACCGCTCTGGACCTATTTTCAATTACGAAGCTATGTCAATAACACTCACAGAAAGAAACACTTCGTAAGACAATTGACAGACGTGGAGTCAGTGTGCCTGGAGGGAGCGGAAATTCGGAAAGCAACTTCATTGGCCTATACTTGGTTGCAGGACACAAAACAACCGGCCGTGGACAGATTCAGAGAACACTGGAATAGGGAACTCAAGGTAGAGTTGTCTGACCGACAATGGCACAAGGCATGTATATTAGCTCATAAATGCTCCTTGAGCACCAGAATGCAGGAAACTGGATATAAATTACTTACACAATGGTATGCTACTCCCACCAAACTGCATAAATGGTATCCTCAATCCTCAGAACTTTGCTGGCGTTGCAAGAAAGCTAAAGGCACTCTTTTTCACATATGGTGGCAATGCCCAGAGATAGCACCATATTGGTCAGAGGTGGTTAAAATTATATGCCAAATTACAGAAACCTCGCTGAAGTTGGATGCGGCGTGTTGTTTGCTCCATGTTAACAATTTTTCACTTCCAAAATATAAGAGGTCTCTATCTAAGCACTTATTGAATGCAGCCAAAACCCTTATACCTCTCTACTGGAAATCTACACACGTGCCTTCCATTAAAGAATGGCTACACAAGGTTACTGATATCCGAGACATGGAGGAAACGATCGCTCAGTCCAACGATGCGATTGAGAGATACCACAAAACATGGTCTCCTTGGTTTACGTTTAGATATTCACGAGAATATGAGAAATTGAAATCAATGGAACCTGACTGAGGTAATTTAATACACCCCTTTTAGGGTCTTTCTGGTTTCAACCTGTATTAAGTATTATACTCAACCCAACGTTGGATTATTTGTCTGGTGATTTAATGTATTAAAATGGAAACATTCGTGATTACAGAACTCCTTTTCAAGTTGCAAATAAACTCTACACTTTTTTGCTGAATACAGATAGTAGGGTACCAGGCGATACTGTGGAACGGATGATTTGATATGTTATAGATGAAATATCCCAACCACTCTTTATAGCCAACGACTCTACACCTCTATATTATTTCTTCTTATACTGACTCAACCACTACTACGTCCTTTTTTCTTCTTAAATCTAGATCTTTTCTTACCTTGACTGCTACTTTTTATCAATATTTTTATATACCAATATCCCGCTTGAGAAGCGACTTTAAGGTGACCATAAAGTATCAAAGACATGACAAAGTAATTGTACTCCTGGTAGATTACATGCGCAATGTTTGGTTTTTACACTCTTAATTATATTCTTTAAATATGACTTTAGCTAGCACTATATGAATCTGAATGGATAACTTCCACCTATGTACATATTTAACAGTTATTATTTGTAACATGTGTTACCTTTAGTAAACTTTCTTTTAAATGTTAAAAAAAAAAATCATTAAAGAAACAACAACATAATGCAGGACTTCTGTTTTTGCTTGTTCACAAAAGCTTTAATTACGCATTTTCATTTTAAAAATAGAGCTCGCTGCAGTCTGGGTGCTACTGATCTTATTTACTGGTTCACATGAACCCAGATTTGCAACAAATGACTGGGTTAAGGGATCATTTGGATCCCCCATCCATCCAAGAAAGGACTTAGTAAAGTCAAAACAAGGGCATCTACATGATAACACAGCAAATCCATAGGGTCATGTGCTGCTTCATCAGTAAAGGTGACCTATTCATATACAGAGTCCAGAAAGGACTTCGTGATAAGAAAGTGGACTGAAAAGAGGTCTATAGAAAGCCTTTGCCAGTACACTAATGCAACCAGTAGCAAACCATTGAAGTGAAGTGTATTGCAGGTTTTGAATTGCCACTGAAGGATTGCTAGTCAATGACTGAAGTTGTAGTCAATGCAAAGTTAATTCAAAATACAATCCAATTTATATACCCCTTTTGAATTTAAAAAAATGTGTAATTTGAGACACATTTCTGTCGGTATGTATGTCATATTAAGCTTTGCACCATTTATGAAAACACTGCAACATTTTCATTTTTCATACCAATGTGTGCAACAAATTATTATTATTTATTATATTATTATTATACGAGATTTATATAGCGCCAACAGTTTACGCAGCGCTTTACAATGTATAAGGGGGACAACACAATTACAGTACAGTTCAATACAAAAGGTACAGGAGGGCCCTGCTCGTAAAGCTTACATTCTAAAGGGAGGGCGTGGTGGTACAAAAGGTAATAGCTGCAAAGAATGATTTGATGGGGGTGGCCCAGGGACAGTTATGTTGGTGTGGAATAGGCTTCCCTGAATAAATGAGTTTTCAGGGATCTCCTAAAGGTGGACAGGGTAGGGGCTGATCGGACATACTGGGGCAGGGAATTCCAGAGGATGGGAGAGGCTCTGGAGAAGTCCTGAAGGCGAGCATAGAGAGCAGGAGGTCCTGGGAGGAGCGGAGGGGGCGATTTGGGCGATATCTGCAGATGAGGTTGGTGATGTAGATGGGGCGATGTTGTGAATGGCCTTGTATGTTATGGTTAGCATCTTGAATTTTACACGGTGGGGTAGGGGAAGCCAGTGAAGGGATTGGAGGAGAGGAGCAGCAGTCACGGATCGATTAGTGAGGTGTATTAGTCTAGCAGCAGCATTCATAATAGACTGAAGGGGGGATAGCCTGCTTAAGGGTAGGCCATTAAGGAGAGAGTTGCAGTAGTTGAGGCGGGAAATAATCAAGGAGTGAATAAGTTGCTTTGTGGTGTCATTAGTCAGGAATGGTCGAATTCTGGAGATGTTGCGGAGGTTAAGGCGGCAGGATTTAGCCAGTGATTGAATATGGGGGCTGAAGGAGAGGTCAGAGTCAAGGATTACACCCAGGACCCTGGCATGTGTGGAGGGACCAATGGTTGTGTTGTTGATATTAATGGTGAAGTCACAGGAGGGGGACCGTGAAGGAGGAAATATAACAAGCTCAGTTTTAGAAAGATTAAGTTTGAGGAAGTGGTGTGACATCCATACCGATATGTCATTCAGCAAGTTTGAGATCCGTGAGGAGATAGAGGGGGTGAGTTGAGGAGTGGAGAGATAGATCTGTGTGTCATCGGCATAGAGGTGGTATTGGAAGCCATGGGAGGTTATCAACTGGCCCAGGGAAGAGGTATAGAGTGAGAAAAGGAGAGGCCCAAGGACGGAGCCTTGGGGTACCCCAACAGAAAGAGGAAGGGGAGCGGAGTAGATGGAGTTGTAAGTAACACTGAAAGTGCGCTGAGATAGGTAGGAGGAGAACCAGGATAATGCAGAATCACGGAGGCCAAGGGAGTGTAATTTGCTGAGGAGCAGCAGGTGGTCAACTGTGTCAAAGGCAGCAGAGAGGTCTAAAAGTATGAGTATGGAGTAGTGGTCATTGGTTTTGGCAGTTATTAGGTCATTGGTGAGTTTAAGTAGGGCAGTTTCAGTAGAATGTTGTGGGCGGAAGCCAGACTGTAGGGGGTCGAGAAGGTTGTTGTCCGTGAGGTAGCGACTCATTTGGTCATGAACAAGGCGTTCGATGATCTTGGAGGCAAACAGGAGCAGGGAGATAGGTCTTAAGTTATTCAAACAGGTGGGGTCTAGTGAGGGTTTTTTGAGTATGGGGGTAACCAGTGCATGTTTGAGCGGGGAAGGAAAGGTGCCAGAGGAGAGGGAGAGGTTGAAGATGTGGGTTAGGAAGTTGAGGATAGCGTGAGAAGGTGGCCGCAGTAATTGAGAGGGGACAGGGTCCAGGGGACATGTAGTGAGGTGGGCCATGGAGAGGAGTTTATTAACTTCTTCTGTGGTAACTGGGCAAAAGGAGGAGAGTATTGAGTGTGGTGTTGGACCTGATATGTTGGGTAGGGGAGGAATCTGAATACTGGATATTTCCTTGCGAATTGTGTTGATTTTGCTATTGAAGTGGTTGGCAATATGTTGAGCAGTAAGCAAGTTGGTGGGTGGGGGCAGTGGGGGGTGAAGTAAGGAATTAGGTGTAGAATAGAGTTGACGAGGTTTGGATGAGAGGGTTTTGATGAGAGTGTTGTAATAGGTTTGTTTAGCAGTGTGGAGGCAGGAGTTGTATTTGAGAAGGGCAAATTTGTAGAGGGTAAAATCTTGCAGGGATTTAGATTTACGCCATGCTCGCTCAAGAGCACGGCTGAGTCTCTTGAGACTTCTGGTGTCGTCTGTTTGCCAGGGTTGTGGCAGATGGGGCCTGGTTTTGCGTGTAGAAAGAGGAGCAAGTACGTCAAATTCAAGTAGTTCTTATTTGCAACACATCTACTGCATGGCACTATTGTTGAAACAAATTCATAAGGAAATACCACCAAATTGGTGATAAGAAAAGTGGAAATTAATAAGACCTGTTTCATGTTGGAGTAAATTGTTGATTGTGCTGTGTGTCTTTGAGACAGTTCCTTTGGAACTGATATTTGATACATTTCCATTACTCTCCCAACTTCTCCAAACAGCTTTTCTGCCTGTGGAACTACTTTGCAGAAGAGATGCCTCCGACAGATCTATACACATTGCCAACAGGCACATGAATCTGCCACAAACTCAGCCATTTGTCACACAAGCAAGAGACAAATTTCTCGAGCTGGGGTCTCAAACTGGCGGCCCTCCAGCTTTTCCCATGAGGCATTGCAAGGCTGACAGTTACAAGCATGGCTCCCACAGGCAGAGGTATAATGGTACTTGTAGTTTCGCAACAGCTGGAGGGCCGCCAGTTTGAGACCCCCGTTCTAGAGTATCTACAATGTTCTTTAAGAATTCTGGGGATTTTTTTGCCTAGCTTTTTTTGGGCTTTCAATGTTCAAGCACATATGTTCGCTAATTGTTCAGTACTACCCCACTCTGCTTTTCTTTTTTTTTTGCATGGAATTCACCTGTGACCCCAGAACAGCTGTTAAAATACCTTCTTCAGAAATCCAGCATTGGGTGTCCTCTCCTGATTGGTGCTCACTTTTGAAGTTCCCAGTGACTGGCAGACAGCTAATATTGTATCTATCCACAAGAAGGGCAGCAAGGTAGAAGCTGGAAACTACAGGCCAGTGAGTTTAACATCAGTTGTAGTGAAGTTAATGGAGTCATTCCTGAAAAGAAGGATAATTGATCAATAAAAAGACACAACTTGCTGGACCCAAAGCAGCATGGCTTCACTAGGGGCAGATCATGTCAGACTAATCTGATTTAATTTTTGACTATATTACCAATGTTTTGGACCAAGATGGTGCTGTGGACATAGCATATCTTGATTTTAGCAAGGCATTTGATACCATTCCAGATAATGATCTAATACAAAAGTTGTACAAGCTAGGACTTAACCCTTGGGTGGTTCAGTGAATATGCAGTTGGCTAAGGGATAGATACCAGAGTGTGGTTGTAAATGGAGTTCACACAGCAGAGAACAGTCACTAGTGGTGTACCACAAGACTCTTTACTAGGTCGTGTTCTATTTAATCTCTATATAAGATATAACTAAACGGTTTGTTGGGCAAGGTATGTCTTTTTGCTGATGATACAAAGGTGTGTAATAAGGTTGATATCCCTGGAGGTTTTTGTAACATCAAACATGATTTGGCATTGCTGGAAGATTGGTCAAAGCAGTGGAGACTGCAGTTCAATGTTTCTAAATGTAAAATAATGCACTTAGGTAAAAGAACATTGGGGGTACAGTGTTGGCCAGCACTACAGAAGAAAAAGTTTTGGGGGTACTTATTTCAGATGATTGCAAAATGAGCAAACAGTGTGACCAGGCAGTGGGAAAAGCGAAAAAAATTCTCGAATGCATCACTAGAGGAATCACCAGCAGGAGGAAGGAGGTCCTGATTCCCCTATCTTTAGTGAGTCCTTATTTAGAATATTATGTCCAGTTCTGGAGACCTCACTTACAGAAAGATATTGATAAAATAGAACAAGTCCAGAGACAGGTAACAAAAATAGTGAAAGGTTTGGAGGATAAAACATATCGAGAGCGACTTCAGGAACTTAATATGTACAGTCTGGAGGAAAGATGTAGAAGGGGAGACATGATTAAAACCTTTAAATACATCAAGGGGGTGAATAAGGTTCAGGACGACAGTTTTTTCAATATGAAACCAAAATCAAGAATACAGGAACCTGAAATCAAACTAACTGGAGGAAAGTTCAAAACTAATCTTAGAAAGTATTATTTTACTGAAAGTAGTGAAACAGTCAACAGTAAATGGCTTCAAACATGCTTGGGACAAACACAGATCTTTACTCAGACAAAGTTAATAAAAAAAAATTCAAAGGAATTGAAAAAAAATGGGCAGACTACTGTGTCATTTTCTTCCATCACTCTTCTATGTTTCACTTAGAAGGCCGGTGGCATGCTGCTTGGTGTTGGAGCAATACATCATCACTACACCCCCTTGATATAGGTCTCAATTGGGCTTCCTGTGTCCAGCCTTCCCTAGTGCCATTGTGCCTCCTGTTTCTAAAGTTCCCCAATAGGGATGAGCCGAACACCCCCCGGTTTGGTTCACAGCAGAACTTGCAAACAGGCAAAAAATTTGTTCGAACACGCGAACACCGTTAAAGTTTATGGGACACGAACATGAATAATCAAAAGTGCTCATTTTAAAGGCTTATATGCACTTTATTGTCATAAAGAGTGTTTGGGGACCTGGGTCCTGCCCCAGGGGACATGTATCAATGCAAAAAGAAGTTTTAAAAATGGTCGTTTTTTTGGGAGCAGTGATTTTAATAATGCTTAAAGTGAAACAATAAAAGTGTAATATTCCTTTAAATTTCGTACCTGGGGGTGTTTATATTATGCCTGTAAAGGGGCGCATGTTTCCTGTGTCTAGAACAGTCTAACAGCAAAATGATATTTTAAAGGAAAAAAAGTCATTTAAAACTACGCGGCTATTAATAAATTGCGGGTCATAATACACATAAAAGTTCATCGATAAAAACGGCATGGGATTTCCCCACAGGGGAACCCCGAACCAAACTAAAAAAAAAATGTGTGGGGGTCCCTCTAAATTCCATACCAGGCCCTTCAGGTCTGGTATGGATATTAAGGGGAACCCCACGCCACAATTTAAAAAAAAATGGCATGGGGGGTCCCCCTCAAAATCCATACCGATTTTAAGGGGAACCCCCGTGCCAAAATTTAAAAAAAAAATTGCGTGGGTCCCCCCAAAAATCCATACCAGACCCTTATCCGAGCACGCAACCTGGCAGGCCGCAGGAAAAGGGGGGAGCGCCCCCCCCTCCCAAACCGTACCAGGCCACATGCCCTCAACATAGGGAGGGTGCTTTGAGGTAGCCCCACAAAAAAGTGTCAAAAAGGTTAAAAAACACAAGAGACGGTTTTTGACAAGTCCTTTATTAATTTCTTCTTCTTTTATCTTCTTTCTTCTGGTCTTCCTTCGGTGTTCTTCTTCTTCCTCCATCTTCTTATTCTTCTCCATCTTCTTCCTCCGCTCTTCTTGTCCCGCATCTTCCTCCAGGCATCTTCTCTGCTCCGTCCGCACGATCCGCCTCAGTGGGAGTCTTCCGCCGTGTGATGCTTTGGTTCTTCTGACATTTCTTATATAATGGGGGGGCGGGGCCACTTGGTGACCCCGCCCTCCTCTGACGCACGGGGACTTCCCTGTGACTTTCCCAGTGTTGTCAGAGGAGGGGCTGGGTCACCCATTTACATATCTGGGGGTCCCCTTGTTAAAGGGGTTTCCAGATTCTGATAAGCCCCCTGCCCGCAGACCCCCACAACCACCGGCTAAGGGTTGTAGGGATGAGGCCCTTCTCCCCATCAACATGGGGACAAGGTGCTTTGGGGGGGCTACCTCAAAGCACCCTCCCAATGTTGAGGGCATGTGGCTTGGTACAGTTCAGGAGGGGGGGCGCTCTGTCCCCCTCTTTTCCTGCGGCCTGCCAAGTTGCATGCTCGGATAAGGACTGGACTATGTTCCTTCTAGGCGATATGGACCTCTGTCCATGACAACACCTTTATATTATAGATCCATAAACAATTGTGCTTGACAATGTAAATGTAGTGTAAAATAGAACAGGAAAATAAGGAAAATGTTGTGGGAGAGGTAATAAATTGTATATTTTGATAGTATAAGCCTTAAAACCATAATTTTACAATGGCATCTGTAGTAGGCAAATGTCCTTGTAGGATAGAGATTTAGTTTACTTGTGCTAAGAATATTACAGTGCAGCAACATAATAACATAAGCTTTATCCTGAACAAGTACAATTGTGGTGCAGCTGTTTGCATTAGCTATGTCACACTTCCTTCAAAGGGTGGGGCTTAGTCAAAGGGGTGAAGCTTAGTTGAGAGGGGCAAAAATGTCAAGACACAGGACTGTTGAAGCATAGCATTGTGGAGAATAGGGAGCATAGAATGCCAGAGACACTGACACACAAAAACTATGACAAGGCAGAAGCCACATGGCTCAGAGTTTAGGGACGGTAAAAATCACAGGGAATTAGACTGTATCACACTAAATGCAGCAGATGGCTATGTAAAGAAAGATCAGGGTACACATTCGATGTGAATGAGGGAATGTCCTAGCTGTGCCTTTGTATTCTGACAGCAGGGAGACTTTCCTGCTGTCAAAGTATACTGATCAGCTCCTCCAGAATACAAAGGCATAGTGGGTAAAATCCCCCATCAACATTGACTCAAGCATCAAAAATCCAACAGAGCGGTTGTACAGAAGCCCATCGGTAGATCAACTTCTGTACAACCAGCTTGTACAGCAAACCACTTTTTTTTTTAAATTTTAGATGCCTCGAGATTGTGCATAATCTAATTTCATGCCTAGAAGACTTCGTGCTGTTCCTTACAAATCATGGAGGTGATACAAAATACTAGATGTAGTAGTTTTTGTTTTGGGGTGTATTCATTTTTGCATCAACTAATTTAAGTAAAACTGAAGATTTTGTAATCTAAGTTTATCATTAACCTTACTTTCATGTAATGAGCTAAACAAATGTTCTATAAAACTCAGTTTTGTCAAAATTGTGATATTGATATTGATCTTTCAAAAGACATGTACTCATTTACAGTGCATACGGAAAAAAATTCACAGCACTTCACTTTTTCTACATTTTGTTATGTTGCAGCCTTATTCCAAAATGGATTAAATTCATTATTTTCCTCAAAATTCTACAAACAATAACCCATAATGACAATGTGAAAGAAGTTTGTTTGAAATCTTTGAAAATCTCTTAAAAATAAAAAAATAAAAATAATATCACATGTACAGTGCCTTGCAAAAGTATTCACCCCCTTGGCATTTTTCATGTTTTGTTGCCTCACAACCCGGAATTAACATGGATTGTTTGAGGATTTGCATCGTTTAATTTACAGAACATGCCCACAACTTTGAAGATGTTTTTTTTTTTTTTATTATTATTATTATTGTGAAGCAAACAAATAGGACAAAATAACAGAAAAAGTCAATGTGCATAAATATTCACCCCCCTAAAGTCAATACTTTCTAGAGCTACCTTTTGCGGCTATCACAGCTCCAAGTCGCTTTGGATAAGTCTCTATGAGCTTGCCACATCTTACCACTGGGATTTTTGCCCATTTCTCCTTGCAAAACTGCTCCAGCTCCTTCAAGTTGGATGGTTTGCACTTGTGAACAGCAATCTTTAAGTCTGACCACAGATTTTCTATTGGATTGAGGTCTGGGCTTTGACTAGGCCATTCCAACACATTTATATGTTTCCCCTTAAACCACTCAAGTGTTGCTTGTACAGGTTTTTCTCAAGAATATCCCTGTATTTAGCACCATCCATCTTTCTCTCAACTCTGACCAGTTTCCCAGTCCCGACTGCTAAAAAACATCCCCACAGCATGAAGCTGCCACCACCATGTTTCACTGTGGGGATGGTGTTCTTTGGGTGATGTGATGTGTTGGGTTTGCGCCAGACATAGCGTTTTCTTTGATGGCCAAAAAGTTAAAATTTAGTCTCATCAGACCAGAGCACCTTTCTCCGTACATTTTGGGAGTCTCCCACATGCCTTTAAGCAAACTCAAAACGTGCCATTTTGTTTTTTGCTGAAAGAAATGGCTTTCTTCTGGCCACTCTGCCATAAAGCCCAACTCTATGGAGCGTACGGCTTATTGTTGTCCTATGTACAGATACTCCAGTCTCTGCTGTGGAACTCTGCAGTTCCTCCAGGATTACCTTAGGTCTCTGTGCTGCCTCTCTGATTAATGCCCTCCTTGCCCGGTCCGTGAGTTTATGTGTGCGGCCGTCTCTTGGCAGGTTTGCTGTTGTGCCATGTTCTTTCCATTTGGGTATGATAGATTTGATGGTGCTCCTAGGGATTGTCAAAGATTTGGATATTTTTTTTTAACCTAACCCTGACTTGTACTTCTCAACAACATTGTCCCTTACTTGTTTGGAGAGTTCCTTGGTCTTTATGACAGTGTTCAGTTAGTGGTGCCTCTTGCTTAGGTATTGCAGCCTCTGGGGCCTTTCAAAAAGGTGTGTATATGTAATGACAGATCATGTGACACTTAAATTGCACACAGGTGGACATTATTTCACTAATTATGTGACTTCTGAAGGTAATTGGTTGCACCAGAGCTTTTTATGGGCTTCATAACAAAGGGGGTGAATACATACACACATGCCAATTATCAGTTTTTTATTTCTGAAAAATAGTTTTCTGTATATATTTTTCTAATTTTACTTCACCAACTTAGACTATTGTGTTCTGATCCATCACATATAATTCAGATTAAAAAAACATTGAACCAAAGGCTGTAATGTAACAAACTAGGTAAAAAGCCAAAGGATGAATACTTTTGCAAGGCACTGTACAGAAGTATTCACAGCCTATGCCATGATACTCAAAATTGAGCTCAGGTGCTTCCTGTTTTCCACTGATCATCCTTGAGATGTTTCTACAACTTGAATGGAGTTCACCTGTGGTAAATTCAGTTGACTGGACATGATTTAGAAAGGCACACACCTGTCTATTTAAGGTCCCATAGTTAACAAAGCATGTCAGAGCACAAACCAAGCCATGAAGTCCAAGGAATTGTCTGTAGACCTCTGCGACAGGATTGTATCAAGGCACAGATCTGGGGAAGGGTACAGAAAAATTTCTGCAGAATTGAAAGACCCAATGAGCACAGTGGCCTCCATCATCTGTAAACGCAAGGAGGTTGGAACCACCAGGACTCTTCCTAGAGCGTGCGGTCCGGGCAAACTGAGCGATTAGGGGAAAAGGGCCTTAGTCAGGGAGGTGACCAAGAACCCCATGATCACTCTGACAAAGCTCCAGCGTTTCTCTATGGAGAGAGGAGAACCTTTCAGAAGAACAACCATCTCTGCAGCCCTCCACCAATCAGGCTTGTATGGTAGCATGGCCAGACAGAAGCCACTCCTCAGTAAAAGGCATATGACAGCCCATCTGGAGTTTGCCAAAAGGCACCTGAAGGACTCTCAGTCCATGAGAAACACAATTCTCTGGTCTGATGAAACATAGATTGAGCTATTTGGCCTGAATTATATATGAAATAAAATCAGCGAGACAATGATTAATGTTATTCAGCAGCTGAACGCCAGGGTCAAAAATCTAATTCCTAAAATAATAATATAAACAGATGGTGCAGCGCTAATATGAAACACATTGATTGAAATAAAATCAATATATACAAAGTGCAATCATAATCAAATATCTCAGAATTCATAAAAGTCCAGAGAAGTCCATATATAATCCAATATTTCCAGAAACTCGTGTGTGATCAGACAGCATGCTGAAAAAGGTGAATAATTGATGTGCCCACCACCAATATTTAGAATGGCCTCTCACCTGATGATATGGATCCTTTAATTACAGAGGGTCAATATAGGCATTCCCTTAGGGTCATATGGTTATGAAGCACCACGATTCAGCATACAGAAACTTCCGTCAGAACACTGGGTCAGGACACTCAGACAGTGTAATGGCATATGGAATAAAAAATGGCAAAAATAGTGCTCTCCGTATAAATAACCATTTATTAAGAGATATAACATTGAACATTTACAAACAGAGCACTAAACCAGTGCAGATAAACAGGTTCGCGCGATAGCGATGAACACAATGCAGTGAGGATGCGCGATGACCGCGGGCGTTCTGGACGCGTCGCGTCCCAGTGGGCGGGGATACGACGTGGGCACCCGCGCTTTATCCTAGGTAAGTAACCATGACGATGATAAACAAAGCATGGCTGGCATCACAGAAACCAGGAAATCAATTCCGGAAGGGTCCCCTTACTGACCAAAGTGAACAAAACGGAAACTGGTCTGTGTATACCAATGTTGGAAAACTGGACAAACATTTAAAATTAAATATATCACTAATAAATATATGCATCATTCCGCTTAGGATATGTGCAATAAAGAACTTTATTAAATAAAAAAAATTAAAATAATATTTTATAAAATATTAAAAACATTTTTTAAAAATATATATGAAATATATATATATATATATATATATATATATATATATATATATATATATGTGAGTCATCCGCGGCCATCAATTGCTCCTAAATATACAAACATCAACGATCAGAGATAAAGCAATTAGTATCAAAATCTACATTTAACCCTTCAGGGCAAAGAACTCTGGTTTCAAATATCCAGTAAGACTCCCTTTTACTTAGTTGTCTGATGAAATTTCCACCCTTCCAGTGCTTAGTGACCCTTTCGATACCCCAGAATTTCAAACTTTTCGTATTCTGTTGATTGAATAGCTTGAAATGTCTGGATACATTATGGGATTTAATGCCTTTTTTGATATTATTTACATGCTCAGCCAGCCTTACATGTAGGGGTCTAGACGTTCTACCAATGTACTGGAGCCCGCAACCGCACTCCAGCATATAGACTACACCTACGGTATCACAGGTGATTAGCTGCTTAATATCGTATTCCTTATTGGTGGCTGATGCAAGAAATTTTTTCCGCTTTTTAATATTTCCCTTGGCATGCTAGCATGGGACACATTTTCCACATGCATAGAAACCTCCCAAAAAAGAAAACAACCTATCTGAAGTAGGAACTGGGGGGTTTAAAACACATGGGGCCAAACGATCCCTTAATGAGGGGGCTTTTTTGTAAATAAATTGAGGTCGATCTGGTAGTACAGGGCCTAGGACCTTGTTCTGTTTAAGGATAGACCAATTTTTTTGTATGATCCTCTCAAATTTACGATATTGTACATTATAGTCCAACACCATTTTGAAATTATGATTATCTGCAGTAGAATCCTTAATGGTATTGGAAATCAATGTACTTCTATCCAACAATCTAACTCTAGAAATTTCTTCCTCTAACTTAGATCGATCATAACCTTTTTGTTCAAATCTCGACGTGAGGACTTGAGACTGCATAACAAAATCGTCCTCTGAAGTACAATTACGTCACAGCCTAATGTACTGTCCCCTGGGAATGTTGCACAACCAAGAACGGTGATGACAACTCCCCAGGGGTATGTACGAGTTGCGATCGGTAGGTTTGAAATGATTAGTCATTGAAAAATGGTCATGTTTAATACTAATGGTCAAATCAAGGAAGACAACCTTTTCAGGATCTATCGTCCAAGTTAAAGATATATTCCTTCAATTGTTATTAAGAGATTCTATGAAATCATCAAGTTTAACTCTATCACCTCTCCAAATGAGGATGAGATCATCAATAAATCTCCGATAACAAATGACTTGATGATTTCATCGAATCTCTTAATAATCGAAGGAATATATCTTTAACTTGGACGATAGATCCTGAAAAGGTTGTCTTCCTTGATTTGACCATTAGTATTAAACATAACCATTTTTCAATGACTAATTATTAGGGTTATTAGGGTTAAATGTAGATTTTGATACTAATTGCTTTATCTCTGATTGTTGATGTTTGTATATTTAGGAGCAATCGATGGCCGCGGATGACTCTTATATATATATATAATTATATATTTAAAAAAATTTTTTTTAATATTTTATAAAATATTATTTAAAATTTTTTTTATTTAATAAAGTACTTTATTGCACATATCCTAAGCGGAATGATGCATATATTTATTAGTGATATATTTAATTTTAAATGTTTGTCCAGTTTTCCAACATTGGTATACACAGACCAGTTTCCGTTTTGTTCACTTTGATCAGTAAGGGGACACTTCCGGAATTGATTTCCTGGTTTCTGTGATGCCGGCCATGCTTTATCATCGTCATGGTTACTTACCTAGGATAAAGCGTGGTTGCCCACGTCGTATCCTCATCTGCTGAAGAAGTCCCCGCCCACTGGGACGCAACACGTCCAGAACGAGGATACATTGTGACGTCACCCGCGGCCATCGCGCATCCTCACTGCATTGTGTTCATCGCTATCGCTCGAGCCTGTTTATCTGCACTGGTTTAGTGCTCTGTTTGTAAGTGTTCAATCTGATATCTTTTAATAAATGGTTACCTATACGGAGAGCACTATTTTTGCCATTTTTTATTCCATATGCCATTACACTGTCTGAGTGTCCTGACCCAGTGTTCTGACAGAAGTTTCTGTATGCTGAATCGTGGTGCTTCATATCCATATGACCCTAAGGGAATGCCTATATTGACCCTCTGTAATTAAAGGATCCATATCATCAGGTGAGAGGCCATTCTAAATATTGGTGGTGGGCACATCGATTATTCACCTTTTTCAGCATGCTGTCTGATCACACACGAGTTTCTGGAAATATTGGATTATTTATGGACTTTTCTGGACTTTTATGAATTCTGAGATATTTGATTATGATTGCACTTTGTATATATTGATTTTATTTCAATCAATGTGTTTCATATTAGCGCTGCACCATCTGTTTATATTATTATTTTAGGGATTTGATTTTTGACCCTGGCGTTCAGCTGCTGAATAACATTAATCATTGTCGCGCTGATTTTATTTTATATATAGTTATTCGTGCAATTATCATTAATCTAGCTGCAATATGGAAGTTTTCAATTATTTCGAAAAACGGGATATTGAGATAAATGAAGTATTTTCTAGGAATCCCTCTTTAGAACCTACCAATGATTTACCACAATCCTTTAGAAAACTGGGCTATGTATATGAAAAAAAGATTAAAACGTGGTGGGATATTACATCGTTTGAGCAGTATCTTGCTGCCAGACTTATTCCCAGGCGTTTAAGGTGGGATTTACCCCCCAACGATGGTCTGACTGATGTTCAGTCCATGTCAGAGTGGAGTGATTTTTTCATCAAAAGAGGTTTTGAATTATTGGAGTTTCTCTTGATCCGTAAGAGGAAGAGAATGGCCACTCTTGACTCTCAGATTGGAGAGATGACCAAGAATTTAGAAACTCTTAAAGATAGTGAAGAGTTCAATTGATTGTCAGGTGAACTTAAAAATAAGCTCATTAAATGGGATTTGGAAACACAGAATAAAAAGAAATTCATTAGGGATTTTGAAGATTTTAATGGGGGAATTTTTTCAAATGGCAAAATACTCCTGTGTTGGAAGACACTGCACCAGCTATTGTGTCTTCTCATGCCAATACAGGAATTGTTAGAACTGACACCCCCAGAATCAATCCCGTTCATGAATATGAGCATTCTCATTTGAATGTGCCCGCACCTTATCAAAACCCTAATATTTATAAGAAAAAGAATAATAAAAGAGGAAATAATTTTAGAGGGAAAGGCAGAGGTGGAAATTCTAGGTCTTACACTCAAGAAGGGGACTATGCTCGTGGGATCCATCATCATGAGACACCTTATCATCAGAATGGTTACCCATCATATGAGGATAGTAAGGACAACTTTGAAAGAGGTGGTTCATACCCCTCTCATATTAAACCCATCTCTACATTTAATCGGTTTGCCCCACTTACTGACCACACTTCCTATAGTGAGAGGGATTTTTTAGACCAACGGGGGGGAACAGAGATATCCCCCTCCGTCCCACCAGCCTTATCGAGGGGAACCATGGAAACAGCCCGCACCATATACGCCGCCAAATGCCGGTCCCCGAAAGTGAAAAGAGAGGAAGGGGAGGAGGCAGAACACAAAAGGCCCAAACCGCGTTAGCTGTTGGCATTTATAGTCAGGTCACGCTCAATGAAGATGAAATTAAAGTTTTAGATCGTGGTTTGAAATTTGCGCCCATAAAAAATCTCAACAAATTTGATACTTATGTCAACATTCAGAAATACATCAGAACTCTTAATATGAAAAAATATTTTCTCGCCCAGTCACATCAGGGAATGAGACCTTCTGTACCAAACCATTCTACTCTATGGAATAGATCTACATTTAACCCTTTTAATACTGATAATAAGTTTTTAGAGGTGTTTAAGAACATGGTATCCAATGATTTGGATAAACTTCAGGTCAAGAAAATCTCTGACCCATCATGTATTAGGCGTGGTATCCAATCTTTAGCGGAAAGAAAAGATATTGTGATCCGCCCGCTGACAAGGGAGGGGGTTTAGTTATTTTGAGTAAAGAATATTTCCAAGCAGAAATGAGTCGTTTACTTTCAGATCAAGAGATGTACAGGGTTCTCAGTAATGATCCTATGTTGGCTTTTAAAGACGAGCTACACTCGATTATAGAGGATGGTAAGGATCAAAGGATCCTTAACAAAAAAGAAGCCATGTATCTTGACCCTTTGTTTTGTAGAACACCTATTATTTATTTTTTACCTAAGATCCATAAAGATACCACCAATCCCCCCGGGCGACCCATTGTTAATGGGATCGACTCGGTGTCGACGAGGCTTGGACAATACATTGATTTCTTTTTACAGCCGCTTGTGATGAAAACGCCTGCATTTTTAAAGGATTCCAAGCATATAATTCAAATTTTAGAAACCCTTGAATGTTCTTTCCCTACTTTTTTGGTGACAGCGGACGTAAGTTCACTGTATACCGTTATTGGTCACAAGGATGCTATGTCCTCTGTCGAATGGGCTTTGTCCTCGTCCTCATTGTCGGGTAGACATCAAGAATTCCTTCTAAGTTGTCTTAATTTTTGTTTAACCAGGAATTACTTCTGGTATAATAGGGAATTCTATTTGCAAACAAAGGGAGTTGCCATGGGGGCTCGTTTTGCTCCCAGTGTGGCTAACATTTTTATGGCCCACTGGGAGGAAGAAGCTGTATTTTACAACCGACCCCCTGAACTCATTTGTTATCGGAGATTTATTGATGATCTCATCCTCATTTGGAGAGGTGATAGAGTTAAACTTGATGATTTCATCGAATCTCTTAATAACCATCGAAGGAATATATCTTTAACTTGGACGATAGATCCTGAAAAGGTTGTCTTCCTTGATTTGACCATTAGTATTAAACATAACCATTTTTCAATGACTAATTATTTCAAACCTACCAATCGCAACTCGTATATACCCCTGGGGTGTTGTCATCACCGTTCTTGGTTGTGAAACATCCCCAGGGGACAGTACATTAGGCTGCGACAAGATTGTACTTCAGAGGATGATTTTGTTATGCAGGCTGAAGTCCTCACGTCGAGATTTGAACAAAAAGGTTATGATCGATCTAAGTTAGAGGAAGAAATTTCTAGAGTTAGATCGTTGGATAGAAGTACATTGATTTCCAATACCATTAAGGATTCTACTGCAGATAATCATAATTTCAAAATGGTGTTGGACTATAATGTACAATATCGTAAATTTGAGAGGATCATACAAAAAAATTGGTCTATCCTTAAACAGGACAAGGTCCTAGGCCCTGTACTACCAGATCGACCTCAATTTATTTACAAAAAAGCCCCCTCATTAAGGGATCGTTTGGCCCCATGTGTTTTAAACCCCCCAGTTCCTACTTCAGATAGGTTGTTTTCTTTTTTGGGAGGTTTCTATGCATGTGGAAAATGTGTCCCATGCAAGCATGCCAAGGCAAATATTAAAAAGCGGAAAAAATTTCTTGCATCAGCCACCAATAAGGAATACGATATTAAGCAGCTAATCACCTGTGATACCGTAGGTGTAGTCTATATGCTGGAGTTCGGTTGCGGGCTCCAGTACATTGGTAGAATGTCTAGACCCCTACATGTAAGGCTGGCTAAGCATGTAAATAATATCAAAAAAGGCATTAAATCCCATAATGTATCCAGACATTCCATCAACAGAATCTGAAAAGTTTGAAATTCTGGGGTATCGAAAGGGTCACTAAGCACTGGAGGGGTGGAAATTTCATCAGACAACAAAGTAAAAGGGAGTCTTACTGGATATTTGAAACCAGAGTTCTTTGCCCTGAAGGGTTAAATGTAGATTTTGATACTAATTGCTTTATCTCTGATCGTTGATGTTTGTATATTTAGGAGCAATCGATGGCCACGGATGACATATATTTTTTTTTTTTATATATATTTTTTAAAATTTTTTTTAATATTTTATAAATATTAAATAAAAAAAATTTAAAATAATATAAGTTCTTTATTGCACATATCCTAAGCGGAATGATGCATATATTTATTAGTGATATATTTAATTTTAAATGTTTGTCCAGTTTTCCAACATTGGTATACACAGACCAGTTTCCGTTTTGTTCACTTTGGTCAGTAAGGGGACCCTTCCGGAATTGATTTCCTGGTTTCTGTGATGCTGGCCATGCTTTGTTTATCATCGTCATGGTTACTTACCTAGGATTAAGCGCGGGTGCCCGCGTCGTATCCTCATCAGCTGAAGTCCCCGTCCACTGGGACGCAACGCGTCCAGAACGAGGATACGTCGTGACGTCACCCGCGCCCATCGCGCATCCTCACTGCATTGTGTTCATCGCTATCGCTCGAGCCTGTTTATCTGCACTGGTTTAGTGCTCTGTTTGTAAGTGTTCAATCTTATATCTTTTAATAAATGGTTATCTATACGGAGAGCACTATTTTTGCCATTTTTTATTCCATATGCCATTACACTGTCTGAGTGTCCTGACCCAGTGTTCTGATGGAAGTTTCTGTATGCTGAATCATGGTGCTTCATATCCATATGACCCTAAGGGAATGCCTATATTGACCCTCTGTAATTAAAGGGTCCATATCATCATGTGAGAGGCCATTCTAAATATTGGTGGTGGGCACATCGATTATTCACCTTTTTCAGCATGCTGTCTGATCACACACGAGTTTCTGGAAATATTGGATTATTTATGGACTTCTCTGGACTTTTATGAATTCTGAGATATTTGATTATGATTGCACTTTGTATATATTGATTTTATTTCAATGTGTTTCATATTAGCGCTGCACCATCTGTTTATATTATTTGGCCTGAATGGCTAGCGTCATGTCTGGAGGGAAAAAGATCTGGCCAATACCATTCCTACAGTGAAGCATGGTTTTGGCAGCATCATGCTCTGGGGATGTTTTTCAGTGGCAGGGACTGGGAGACTAGACAGGATTGAGGGAAAGATAAATGCAGCAATGTACAGAGACCTCCTTGATGAAAACTTGCTTCAAAGCCCTCTAGACCTCAGACTAGGGTGAAGGTTCATCTTCCAACAGAAGAATGACCCTAAGCACAAAGTCATGATAATAAAGGAGTGGCTACAGGACAACTCTGTAAACGCCTTGACTGGCCCAGCCAAAGCCCAGACTTGAACATCTCTGGAGAGATCTGAAAATGGCTGTGCACCGATGCTCCCCATCCAATCTGATGGAGCTTGAAAGGTCCTGCAAAGAGAAACTGCCCAAAAATAGGCGTGCCAAGCTTGTAGCATCATACTTAAAAAGACTTGAGGTTGTAATTGGTGCCAAACGTGCTTTAACAAAGTATTGAGCAAAGGCTGTGAATACTTACAGTATCTCACAAAAGTAAGTACACCCCTCACATTTTTGTAAATATTTTATTATATCTTTTCATGTGACAACACTGAAGAAATGACACTTTCTACAATGTAAAGTAGTGAGTGTACAGCTTGTATAACACTGTAAATTTGCTGTCCCCTCAAAACAACTCAACACACAGCCATTAATGCCTAAACCACTGGCAACAAAAGCGAATTCATCCCTAAGTAAAAATGTCCAAATTGGACCCAATTAGTAATTTTCCCTCCCCGATGTCATGTGACTCGGTGTTACAAGGTCTCAGGTGTGAATGGGGAGCAGCTGTGTAAATTTGGTGTCATTGTTCTCACTCACTCATTCTGGTCACTGGAACTTCAACATGGCACCTCATGGCAAATAACTCTCTGAGGATCTGAAAAAAAGAATTGTTGCTCTACATAAAGATGGCCTAGGCTATAAGAAGATTGCAAAGACCCTGAAACTAAGCTGCAGCACGGTGGCCAAGACCATACAGCGGTTTAACAAGACAGGTTCCACTCAGAACAGGCCTCACCTTGGTCGACCAAAGAAGTAGAGTGCATATACTCAGCGTCATATCCAGAGGTTGTCTTTGGGAAACAGATGTATTAGAGAGCTGGCAGTATTGCTGCAGAGGTTGAAGGGGTGGGGGTCAGACTGTCAGTGCTCAGATCATACGCCGCACACTGCATCAAATTCGTCTGCATGGCTGCCATCCCAGAAGGAAGCCTCTTCTTGCCTACAGTCAAGCATGGTGGTGGGAGTGTCATGGTCTGGGGCTGCATGAGTACTGCCAGCACTGGGGAGCTACAGTTCATTGAGGGAACCATGAATGGCAACATGTACTGTGACATACTGCAGCAGAGCATGATTCCCCTCCCTTTGGAGACTGGGCTGCAGGGCAGTATTCCAACATGATAATGACACCAAACACACCTCCAAGACGACCACTGCCTTGCTAAAGAATCTGAGGATAAAGGGGATGGACTGGCCAAGCATGTCGCCAGACCTAAACCCTTTTGAGCATCTGTGGGGCATCCTCAAAGGAAAGGTGGAGGAGCGCAAGGTCTCTAAAATCCACCAGCCCTGTGATATCATCATGGAAGAGGACTCCAGTGGCAACCTGTGAAGATCTGGTGAACTCCATGCCCAATAGGGTTAAGGCAGTGCTGGAAAATAATGATGGTCACATAAAATATTGACACTTTGGGCCCGATTTGGACATTTTCACTTAGGGGTGTACTCACTTTTGTTGCCAGCGATTTAGACATTAATGGCTGTGTGTTAAGTTATTTTGAGGGGACAGCAAATGTACACTGTTATACAAGCTGGACACTCACTACTTTACATTGTAGCAAAGTGTAATTTCTTCAGTGTTGTCACATGCTGGGTTGCATTTTCAGGTTCTTTTTGGGGCTTTTCCTTGTAGCTTTTTAACACCTTTTTCTGGCACTTTTTAAACAGCTTTTTTTTTTTCTTTGCTTCCTTCAGCCTACTAATTAAGGGTAGTGGTTAATTGGTCACAGGTGCTTGAGGCCTATATAACCTTGTGTAGAACTCATTGTGAGCCTTCTGGAACTTAGACCAAGTTGAACTGGACTAAGTTGTGAGTTCAACCAGGAAATACCAATGGCCACATGGAGATACCGTCAAATGACGGATTTGTTTAGTAAATGGAAGCATCAGATAAGGCCAGCGAACCCACTTACAACTTTCGAATTATGGTGTGCTAACAAACCAGAGACGGGCTACATGTTGTCCCAAATGTATAAATTAGTTCTGAGCGCCCAGTGTACAATTCCCTATTTTATTAGAGAATGGTAAAGTGATAGGTCATAATTTCACACCTGAACAAATTCAAAGGTTGACCAGGGCAACACACCATACTTCAATAAGCTCCCATATACAGGAAATGTCATATAAACTTTTGACAACATGGTACCGTACACCGGTTCGGTTGGCACAGATGTACCCATCAGCAGATGTCAATCATTGAAGGAGATGTAACCAAAGGGGTTCATTTCTTCATTGATGGTGGTTTTGCCCAAAGATTAAAGCATTTTGGGAAACAATAGCACCATGGATTAAAAGAATGACACTTAGACCTATAGAACTCTCACCATTACATTTCCTCTTTCCTGGGATGCCATCATCTGCTAAGTTCTATAAGAGAAGTGTTAATCCACACTTGCTAAATGCAGATAAAATACTGATACCCAGATTTTGGAAACAGTCCAGATGTCCCACTATAATGGATTGGAAAAGGGAGGTGGAAAAAATAATGGAAGCAGAGAGATGGGTACATATGGTTAAAGACCAACATAATAAATTTAAAGACACATGGGCAGGATGGCTGTATTACTCTTCAGAAATAGGGGCAAATTAAACAACCCTAAGGGGGGGTATTGTTGCGCTATGGATCGGATAGTCTGAGGAATGTGTCCGGTGAGGAGAAACTGGGTTTTTTTTTTGTTTTGGGAAATACAGTGGAGAGATGATTGATGTCATTAAAAGGAGGAGAATAATTTATAATAATGAATTAGGCACGGGATAGCTAACACTTATTTAAAGCACACAAAAGGAGGGTGGATTGAGACATTGATATGTAATGAAGAGAGGAATAAATGTTTAATGAAGTAGGAGGGCGAGGTTATATCTAATAAAAGCACTAAATATTGTTGAGGATGATATTAAAAAAATCCAATTTTTTTTTCCTTTTTTTTTGTATTAGGTTTGACTATTCTCCTCTGAATAGGATATGATCATGGATCCTGTTTGTTTCGCTGGGGGGGGTGTAAGTGGAAAGCTTTATGTAAATATTTTTGTAGCGTGTATTTGTGTGTTGTACGATGAGATTTGTCTTAAAAAAAAAAGTGGTTATGAAAAAAAAAAAAATGGTATAAACTGATCTTTCACGAGAAACATTCCAGAGAAATTAGGAAGTTCCCATTTCCTTCAATTAAATTGTAATTATATAAAGGAGAAATAGGATGTGAATACTTTTACATTTCTAGTTGTGAATGTCACTAATAACAGTTACACATGAAGGAACTCTTAATAAATAGTAATTGGATTTTTAGGCTTTCAAATTCATTAAGTTCCAGTGCTGTGTTTAGAGGGTATGCCACCATGGACACCTTTGAGCATTAAGATCCTTTTGGATAATCACAAAAGCTACCTGCGTGATGAGAAAATAAAAATATATATTGTAAAAAAAAAAATTAATAGTTGCAAAATTGCTTTAATGCTGCATACGCTTAACAGATTGCCCTTGGCGCCGGCCCATAAGTGCAGTCTATCAGATCATGGACTGGTTTTTAAATGACCATAAAACATCATACTCATAAAAAAATAAATATCCATCAATTGCTGAGTAATACATGAATATGATTGCTTTGATTCTCATCTTCAATAAAAACGCATGATCTTTTTTTCTATATTCTAGCAGACTAAAGACTGTCTGCCAGGGGGTATCAAAAGAGGATGACGAAGCCTTTCTGTAGTTGATTCAGAGCATTAAAAGAGAATGGCACGCAAAAACACATATATAAAATATAACTTTTAATGACATACAAGTAAAAAAGTACGTCTGTACAAAGCTGTAATTAAACATTTAACACATTTATGTAGTTGGATGGTGTGATTTCTAGCACAGCAGAAGACAACAGCAGAAGCTTTTGTTTGGTCAGTACATCCTGAATACAAGGTATAACTCCACTAATCTTTCAGGGTAAGTTCAAATGAAATCTAATAGTTCACTCATAAAAAGGAGTACATAAATAATGAGCTTCCTTTCCTTTCCTCTGTCATACTAGTATTTATTTCCAAGTGCTAAACTATAAACTAGTTGAATAAAGTTATTACAACCACAAGGCAATGCTCACAATTTCCAGTAATAATGGCTTACTTCAAAAAAATTACTAGCCATCAATGAAGCCGAGCAATATCCATAACAAGAATGGCTTTTATTTAATAAGGCAAAGAGCAATGTACAAAGTGTAGCAATTAATCTGTAACAATCATAATTGCCTGCTGTAAATATACGAAAAAAAAAAGATATATATATATATATATATATATATATATATATATATATATATATATATATATATATATATACATACATGCACGCACACATATATATATATATACACATACACACACACACATATACACTGTCATACAATATTATTTTGGTCATGTTCCTCTCATCTGGTTACCACCATTTTTAAAAATGTTCCACTTCATTTTCACAAACATTATACATTTTCAAATAGCCTGGTTTTGTACACAAGGGCTTTTGTGGTCTTGTACTTGGATGGTACATCAATATTCAGTTTTTTTGTTATACAAGGACAATATGACAGATATTACACTGTTATATTGAATTGAATGATGCAAGATTACATTAAAAATGATTAAACAAGATACTCTCATTAAACGTACATGGATTAAACTCCAATAAAAAAAGACATCTGGCACTGAGGGAATTCAAGCAATCAGGGGCCGATATTATTATGGTCCAGGAGACCCATTATGATAAGGGGGGCTCCTTCGCATTCGCCTCCAGACACTACTCTCAGATCTATATGGCTTCGGGCACCCATAAAAGGGCAGGAGTAGCCATACTTATTAAGAGGGGGGCCCCCTTCACTTGCGTGACCCAGCATTGCGACCCACATGGCCACTTCATAATTTTACAGGGACAATGGCAGTCACAGGACATCACCCTATGCACCTTGTATGCCCCGAATGTCAAACAGCACAGTTTCCTGTCCAAGGTGTATACCCGCCTCTTTAAAACAACACCCAAGGTTCTGGTAATAGGAGGCGACTTCAACCTTACCCACTCATCCCACACAGATCGCCAGACGGTGGGCCCCCAAACAACCTCACCCAGAGTACTCAGAGACTCGAGACTATTCAGACAAATCTCCAGACGATATGCGCTCTTTGATGCGTGGAGGGCTCTCCGTCCAGGCGATCGACAATACACGTTCTATTCAGCCCCTCATCGCACCCACTCCAGGATAGACTACTTTTTTGTTAATAACTACACTCTACAGCTCACCCACACGGCTCAAATTCTCCCGATCTCATGGTCTGACCATGCCCCTATCTTACTCACCATAGACCTTGGCACTACCTTCCGTAGGCCGTATAATTGGAAGCTCAACACCTTCCTCCTTCAGCATGCGCCCTCCCTGACGGAATTAAATTCCACTCTACGACTATATTTCAAAGAGAATAATAACCAGGAGGTCTCCACTACCACGCTGTGGGAAGCCCATAAGGCAGTCCTCCGAGGCAAATGTATAACGCTCTCCACAGCGCTAAAAAAAGACGCCCTAACTGCAAAAGTGAAAGCGGAAAAAGAACTTAGAGTATTAGAACACAAGCTCCAGACAAACCCCACAATACCTTTACTCAAAAAAATAACTAACCTTCGTATGACTCTTAGAGACCTAGCCTTAGGTCAGGTAGAGAAGGCCTTGACCAGATTAAAACAAATGTTTTACGACAAAGGTAACAAGGCCCACTCTCTCCTAGCCAACAAACTCCGTGAACGTACCCACATGCTATCCCCGAATCAGATTAAAAACAAGGGGGGCCAGATGTTATCCCACCCAGTGGACATCGCCCGAACTTTTGCAGAATTTTACAAAGACCTATACAACAGTCCCGACATACCCAGTAACCCTCCCTCTCCAGACCTGACTCAAAAGATGCGACAATATTTAGAGCATAGTGGAATCCCGCATCTCCACACATCTGACCTCCTATCGCTTAATGCACAGATAACAGAAGAGGAAATAGAACTGACTGTCAAAAACTTACCAAACCATAAAGCCCCTGGCCCAGATGGCTTTCCTTATGAATATTATAAGGCATTTCTCCCTCAGCTACTTCCCTATATGTGCAAGCTGTATAACACCTTCCTCCATGACACCCCCGTCCCAGTAGACATGCAGCGATCCTTCATCACCCTAATTCCCAAACCAGACAAAGACCCGTCCCTCTGCGCCAATTACAGACCCATTGCACTCCTGAACTCAGATCTGAAAATTTTCACCAAACTTCTATCCAATCGCCTAAATATGATCCTTCCGTCGCTGGTCCACAAGGATCAGGTGGGGTTTGTCCCACTACGACAAGCAAGTGATAACACCAGAAGGGTGATTGATCTGGTGGAGGTGGCGGACAGGGAGGGATCCGCCGCTATGCTGCTAAGCCTTGACGCCGAAAAGGCATTTGATCGATTGGGGTGGCCCTTCCTGTTCGCCACACTGACCCACATGGGCTTTCGCGGACCTTTTATGCGAGCGATCAGGCACCTTTACTCCAACCCCACCTCACAGGTCAGAACCCCCTTTGCACTCTCCACACCCTTCTCGGTCACGAACGGCACCAGACAGGGGTGTCCACTGTCGCCCCTACTATTTGCACTGTGCGTGGAACCTTTGGCCGCCTCGATCCGGAACAATCCGGATATACGGGGGATAATGGTCAGGGATAGGGAATTCAAAATCTCTCTATTTGCCGATGACATTATTCTTACACTAACCCATCCTCATCTCACCCTCCCGGTTCTACATAGGGAACTAGACAATTTCAGAGCTCTCTCAGGCTATAAAATTAATGCATTGAAATCGGAGGCCCTGCCTATACATATCCCTGAAGCTGAACTTGCACTCTTAAAAGCCAACTTCCATTACAACTGGAAAACGACAGCTCTGAGGTACCTAGGGACCTATATCACCCCCACATATGCCACCCTATACCAAGAAAACTTTCCTCCCCTCTTCCACTCTGTCAGAACATTACTGACACAGTGGAAAAAGCATCATATCTCCCTCTTGGGCCGTATAGCCTCTATTAAGATGACTATCCTCCCAAAGCTCCTGTATCTTTTCCAAACCCTTCCTGTCCCCATACCACTTAAACACTTAAAAAAGCTCCAGTCGGAACTACTCCAATTTGTCTGGAACTATAAAAGGCATAGAATACCGAGGACGGTAATGCTGGCGTCGCGCAGGGAGGGAGGACTAGCTTTCCCCGATATTATTAAATACTACCAGGCTGCGCAATTAAGAGCGATAGCCTCATGGTTCACTCAAAAATCATTTAATAAATGGACTGAAATCGAAAAGCTTTGGTTAGCTCCAATACACCCGAACAACCTTCTATGGAGTGCGGAGGCGGAGGTGCCCCCCGGGCGGATGCTGGGCCCCATGTCATTGTTACGACGAACTTGGCGTGCACTGGCCCGACCTCACAAATTGTCCTCAGAGAGATCACCACTGACCTCCTTTATCTGCAATCCCAAAGTGCCAGATAGCCTCACACACCAGATGTCTTACCCTTGGTCCTCTAGAAACTTATTTCATTTTGGAAGTATAGTGGAACCTAGAACTCGTAAATTACTATCTTTTTCAGAATTACAAACAAAATACGACCTACCAAAACAAGCATTCTACGGATATTTACAAATTAGGCACTACGCATTGACTATAACCCCGACCCTGCAGTTCTCTCCACCGTCCCCCTTTGAATCTATAATACTAGAGGGGAATGCACAGAAAGGGGTCATTTCGGGAATTTATAAGATCCTAAACGCCATCTCCCTAGAGGAGCAGGGAAAACACTCATACATGCTGAGATGGGAGAAAATCCTCAAAGAAGAACTACCTCTAGCACAATGGCAGGTGATCTGGAATCAAACAGCAAAAAGTTCAATGTGCACCCTTTATAGGGAAAATGCATACAAAATCTTGTTCTTCTGGTATATGACCCCAGATGTACTCCATGCAATTTTCCCTGCTACCTCAGACCGGTGTTGGCGCTGTCAGGGAGCAAGGGGTACCCTCATACATATCTACTGGGAGTGCCCACTGATTGCCCCCTTTTGGGACAAAGTCCAGCATCTATTGTCCCACCTTTTGGAACTGCAGGTCCAAGCTTCTCCAAAATTCTTTTTACTAGGCCTATCACCACTTAAACTCCGCACACCATATAAAAAACTAGTAAGGCATATACTCACAGCGGCCAGATGTCTAGTAGCCCTAAACTGGAAACGCTGTGCCCCACCCTCTTCTGAAGATCTGTACTCCAGAATTAAAGACGTTGAACTGATGGAGAGAATGACGGCTAGATTGCAGGACAGGCTGGAGGCACACAATGAGGTGTGGGAGCTGTGGCATCTCCGGGAGGACCCACCATGACCAGGTACCAACCCTACTTAGATGGCTTACCTTATACTTTCCACCCTCTCTCTCTCTTTCCCTCTTCCTTCCAATCTATTTGTTTCTCTACAACGCAGTTATTATAGATTTGAATTTTCATAAGCATTATTTTACATTAATGTAATTGAATTAACATTCTTTACTCACAAAAGGAATAGCCAGCAGTTAAACAATGAGATATCTTTGAAACTTAATATGATCTCAAAATCCCTTTATCATAAGTATATGTTTGATTGTGGATAAGATATGTTGAATAATATTTACAGTTTTCCATGCTCCTTTATTCTGTATTGCAACCAAGAATGAAACAATAATAAAAACTGTTATTTGAAAAAAAAAAAAAAAAAAATGATTAAACAAAATATGTCTCTTTTCTGTACAAAACAGCAGTATGAAAATGCCTTTTTAAATGTTATTTAAATTGCAATACAGTAAACACATTTCTAATAGTTACCGTAATCATGTTGAATGTAAAAGTTAGGTTTTTTTTTTTTTTTTTAAATATTTAGCGAACATAATAATTGACAGTTCCCCTATAATGTTTTGAGACAGATAGTCAAAAAGAGTGGATCCCATGAAAATGCTTGTACGGATTACTAGCTGATTTTTCAAGAGGCAGCTTTCCTGGAAGCAAAGGCTTCTTACAAAAAATCCTTGATCCTATTAAAAATGACCTACAGGCAGATAAAAAAAAGCAATGGGGTTGATTTACTAAAGGCAAATAGGCTGTGCATTTTACAAGTACAGTTACTCCAGCTTGATAAATGAGGTCAAGCTTTACACATTGCAAATAATACCCAATCATATACAATGGAAAAAAACTGATAAAAACACAGCATGTTCGCTTGCACATGATTGGATGATGGAAGTCAGCAGAGCTTTCCCACATTTACAAAGCTCTGGAGCCACTGCAAAGTGCACAGTCTATTTGTCTTAGTAAATCAACCCCACTGTAATGCAGTTGTGTATTCCTTTATACATAAGTAAATGTAAGTTTACATACAGCCAGTGGCAGCCTGTCCATAGGGGTGCACCCCTCCCTCCAGACAGTCACAAAAAAAATAAAAAATAAAAAAAATGTAAAAAAAATATATTTTTTTTAAACTGGCCCTTTAAAAAAAAAAAAAAAATACAAAAAAGGTCCTTAAGTGCACTGTGTTCGGACGCCGGACACAGTGCACTATGGGAAGCGCCACGTCTATGCAATCTCGAGCTTTGCGGGGCTTTCCGATGCGCCGAGTAGCTTCCGCCCGGCACTCGTAGTATCTATTACTACGGCTGGGCGGTTTGACTGACATCTGAGTTAGATGTCACTTCCTGTTTTCTCTCTCCTATTGTGCTCGAGAGAAAACCGGAAGTATAAAGAGCGGACTCCTCCATTGCTGCTGCCAGTGGAAGGAGACATCGCAGGAGAGGAGAGGACAACACAGCAAGGTAAGTGCCACTGTGCTCCCGTGGAGATGGGGGGAGGGGGGTTTGATGTGACACAGGCTGCATTTGATGGGACATAGGCTGCATGTAAGAAGGGACTCCGCTGGGGGCACCTGATGTAAGGACAGACTCTGCTGGGGACACCTGATGTAAGGATGGATTCCGCTGGGGGCTCCTGATGTAAGGACGGATTCCGCTGGGGGCTCCTGATGTAAGGACGGATTCCGCTGGGGGCTCCTGATGTATGGAGGGACTCCGCTGGGGGCACCTGATGTATGGAGGGACTCCGCTGGGGGCACCTGATGTATGGAGGGACTCCGCTGGGGGCACCTGATGTATGGAGGGACTCCGCTGGGGGCACCTGATGTATGGAGGGACTCCGCTGGGGGCACCTGATGTATGGAGGGACTCCGCTGGGGGCACCTGATGTATGGAGGGACTCCGCTGGGGGCACCTGATGTATGGAGGGACTCCGCTGGGGGCACCTGATGTATGGAAGGACTCCGCTGGGGACAGCTGATGGCATCTGGTGGCAGGTGACATGGCTAGTGACACACTCAGGGCTCCCACTGATTCTGCATTATGGTGAGTTGAATGATTTAATTTTATATTACAATGTAATAATAGAAATAATGCGCTTCAATCATCCTGACACCATAACAACCATGGTGCCGGGATGATTGAAGTGCTAACACCAGGTGTTCGAAGTATCTTTATCTGCTGATAAACTTTCTAGAATACACACATTTCTATGTTGTGTAGGATCTGGGCCTGCTGTCCCTCCATCCCTCTATCTCAGATGCTAACCACACCACCTTAGAGCCACGCCCACTATTTTGCTGAAACCACGCCCATTTTACCAAATGGGAGGGGTCAAAAAGGAAGGACGGGGTCTGGCACCCCCCCATCCTAAAACTTCACCAGCCACCACTTCATACAGCTAGTATAATTTCTTGAGACTGTCTTGATATGAACCTCTTTTTCACTTTGTGCAGCAGCACCTACGCTTGGAGCACTGGCAGCTAATCAGGTTCTGCTGTATTCACATTTGCTGACAACAGGTGAGAGTAGAGCAAGGCGTTATTTTTTTTGTAAGTACTGAATATCATAGACAATTGGCATGGTTAATAAAATGTAGTTTTAACCTACTTTTCATGTTTTGTTTTTTTTTTGTTTTTTAAATGTCAGTGCTACTGATGTCCTCCAGCCTTTTTCAGCCACTTCCTGTCTATATGCACTTGCTCCAGCACACTTCTCGATAGTGACAACATTGGACCATGCATGCGCAATGTGTGATGGCACAGCCGCTTGTATTCCCCACCAGGGACAAATGTAATAGAATGACAATAAGCACAATTGGGAGACAGTAGTCTGATGTGCCTGAATAAGGATCTTCATGTCAGGAACACAAAGTACTATTTTAATGAAAGCTGCATATTTAAAAAGACTGAAAACAAGTTTTGAAATTACATTACCATGTTAAAGCTCACATGAGAGGTAGTATTTTGAATAGTGATTAATCACTAGGAGTAAATACATTTTGCACTGCCTTATTAAGAGTTCCACCCAAAAATGGAACTTCCGCTTTAAGGGAAGGTGACCCCCTGACATGCCCCATTTGGCATGTCATTTTTTTGGGGGGGGAGCGGAAACCCTCTTTTTAGAGGGTTCCAGCTCCCACTTCCTCCCGGCGCACCGCAAGCAAGTTAACCTTTCCCCCCTCCCTCTCGGCAATCATCTGGGACACATCCCAGATGATTGCCTGGCCAGTCACATCGGGCGTCCACAGTGACAATGCCGGCACTGCAGAGAGGAGGGAGAGACGAGCGGGGCTTCCCCCGCATGGCTAGACCCTGGGATAGGTGAGTGTCCGATTATTAAAAGTCAGCAGCTGCAGTATTTGTAGCTGCTGTCTTTTACATTTTTTTTTAAGTGGAACTCCGCTTTAATTTTGTGGTAGAATGGTTGCTGGTTGTCTCCAAAGCAGTAGTGGTCCAAATCAATGGACATTTAACATTTTGCTTGCAAGTGTGTGTTTAACATCATAATCATTAACATTACTTGAAGCAGGTTTTCACTTTTGCAGTAAAATTTTGAGATAACCCTACAACATGTTATGTGTTCCTATTCACACAGCATACCTGAACATTTTTTATAATTCTTACCTTTTAAAATGTTTCTCAGAAGATGTCATTGCTGACTGCAATGTTTTTTGGACAACATTTCAATGATAAAAAAAAAAAAAAAAATGTATTTCTCCATTCACGGTGGAAGAAGGAATCCTCCTTGATGAGAGCAGACTCCTCTGCTGTCAAAATACAGTTCAAGAGAAGCCAATTCCTGAATCGATTTCTCTCTAGCAGGAACAGCCATAGATGGATAGAAATTTGTTTGGTCTCTACTCAGCTGGCCATATTTCGATCCATCTATTGCCAGCTTTAAGCCCCATACACACAATCAGAATCTCATACAAAAAATACCGCTTTCGAAGTAATCGTATGATAATCTGACCGTTCATACACAGCTTTCGTCTGAAATTTTCAGAAGGGACAAACATGAAATTTTTTCTTGTATGATATCAGATCATACGATTTGTGTTTAGTCAGTACAGTTTTTATCTGAAAATACAATACAAATACATTATATCACTTCCAAATTTTTATTCTGTCGTACCAGAATTTCATACTTTAGTAACTTATTAGTTTTCAATATGGAGACTAGCATGAAAAAATAAAAAAAAAGCTGTAGAGTGTGCCTGTCCCAAGTCTCTTCACCAGTGGTCTCCAAAGTTCAGCCCTCTGCTTACCTTTATGAGGGCCCTTGGGACACTATTCCTCCCACTGACACTAATGATGAAGCACTATCCCTCCACTGACACCAAAGATGGGACATTATTCTTCTCATGGACACCATTGATGGGACATTTATTTTTTTTTTTTCACTGTTTTCTTCTCCCATAGCCACAGTTCCATCCCCTAAGGTCTTAAGGGTCAGGAAACTGGTAATTCGTTTAGAAAGTTTGAAGACCTCTACACCTTTAACCCTTTGTTAGGACAGACAGTTCAAATTTAGTTACAACTGATTATGAAGATCTGCCTGCACAGTACAGACAGGGTTAATTATGGCAAGCACAGCTATCCAGCCCCTTTATAAACAAAGATAATTACCTAGGGTTTTTCAGGGGGGTGGGGTTCCAGAATGAAGATTCTAAAAATGTTAAACAGCAATTTTTAGGTATTGTTTTAAGTAATGCTACGTTAATGTGAACATGTAACAAATATAAAGTAGACAAGAAACCCGGTTTAGAATATAAAATGGGGACATGCATTTGCTGATCTGGCCATGAATATACTAGCTGTCCATTCACAATATTGATTAGTATGTTCAGCCATGTACATACCTCATAGTGAGTGCTCTTGACCTGATCTGTGGGAGTTTGGACACTAAATAGCCCCTAAATAGCCCCTGTGTTCATAATCAGTCATTCTCTCAGAGCTATGAATTGGAAACTGGGCAGACAGATCACCTGAAGACATTATTCAAACCACTCTGATTCATGTTTTTCTCGCGAGAGACAGAGCACATTTATCTAGATAAAAAGATTAAAAAAATTAAATATAAGAACTCAAGTATTTCTAAGTGAGAAAATTCATGTGACCATTAGGATGCCCCTCAAGGCAAGGGGTTGGAGATACACATGAAGGTAAATCCAAAAATGTCAAGAACAAAGCAAATATCTTAAGAGCCTAGTTGAGTTGGACAGAAATCTCATTAAAGCACAACAGCAGCAGAATATATATCATGAATGTAGGCGTCTCAAGAAACAAGTCTGGCCATCTGTTGCTAGTAGATTCTGATTTTTGTTCTTCTTTTTGCCATATATTATATAAAAAGCTTATTAGATCATGTTTACTTAAGCAAACTGGCTATAGCAGTCTTCCTCTATAAATGGTACAATGAACTCTGTCCTGTTGATAGCGGAGAAAAAAATATGTTGAATGAATTAGCCTCCCTCATTTAAAAGACACTGAATTACCATTAGAGTACAGCCTTTTTTTCATGAAGATAAATATATAATTGTTAAAATTCAATTTTCCAATAATATGGATATGTGTATCCTATGATTTTCAGTTTTCACACTGGTTGCACGGTTCACATCTCCCTAATTCTACATACAACAAATATATATTATTTACTTGTGTAACAGGTGCAAAGTCTACTGGCATAAATTTTAAAATTGTGCTATAAAAAGCGTAAACTATATAATATAGTAATAAATACACTATAGAATGAGTAATATTACGGTTTTCTTGGCAAATGTGAAATATTTGGCATTCTTTTAGTTAAAGAAAACCAGTTTAAGTTTTAAGTTGAGAAGGATGTTGCAAAGAGGACGTGTTTATTTTCATACCATTTTTTGCCCAGAATCCACTTTTCTAAAGTGCAGTTCAATATAACAAAGAGAGATTTGTCATAAGTTTCTATAGGCACAACACATACCACAGAAGTATTCAGTTCATGAATACAACAGATCAGGAGATGTGAGGCACAAAGGTGTTTGGTATTAATACACCAGCTACATGCCCCTGTCCCTCACTCAGAACATTGCAGGCATTCCTTATAGGGTGCAAAAAAAAATACTTTTTTTTTTTTTTTTTAATATTGATCATTGGAAAGACAAGAACTTAAAATTTGTTGAAAGAGATTACATATTTCTTCTGACTTATAAAATCAATAAAATATCAAAGTGGAGAAAATCAAAGATAAAAAAACAGCAAAGCTAGAACATAAAAAAGCACACTTTAATATTTGAGAATTACATGGTACAAAATAAACCAAAATCTTCTGACTGAGACTTTACATACCAAATAAAAAATATTTTATCGCAAAGGTGAAATGAAAGTTTCAGCCTGCTTCACTTTACATTTGGCCAAATATGAGTCATTACATTACTCCTTGTATATCTGCGTCTGTTGTGAGCCTTTCTGGGCATTCATCCCACAGGAAACAGCAGTCTAGAAAAAGTCTGAATAAATATCCTGCCTTTAGCTTGAATCCTCAAATATTAAGTTCAGAAAAATAGAGATGAAGAGGCAACAAGAGGACTATAGGTAAATGGGGTTTTGGTTTCGACTGAAGCTTCCATTTTTATTTTTCCTTCAATCTATGAAAATTTTCTTTTCTGTATAGCCTCTGCTTTAACAGCTAGACTTCTTGCACATATGGTGAGAAGCACGATCAGTACACCCACGAGGAAAGTTACTAGTGGCCACAAGAAGCAATGCAGTAGGACATTTGCATCGTGAGATCGTTTCAGCAGCACATCTTCAGGCCTGAAAGAGAGTAATCACACACACATGACTTCAGATGTAAATAAATCTCTACAATAAGCAAAATTTGTAAGTAGCTCACTTATAAGGCAAATATTGATTTTATCAAAAGCCAAAAAATATTTTTGGTTGTGTGGTACATTCTAAACACACACACACATATATATATACCGTATTTATCGGCGTATAACACGCACAGGCGTATAACATGCACATTCATTTTAAGAGGGAAGTTTCAGGAAAAAAAACTTACATTTTTAATAAGGAACTTTGAAGCAAAATAAGGGTTAGTGCCCATCTGCAGCCTCACCATTGCCATCAATGCAGCCTAATCAATGCCCATCTGCAGCCTCACCAATGCCATCAATGCAGCCTGATCAATGCCCATCTGCAGCCTCACCAATGCCATCAATGCAGCCTGATCAATGCCCATCTGCAGCCTCACCAATGCCATCAATGCAGCCTCATTAGTCTACATCAATGCAGCCTCATCATTGCCATCAATGTAGCAGCCTTGCCATTGCCATCAATGCAGCAGCCTCACCACTGCAATCAATGCAGCCTGATCGATGCCCATCTGCAGCCTAGAGGGGACAGTGAGGGGGGCGGGACAAGCACCGACAGATTACATACAGTAATAATCTCCTATGATAGACAGAACAGTGGCCCAATGGCGGCCCAGGAGACGGGACTTTCTATTACAGAGGCCACCAAGTAAACAGGAGATTCTCACTGTATTTAATCTGACGGCGCTCATCCCGCCCCCCTCCCTGTCCCCTCAGAGGCAGCTAAAATTGAAGTATTGGCGTATAACACGCACATGTTATTTGCACCCGATTTTCATGGTGAAAAAGTGAGTGTTATACGCCAATAAATACAGTATATATATATATATATATATATATATATATATATATATATATATATACACACACACACACACACACACACACACACATACATATACAGTATCTCATAAGAGTACATACACCCCTCACATTTTTGTAAATATTTTAATATATCTTTTCATGTAACAACACTGAAGAAATGACACTTTACTACAATGTAAAATAGTGAGTGTACAGCTTGTATAACAGTGTAAATTTGCTGTCCCCTCAAAATAACTCAACAGACAGCCATTAATGTCTAAACTGCTGGCAACAAAAGTGAGTACACCCCTAATTGAAAATGTCCAAATTGGGCCCAAAGTGTCAATATTGTGAGTGGCTATCATTTTCCAGCACTGCCTTAACCCGCTTGGGCATGGAGTTCACCAGAGCTTCACAGGTTGCCCTGGGGTCTTCTTCCACTCCTGCATGACAACATCATGAAGCTGGTGGATGTTAGAGACCTTGCGCTTCTATACCTTCCTATTGAGGATGCCCCACTTATGCTCAATAGGGTTTAGGTCTGGAGACATGCTTGGCCAGTCCATCACCCTTACCCTCAGCTTCTTTAGCGAGGCATTGGTTGTCTTGGAGATGTGTTTGGTGTTGTTATGTTGGAATACTGCCCTACGGCCCAGTCTCTGAAGGGAGGGGATCATGCTCTGCTTCAGTATGTCACAGTACATGTTGGCATTCATGGTTCCCTCAATGAACTGTAGCTCCCCAATGCTGGCAGCACCCATGCAGCCCCAGAACATGACACTCCCATCACCATGCTTGACTGTAGGCAAGACACACTTGTCTTTGTACTCCTCACCTGGTTGCCGCCACACACGCTTGACACCATCTGAACCAAATAAGTTTATCTTGGTCTCATCAGACCACAGGACATGGTTCCAGTAATCTATGTCCCTAGTATGCTTTTCTTCAGCAAACTGTTTGCGGGCTTTCTTGTGCATCAGCTTTAGAAGAGGCTTGCTTCTGGGACGACAGCCATGCAGACCAATTTGATGCAGTTTGTGGCGTATGGACTGAGCACTGACAGGCTGACCCCTTCAACCTCTGCAGCAATGCTGGCAGCACTCATACCTCCATTTCCCAAAGACAACCTCTGGATATGACGCTGAGCATGTGCACTCGGCTTCTTTGATCGACCATGGTGAGGCCTGTTCTGAGCGGAAACTGTCCTGTTAAACTGCTGTATGGTCTTGGCCACCGTGCTGCAGCTCAGTTTCAGGGTCTTGGCAATCTTCTTATAGCCTAGGCCATATTTATGTAGAGCAACAATTCTTATTTTAAGATCCTCAGAGAGTTCTTTACCATGAGGTGCCATGTTGAACTTCCAGTGACCAGTATAAGAGAGAGAGCGATAACACCAAATTTAACACACCTGCTCCCCATTCACATTTATACAAACTGTACACTCACTACTTTACATTGTAGCAAAGTGTCATTTCTTCAGTGTTGTCACATGAAAAGATAGAATAAAATATTTACAAGAATGTGAGGTGTCTACTCACTTTTGTGAGATACTGTATATAGATAGATAGATAGATAGATAGATAGATAGATAGATAGATAGATATCTCTATATCTCGCTATCTATATCTCTATATCTCTATCACAAAGGATTCCCAGAGCACTATCATTTTGCTAAGGACAATAATAATAAACTCATTTTAGACATAGATGAGACACTGCAATGATTCCTTCAGTTTAGTTGAATTTAACCTTGAGCTGTTGATCTCTGTAAAATGACCAGCTTCATTTCAACATGTACTGGAGCAAACAGGAGCTCCTCCTGTTGGCTGAATAAAAGGCTACATAATTTTCAAATGCAATATTACCTTAAGAAAAACACTTTAATTTTTAAGTCTTTCCATAAAAGTATTTGTATAAAACCACTACACATTCCTTTTAATGGGGTACAGCTGTTGTGGAAACCCTCAGCTGTATAAATCTGCCCTGCTTCTTAATTCCTGCTATTACAATTGCTTTGTAAATTAAAATTACACAGATAAAGCTGTTTATACATTACAATATACATATATTAATGTTCTGAGCATTACATTATCTTGTAGATAGGTTAGACCCTTAAACGTCATTAAATTGAATAAATGGTTTGAAGAGATGTTATGTCTACAGCTTATGGAACACATTCATTTTTTTAGTAAAAGGTAGACAAAAGGAACAAATGTGGGATCTGATGGCCCATCATCATCAATAGCTACAAGGACTTATTCAAGCGCCAAGCATACTTATCTGACACAGAAAAAAAAAAAAAAAGACAACCCCCCCCCCAAACAAAACAAAAAAAAAAAAACAAACGCTTCACACAGCCAGGAATGCATTAACACTATGGACAAAAAGGCAACTGCCTCAAGATTACAAGTCCAAGCACTATATGGATACAACCCTACGCCATAAGCACAGTTGAAGCCTTAGCTGGAACCCAAACAATGCACAACCAGCACAGCAATCTCCTTCCATCTTGGCCTATATGTGAAGTAAGTCAAGATGGAAGGAGATTGCTGTGCTGTGTAATGTACAGTAGTGGTATGTCCGCAGCCCTTAGTTGTAGCTATAACTAAAGCTGTTGGAGGCTGAAATGCATCAGCATAATTGTTGGAAGATCTTTTCTTTTATATGAAAATCAAAGTAATATGGGAGGAATTTGCAGTGTGTCAATGTATTAATTATTTGGGCTCACCAGGGGATCTTCTGGCATGACCCATAGCATGTAAGCATTTCACTCTGAGACCCAAGGCAGTGAAGCTTCCGCTACACGTTTTTAAACAATACCAGAATAGATCTCCTGCGACTAGGTGCACTCGCTGGAAAGTGAAAACACCCTCTACTCATTTTCATGTGCTTTGCTCTTTTGGCCATATTGGATAGCACATGACCAAGACAATGGAAGATGGGAGGATTTTCTAAACCCCAGCAAGCATCCAATCTGAGGAGAGGTCTAGTTTCTTATTAATCTTTATAAATCTGTGCACCTGCTGTTTTACTTGCTTGGGATCCAAGGTACAGTTCTTGGACAGCAGGGAACACGTACTGCTACCAACAGTATAACCAAGGGCTTAATTAGAAATTACAGGCTCCCATAACAAAGTTTTAATAGTCCCCACCCCATTAACCAAAATAAAAATGTAAACACATCCACCATACTTACCAAAATTTAAAACTGCTAACACTGTTTTTATTTTCCGATTCCTCCCTTTTGACATTATTGACTCATTTATAAAGTTATGAATTGCTGTAATCACACAATCTTATTGAAAACATTTCTTCTCCAGGGAAATTTTTCAAAACCCCATTTTCCCGTTAATTATCATTTATTTTTCCAGCCATTTTTATTTTTTTTTTGTTTAATTGCAGCTTACCACATTTATAAAGATACAACATAGACTTTGGAGAAAAAATTAACATGGTTAGTTTGGTGCTATAATGTAATTACTTATAATACGAGCCTCCAGTTTTCCTGGTCTAAAATTTAACAGATTTGTTCCAACTCACCAAATGTTCTCCAGTTTGCTAGATGTGTTAAGAGATAGGCCATTACAGAGGCAGGAGGGACACTGCAGTGTGGGGGGGCTTTGGACATACCACTATTGTATATTACACAGGCCGGCTCTCCCAGACAGGTTTTACTCTATGACGTACAGTGCATCCAGAAAGTATTCACAGCGCTTCATTTTTCCACATTGTTACAGCCTTATTCCAAAATGGATTACATTTATTATTTTCCTTAAATTCTACAAACAATACCCCATAATGACAACATGAAAAGAAGTTTGTTTAAAATCTTTGCAAATTTATAAAAAAAAAAAAAAATCCCATGTACATAAGTATTCACAGACTTGTTCAATACTTTGTTGAATCACCTTTGGCACCAATTACAGCCTCAAGTCTTTTTGAGTATGATGCTACTAGCTTGGCACACCTATTTTTGTCAGTTTTTCCCATTCTTATTTGTAGGACCTCTCAAGCTCCATCAGGCTGAATGGGGAGTGTCAGTGCACAGCTATTTTTAGATCTCTCCAGAGATGTTCAATCGGGTTCAAGTCTGGACTCTAGCTGGGCCATTCAAAGACATTCACAGAGCTGTGCCTAAGCCACTGGGGTCGTTGTCCTGTTGAAAGATCAACGTTAACTCCAGTCTAAAAGGCCCAGATTTCTCTGGAGCAGGTTTTCATCAAGGGTGCCTCTGTACATTGCTGCATTTATCTTTCCCTCGATCCTGACTAGTCTCCCAGTTCCTGCCACTCAAAAACATTACCACAGCATGATGCTGCCACCACCATGCTTCACTGTAGGGATGGTATTGGCCAGGTGATGAGCGGTGCCTGGTTTCCTCCAGACATGACGCTTGCCATTCAGGCCTAAGAGTTCAATCCTTGTTTCTCATGGTCTGAGAGTCCTTCAGGTGCCTTTTGGCAAACTCCAGGAGGGCTGTCATGTGCCTTTTACTGAAGAGTGGCTTCTGTCTGGCCACTCTACTATACAGGCCCGATTGGTGGAGTGCTCCAGTTCTTCTGGAAGGTTTTCCTCTCTCCACAGAGACATGCTGGAGCTCTGTCAGAGTGACCATCGGGTTCTTAGTCACCTCCCTGACTAAGGCGTTTCTCCAATTGCTCAGTTTGGCCAGGCGGCCCATTCTAGGAAGAGTCATGGTGGTTCCAAACTTCTTCCATGTACGGATGATGGAGGCCACTGTGATTATTGGGACCTGCAGAAATTTTTCTGTACCCTTCCCCAGATCTGTGCCCTGATACAATCCTGTTTTGGAGGTCTACAGACAATTCCTTGGACTTCATGGCTTGGTTTGTGCTCTGACATAGAGCTGCACGATTCTGGCTAAAATGAGAATTACGATTTTTTTTGCTTAGAAGATAGATCACGATTCTCGCGGCGTAACATCATCTTTCACAATAAAACAAAAAAATTGGGCTAACTTTACTGTTTTTTTTTTTTTATTCATTGAAGTGTATTTTTTCACAAAAAATTGCGTTTGAAAGACTGCTGGGCAAATACAGTGTGACATAAAATATTGCAGCAATTGACATTTTATTCCCTAGGGTCTCTGCTAAAATATATATAATGTTTGGGGGTTCCAAGTAATTTTCTAGCAAAAAATATTGATTCTAATTTAAGAAACAAGCGTCCGAAAAAGATTTAGACTATAAGTGGTTAAACGTCCTGCATTTACACGTTGTTTAAAAACTTGGCAGACTGCCTGGATTTTTTTTTCACACAGAAGTTTATCCCTTTGATCTAAGATGGAAGAGTTAGTTACAATGTTTCATGTTAAAAACTTGGCAGACTGCCCAGATGTTTTCTTTTGACAGCTGAGTGAGCAGATAAGTCTCTACACTTGTTATATGAAAGAATCGGCAAACTCTGCAATAGAGATCGTCAGGGGGGTTGAATCGAGATCATGATTTTTTAACGATTAATTGTGCAGCTCTACTCTGACATGCACTGTTAACTGTGGGACCATATATAGACAGGTGTGTGCTTTTCCAAATCATGTCCAAGCAACAGAATTTACCCTAGGTGGACTCCAATCAAGTTGTAGAAAAATCTCAAGGCTGAGCAGTGGAAACAGGATGCACCTGAGCTCAATTTTGAGTATCATGGCAAAGGCTGTGAATACTTATGTACATGTGATTTTTTCATTTTTTATCTTCAATAAATTTGCAAAGATTTCAAAATTCTTTCACGCTGTCAGTATGGGGTATTGTTTGTAGAATTTTGAGGAAAATAATGAATCTAATCAATTTTGGAATAAGGCTGTAACATAACAAAATGTGGAAAAAGTGAAGCACTGCGAATACTTTCCAGATGCACCGCAACAGTGTCCCTTTAAACATTAGACAACAGATGGGGCAAAATCTAATATCTTTGGAGCACTGCAAAAGAACACCAATGTTGAGTTCTTGGGAACATGATCCGGCAGATTAGAAAAGCTTGTCCAAATGCTGATGCGTTTCTTGGTACTGGAACGGCACATGGATTCTCCTCCTTCCTCTATTGTCCTACATAGGGAGGTTAATGGGACTAGAACTTTCCTTTTAGTGGGGGGAATTGGTCCAGAAGACAATGTGCAATTTACATCTGACTGTTCACTGTCATCACAGATCCGCTCCAGGCTCTGGGAAAAATCCCTATTGAAATGTCAGGATCCACCCAGATGCCTGACCAGGAGCTGAGCCAGCCTCTAAGAGCCAGGTACTCCTGCCCCCTCCCTAGCCTGGCGCTTTAGCGAGAACTGGATGGGCAGTGTGGAGAACGGTGACTGACAGTCACTGCTCTCTGTTCAGAGCGGACTAGGAACTTATCAGCACTCATGTGATCAGTTCTCGGTGTTATGCCCCGTACACACGGTCGGACTTTGTTCGGACATTCCGACAACAAAATCCTAGGATTTTTTCCGACGGATGTTGGCTCAAACTTGTCTTGCATACACACGGTCACACAAAGTTGTCGGAAAATCCAATCGTTCTAAACGCGGTGACGTAAAACACGTACGTCTGGACTATAAACGGGGCAGTAGCCAATAGCTTTCATCTCTTTATTTATTCTGAGCATGCGTGGCACTTTGTCCGTCGGATTTGTGTACACACAATCGGAATTTCCGACAACGGATTTTGTTGTCGGAAAATTTTATATCCTGCTCTCAAACTTTTTCCATCGGATTTTCCGACACACAATGTGTGATGGAGCCTACACACGGTCGGAATTTCCGACAACAAGGTCCTATCACACATTTTCCGGCGGAAAATCCGACCGTGTGTACGGGGCATTAGAGTCTGCAGGTTTGTTTTTTAATGAAGCCCACACTTCTCCTTTAAATCTTGTCCTTGGCTGACTTTTGTCTACAAAAAAATTGACACCAAAGATCACTTGATAACATGATTGGTGAACATTTAGTATCCATTTCTGTATTTACAGAACAAAAATCATTACCTATAAATGTCATATTGCACTACAGTAGTTAAATAGCTTGAAAAGCTCATGTTCACATTAGTCAAATGACAGATAGCAGGTATTTAAATACGACATTACCATACATTTACTCTTTTTTGTAGTAACAAAAGCATGAACACCGCTTTAAAGGGGAAACCATAAACGTTCACAGTTTAATGTATTTTCTTTTCCTTTCAAAGTAAGCGTGCTCTAATGGCATGAACATTTTTTTTTAAATAAAACTCAGAAATGTACAGATATTTGCAAGTGACTTTTTTTTTTTAAACTTCTAACATTTCAAAGAGACATCCCACACATGTGATATTTCGGTTATAGTCAGTGTGAAATTATCCGTTGGCTTCTTATAGCTCTCATCTCCAGATTATAATTAAAGTTGGTAAATCAGCTAAATGTACAGTTGAATATGTATATATTAACTATATTATTTGTCAAAAGACAAGTCCAGCAGTGACATTTTAGTACTCCTTCCTGCTTATTGAACAATGAAGGAGCAGCAAGACACTAGTGAAGGCATGTATGTGTTCTGCCCTCCTGTAAACATGGGTACAGTGTTAGACTGACAGCAATATATAATGCAGTAAAAACCCTACTGGCTGACCAGTATGGCACTTCCATTTCCCTGTACAAGTTCTCTTTGGCATTGGAATCAAGGGCTTGTACACATGGGTGACAGCCTCTGCCCCACCTCTGAAAAGCAATCCATGGTGGATCTCAGAGAGTGGTAAAGAAGTGGCTGCAAGGCATTTAGAAGGCAATACTGCTGCCTCCTGAATGGCTTTTTTTATGGCAGTTGAAAAGGAAATTCTGAATGTCTGAATGTGAATACTGTGCAGCAACTACGACCCTAGAGCCTGGGTTCTCTATTGTGGCATGGCCCAATTTACTTGAATGGGTCACATTGGGCAGCAGGCCTTGCCAAACACAACATAGAGTATCATTTTTGCCACAGCCTCAAGGCAAAGGATCACAGCATACCTGTATGTGCAACCCCCAACCAGTTGCCCCCAAGCCACACCTATCTGAAAAAAAACCCTAAAGGAAACCATTGTTAATTTAGGCTTAGGCATTTTTATTCGAAGACTTTTAATGATTTGTTAACCACTTCCGGACTGCCCTATAGCAGATTTACTGCTACAGGGTGGGCCTCCTGTGCAGGATCACGTATAAAGGCGATTCTGCACTTCCACCTACAGAGGGCATGCACATGCCGCTGGCGGGCTGCTTCCACTGTGATTATTCACAGCAGAAGCCAATCTGCAAATGCCGGGCCCTGGATGTCCGCTGGCCCCTCCGACCATCAGTAAAACACACGGAACGGAGATCTGCCAATGTAAACCAGGCAAATCACTGTTCTGCAGGGAGGGGATGGATTTTGTGTTCCTGTAAAGGGAATAAAATCCATCTCTTCCCCTACTAAAAGCAGTACACAAAAACACTGGCTAGGGATGTACAAGTCTTAACAGTGCTCATGGAAAAAGTATTAAATGTGTATACACAATAAAGTGCAAAGTGCAATAAAACAAATACTCAATGGTAAATAATAATACAGTGAAAATAGATGTGTAAAGTGCCAAGTGCTTCCAACGGCAACTCAAGTATCAAGGTTAAGACTTATACATCCCTTTTTAAGGTCCAGCACCTTTGCAACAGCTGTTGTGGTCTATACCAATTATAATTTTGCACTAGATATAGTTGTCCATCGGCGCGAGTTTTAGTTTGTTTTATAAAAACACTGGCTAGGCACACATCCTTTGATCGCCCTAGATGTTTAACCCCTTCCCAGCCAGTGTCCTTAGTACAGTGACAGTGCATATTTTTAGTAGCCTATCACTGTATTAGTATCACTGGTTCCTGCAAAGTGTCAGTTAGGTGTCCGATTGTCCACCGTAATATCGCAGTCCTGCTATAAGTCGCTGGTCATCGCCATTACTAGTATAAAAAAATAAATAAATAAAACAAAATATTACATAAATATATGCCAGTCTGTAGACACTATAACACTCACGTAAACCAATCAATATACGCTCTTTGGGATTTTTTTTTTACCAAAAACATGTAGCAGAATACATATTGGTCTAAATTTATAAAGAAATGTGATTTTAAATTTTTTTTTTTATTGAATAGGTTTCATAGCAAAAATTGTTGGTCTTTTTTTTATAGTACAAAAAATACACGCAGTAGTGATCAAACACCAAAAGAAAGCTCTATTTGTCGGAAAAAATGACAAATTTTATTTGGGTACAGTGTTGCATGATCGCGTAATTGTCAGTTAACCACTTGCCAGCAAACCCCCAAACATATTTTTTTTTTTTAACGGAGGCCCTATAGAATAAAACGGAGCCCACCCAGGTGTTTCAATAGCAAATATTCATTCGCTGTTGTAACACTGATCCTCAATCCGGCCAATCAGAAGCAGATCTGAGACCTGTTTTCCGAATAGCCGAAAAGAGAAGAGTCCCAATTGGCCGCCGAGTAGGAAGAAAGAAAGGGAAGCCGTGGCGATGCCTGTGGAGAGCAGGGGAAGGGAAAGCCACCGCGAGCAAGGGAAGCTGGCGATTAAGCCCGGGGGGGGGGGGTGTTTTACTGCTTCCCGCCTGCCCCCCAATAAAAATTGGGGCTGAAAAAAGCCAAGGCGCAAGGAGGCAATTTCTAGTCAAATCCTGGCTTATGACAAGCCCCTAAACAATGCTATAAAAAATCCTTTCAGAATGTTGTTATGGTTCTAGCCTCTAAAGCAGAGTAATTTTAACTGCATTTTGTTCATATTACCATAAAACACCCATAGCAACAATTTGTTTTATCTCTAACTCACTTTGTTCATGCATAAAAAAAAAAAAACACTGAAACACTTGCTAAAATTCCAACTTTACAACAAAATTAATAAAGCTCATGTCAGCATTGCCAAACCAATTTATTGTGAATAAGCGCTTGCAATTCTAGATGCCTGCACTTCATAACTGTAGAAAGTGGCATCTCCTACCCTCAGTGACAGAGGCTCTGTAAGATTATTTAGTCTCACTTCAGCTAAAAATGTATACATTTTGGAAAAAAACAGGGGCAACTTTAAAACATTAGCAATTCTCTATGGCTATCTTTGTTCCCATTGAGTGTTTTTGGTTTAGATTTTTAGTACTGTGTTCCAGTCCTGATTTTCCCTTACTTCCCATTTTGACACCAGTCTCCTGAATAGGAAGTGAGAAGAATCCTGCCTAATGGAGGACACAGACATCAATAAAATCACACAGCGATCCTAACCTTTTATGAAGAATTACAGTGCCTTGAAAAAGTATTCATACCCCTTGAAATTTTCCACGTTTTGGCATGTTACAACCAAAAACGTAAATGTAATTTATTGGGATTTTAAGTGATAGACCAACACAAAGTGGCACATAATTGTGAAGTGGAAGGAAAATGATAAATGGTTTTCAAAATGTTTTACAAATAAATAGTTTGGTGTGCATTTGTATTCAGCCCCCTTTACTCTGATACCCCCAACTAAAATCACAGCTAGAAAACAGCAATAGTAAAATTAGAATCACTTGCAGAATTGTGTGATAGCAATTTGTGGGGAAATTCGTCATCAAACGCTGAAAGTGACAACAGCAACTGAGCAAATTTCAGTGTTTTTGCGTTGATTACACGATTACATAATTGAATAAATGTTATATTATTTGTTAGAATTCATTTATAAGTATATTATAATTTATGATTTTGTGTTTCAAAAACTTTATCATACCCGGGATGTCTACTAGAGACTCTTGTTTGGACAGATTTAAGTGAGTTATTCCTAAGAATTACAGGCCTACAATATAAAACGCCAAATTTCCATGCAAAACAATGTACCGCTTTAAGCATCAAAAATAATATTATTATTATTATTATTATTATAAGACATAATCAAACCACCAGGGAGGTTGAAAAAAAATAACCAGTAACGTCTTTTCCAAGAGTCTTTCACGACAGCCACCTTTGAGAGACCTCGCCTCCTCCCTTCTCATGAAACACCTCCCTCACCAGCTCTTCAGTTTTCCACGAGAACCTCTGGCCAGTCTAGGGAGATAACCATCACTTTCCTGATGTTCTCACGTCCCAGTGGCGCACTATTGTTATTTGGGTGGGTACCGGTGCTGTCCTGAAAGACTCTTGGAAAAGACGTTACCGGTAAGTGTAACTTCGATTTTACCCCTTTCATCTTTCAGGACAGCCACCTTTGAGAGGATAAACGAGCACTTACCCTAGGGTGAGACTACCGCTTAAAGAACTTTACGACTGAAGGCCTGGTCTTTGGCAGATAACAAATCCAGCCTGTAGTGCTCAACGAAGGTGGTAAAGCTTGACCACGTCGCCGCTCTACAGATTTGCTCCGGTGTACCAGCCCACTCTGCCTGCGATATCGCCATAGCCCTAGTGGAATTGGCCCTTATATCTTCCGGGACCTCCACCCCCCCTTGACTACATGAGCCTGACATATGGCTAACTTGAGCCATCTAGCTATCATAGGCCTAGAGGCCTTGGAACCCCTCCTAGCCCCTGAAAAGGAAACAAAAAAGGGAATCAGACTTTCTGAATTGTGCCGTACTATCCAAGGACCTTAGAATGCACCTTCTAACATCTAGCCTGTGAAAAATATACTCCTGTTCCCTCACAGGACTTGAACAAAAAAGTAAGCAGAATGATTTCTTGGCTTCTATGAAATTTAGAAGAAATTTCGGGCAAAAAAGCCGTATCTGTTTTAAACACTACTCGATCCGGAAAAATATGAAGAAAAAGTGCCCTAATCGAGAGGGCTTCCAGCTCACTAACCCTCCTTGCGGTAGTGATTGCTACTAAAGCAGTTTTGAGAGTTAGCAACTTGATTGCACAAGACTATTGGCTCAAAGGGATCCCCTGTAAGAGCCTGTAATCCCACATAGGAAAGGGGTGGCCTTTGTCTGCTTAGGGCATTAAAGAACCTCGATATCCAAGGGTTTATCTCTAGCTGTTCCAGAAAAAGCACTCTGAAAGGCCAGGTTTCTGCTCTAAGGGCCAGCCCCTTGTCTGCCCCACTTTGCCAGCACTCCAGTACTGATACTGGGCTGTGTATGCTAAAAATGAGCTTTCTGCACACCTAGTATTAAACTTTTCCAGATTCTCAGGTAAATAGCACGCATCTCCTTTTTCCTGCAATTTAGACAGGTCGTTACCAATCGGTTGGAGAAACCCTTACCCTTTAGCATCTCCTCCTCAGTAACCAGGCTGCTACATTCCACCTCTCCACCTGGGGACAACAGATTGGACCTTGAGAGGTTTTCACGGACCGGCAACACCCAGGGGGGCTCCACTGACAGATCTCTCAGAAAGGAAAATAACGGCCTCCTGGGCGAGTGTGGCGATATCAGGGTCCTATCTTGTCTGGAATTTACTCAGTATTGCGGGTAACACAGGAGGGGGGGAGGCATAACACTTGGTAAAACGCCAGCTCAGAGAGTGCGTCCACCCCTATTGCCCCATCCCACCTGTCGGGAGTGAAAAGAAACGGTGAGTTTTCGCATTCTCGCTCAAAGCGAAGAGGTCCACACATGGGACCCCCCCATCTTCGAGTGATAATCTCGTAGGCGATCTGAATCAGGTAAATATGCAGGGGGATAGGCCAAAAGGAAGGGCCTGGAATTGCAGATGGACCGTTTCCTCCCTGGACCTTACTGCTAATCTAAGAAACTTCTGACTGCCCTCTGAGATGGGAATATGCAGGTAGGCGTCAATCAAGTCTATGGATGCCATGTAGCAGTCTGGAGGGAGCAGTGCCTTCACTGAGAAGACTGGACCAATGCGGAACCTCCTGTAGGCAACTGAATGGTTGAGAGGTTTCATGTTTAAAAATGAGCCTGAACTTCCCTGAGGGTTTGCGCACCACAAAAACGTGGGAGTAGAACCCTCTATCTCCCCTGCTGGGACCCGCGTCACTACTTCCTGCTGCTCCGGTTCTTCCAAGGAGGATAAAAGAGCAGCCACCTTCTCTGCACACCTTGGAAGGTCTGTGATGAGAAGCCTGTGTGGGGAGAGGACTTGAAAATTCCAGTCTATACCCCTGCCTTACAATTCCCAGGATGAATTGATTGGAGGTGACCGATTCCCACTGTGGAAGGAAAGCCCCCAGTCTTCCTCCCACCGTGGTCATTGGGTCTTTTGGGGCTGTTCAGGAGGGGAAAAAAAAAATTGCTCCCCCTCACGTCCTCTGCCCTTGTGGCCCCAACCCTTTTTCTGAGCGAGCCTCAGCTCTCGGGGGTCACAAATTTCTTGTGGGCGAAATTTATTTTTAGACTGTTCCCCAAACGTCTTTTTATGGGAAAGGCCTTCTTTTTGTCAGCTGTCCGATCTAGAACGGCCTCCAAATCTGGACCGAACAGCAAATCTCCTGTGAGGGGTACACCGCAGAGTTTTACCTTGGATGCACTATCACCCTGCCAAGTTTTAAGCTAGTTTTAATGGGCACTTCTAGCCGAGTTCGCCAGGGCGGACGTGCATACTGACTCCGCTGAGGCATCTGTGATGTATGTTACCCCTTTCAGAAGCATTGGAAAAGAAGACAATGTTTCTTTTGAGGTCCGAGACTCAATATGCACCTTTATATGCGTTAGCTAATACTCCATGTTGCGAGCCACCACTGTGACTGCCATGGCAGGCTTAAGATTTCCCAGGGACGAGTCCCAGGTTTTCTTTAGGAGGGAGTCCATCCTTTTGTCCATGGGGTCAGCAAACACCCCCATGTCCTCAAAAGCCAGGTCCATTTTTCTAGACACCTATGAAAAAGCAGCGTCCAGCCTAGATTTGTTCCAGACTACCACTTCATCCTCAGCATAGAGAAATCTACACTTTAGGGCTCTGGAAAAGAAAGGCTTCCTTTCTGGGTCTCGCATTCTTTAACGGCATCCACCCAGACTTCATGGACTGAAAAGACCTTCCTTTTCTGTTCTCCCAGACCTTTATACATTTGGTCGTGGAGCGACAGCAATTTTTTCCTCTTCCTGGATCCACAAAGTGGTATGGATGGCTCCCAGGAGATCCTCCACTTCCTCCAGGGACAGCTTATACCTAGAGGTTCTAGCGGATTCACCATCCACCCCCTCTCCCTCTGACTCTCATAGGGAGGCTGAGGATGCGCTGCCAGGATCTCCCTCTAGTACCTCTCTGGTGCCCCCGGGTAACCCTCCACTGGTGGAGGGAACCGCCTGCGGACTAGGTGCGATGCTCTGCTGCGCTGGCGGAGGATTAGTCGGGGGTTGCAGCGGCTGGAAGCTTGCAAACAGCGATTTAAAGGTGCTAAAAGGCTCCTTAACGGATATTGCCAAGTCCGAACCCTGCTCTGCTGAATGCTCCTTCACCAAGCCTTCAATGCACTCCTTACAAAGCACCTTAGGCCAGGAATCCCCCATAGTGGTCCTTCATGATGGACACTTCCTCTTGGAGCTGTGTGGGGACCTAGCCTTTTCTGTGGATTTGCTCAGAAATGACAAAAAAATCCCCAAGACACAGCCATGAATACCTGCCTGCGCAACACAGGCCACCAAAAAGTGGGACTCACCCATGGAGCTAGTGGGAACATGGTAAGGGAACACCGCCCCAGAGTTCCTTCTATCTTAGATTGCCTGGTGTTGGAGTCACTCGGCGCAGATTGGGAAGCCTCTGTCTCCGACATCCCAGATCAGTGTGGTCTGCCTTGAGCAGCTCCTCTGCTGTCACTACAGAAACTGTGGAGCACACACCAGCCGTGGCGCCGCTCGTTTTCACGTCCCGCAGCCGGAACTGGGAGCCGCGGGTCAAGCGGAAGTGCCCGCCCCCGCCGGAAATGATGTTGCTCGTCATCTGGCCCAGCCTTGAGCTACACACTGGCTGCACCAGAGCGAGGGGGACCCAGACACCTCACACAGCACCCTCCCCGGGTAGCGGAAAGCGAGCCCCTGGACCTCCAGCTTCCCCAAGAGTGGACCATGTGTACTATGCCGCACAGGTAACGGGCTCCCCAGCCCCACGGCAGTGGCACGAGAGACCTCTGCCTCTCCCTTCCAGTAAACACCGGCCTCAGCCTCTCCAGCTGAACAGGAATCGGTCCCTAGTGGTGTCTCAGTTTGAGTTTGCAGTTTGTGAGAAGCCATGTGGGGGACACAGTAAACATGTGGAAGAAGGTGCTCTCTGGTCAGATGAGACCAAAATTGAAACATTACTCTGAACACCCTGAACCATCCCCACCGTTAAAAATGGCGGTGGCAGCATCATGCTGTGGGGATGCTTTTCTTCAGCAGGGATAGGGAAGCTGGTCAGAGTTGATGGGAAGATGGATGGAGCCAAATACAGGGCAATCTTAAAAGAAAACCTGTTAGAGTCTGCAACAGACTTGAGACTAGGGCAGAGGTTCACCTTCCAGCAGGACAAACATACAAACATACAGCCAGAGCTACAATGAAATGGTTTAGATCAAAGCATATTCATGTGTTAAAATGGTCCAGTCAATGTTCAGACCTAAATTCAATTGAGAATCTGTGGCAAGACTTGGAAATTGCTGTTCACAGACGCTCTCCATCCAATCTGACAGAGCTTGAGCTATTTTGCAAAGAACAATGGGCAAACATTTCACTCTCTAGATGTGCAAAGCTGGTAGAGACATCCCCAAAATGACTTGTAGCTGTAATTGCAGAAAAAGGTAGTTCTACAAAGTATTGACTCAGGTGGCTAAATACAAATGCATGTCACACTTTTCATATATTTGTAAAAACATTTGAAAACCATTTATAATTTTTCTTCCTGTTCACAATTATGTGGCACTTTGTGTTGGTCTATCACATAAAATCCATTTATGTTTTTGGTTGTAACATGACAAAATGTGGAAAATTTCAAGGGGTATGAAAACTTTCAAGGCACTATAAAATTACAATCTGGATATGAAACAGACTTTAAAACTCTTTAGTACACATAGATATTCCCTTCATTATGCAGATATATTTCATATTTATGCAATTCATTTTAAAAACTACAGTTCCATTATATGTATGCATTTTATTTATTTTCATGAAGTATCTTTTTTTGCACGGTTAAGAAATTAGGCAGGTGCTCAGGAAGGCTGTCATCGAGGGTTCATTTCATCCAGCTGGAGTATGCAAGAATGTTCATTGCTATTTTATACCAATGAACATTCTTGCATATAACTTTGTATAAAGGTGAGAATCTGTTCCTTTGCCTAGACGCCTGCATGCGTGCTACTGCTGACAAGCCCATGCATTTTTTAAACAGATAGCAGATTTCTAGGACTGTCTGGTGACCTGAGATCTCATTTTCCTCTGCTGGGAAAAAAGCTTTGTCCCTACAACCAAGTGGATAATGTGCACACTGGTCAGCATTGCACAATCTCATTATCACAGCCAAAGTTTTACTTTCACAACACGGCTAGTGCTCAGGCATTAAAAATATCTAATAATTCTTGGTGGATGGTGGTTATGAAACATATACAAAGAGAAGCTCTTTTTTAAAGCAACTCGTTCACTAGAAAAAAAAAAAATGAAAAAGGGTGCCCTGCAAAGAATCTTCAGAACAACTTCCGAAGTGTCCAGTTCTAGTCTCATGCTGCACTTAGTAGTTCCTGTAGTGACATAGGGGCCTACAGGAGAAGCCGTAAAGTGCAGCACAGGACCAGCCATCTGACACTCTTAAGGCAGGGACACCTCTTCCATACAACAAATATTGGCAGTGCAGGTAAAATTCAAGCAACAGCGTTGTCTTAACCACCTCCCGCCTGCTGTATTGTCAGCCGACGGGTGGGCGTCGCCTTTCTCATTCTGGGACGACGTCATATGACGTCATCCCACTCTCGCCTCACTTGCATGCCCGCGGGGGGGGGGGACACAAAGTGCGGCGACTGGTGGTGTACTCTGTCCTTGGGACACATCACATCACCGATCTCGGTAAAGAGCCAATGACGAGGCTCTTTACCCATGTGATCAGCTGTGTCCAATCACAGCGGATCACATGTAAACAAGGAAATGCCGGTTATCAGCATTCCTCTCCTTACATTGACCACATGTGAGGAGAGGAGAGCCGATCAGTGGAATTTCCTCACAGGGGAGAGCTGCACACATAATAAAGTCACTGATTATCAGTTGATATTAACAGGCCTTGTGAGCCACCGAAGGGTTAATGCCTTAAAACCAATCCTAAGTGTAGATCAGCTGCAAACACTAATCACGTTTCATAGTCGTGCAGTGGTTAAAAATATATATATAAAAGTGTGTCTGCGCTGAAAAATCCAGAAAGTGCTCCGTGCAAAAATAAATAAATCAAATAAATATATACTGAATACCAAATAATCAAGGCTAATTGGTTCTTAGTGCTAAACACACATGACCCCCCAAAAGTGCAATGTGCAAAAAATATGCCCAAAATCTAAGTGTCAAGATAAAAATGAAAAAATACAAAATATAAAAAATATATATATATAACCATTTATAAAAAGTCCTTATAGTCCATAAAAAATAAAGTGCTCAAAAAAGTGTGTCCATAATCAGTGAAGTCCATCCATCCTGCTCATCTCATAAGTGTATCACCATAAAGCATGCCTTAGTGCTCTCCTGTGACCCCCAAAAGCGCATGCGCTCACCTTAATGTGTGTGACACAGTAATTAAACTCTGTCAATGCACGCTTTGGAGCCACTCCTGTGCTCAATGGGATCAGCTGTGTAGATCTCCAATGTTCCCCAACAACGTCATAATAATCATATGGAAAAGAAAGGAAACTCCATAGCGCAATAATGCAACATAAAAAGGATTTTTATTCAAAACAAAGCTCTCCCTTAATAGGGGTACTCACATGCTGCAGGTGCGTAAGTGCACCATCCTGTACAGGTATAACAAGCCGATCGTTGGTGTGTGGCGTGCGGCCACTGAATAAAAATCCTTTTTATGTTGCATTATTGCGCTATGGAGTTTCCTTTCTTTTCCATATGATTATTATGACGTTGTTGGGGAACATTGGAGATCTACACAGCTGATCCCATTGAGCACAGGAGTGGCTCCAAAGCGTGCATTGACAGAGTTTAATTACTGTGTCACACACATTAAGGTGAGCGCATGCGCTTTTGGGGGTCACAGGAGAGCACTAAGGCATGCTTTATGGTGATACACTTATGAGATGAGCAGGATGGATGGACTTCACTGATTATGGACACACTTTTTTGAGCACTTTATTTTTTATGGACTATAAGGACTTTTTATAAATGGTTATATATATATATATTTTTTATATTTTGTATTTTTTCATTTTTATCTTGACACTTAGATTTTGGGCATATTTTTTGCACATTGCACTTGTGGGGGGTCATGTGCGTTTAGCACTAAGAACCAATTAGCCTTGATTATTTGGTATTCAGTATATATTTATTTGATTTATTTATTTTTGCACGGAGCACTTTCTGGATTTTTCAGCGCAGACACACTGATTATCAGTTCCCCGATTATCAGTGCAGCCCTAACAGTGCCCAGCAGTGATGCCATTCAGTGCTCATCAGTGCTGCATATTAGTGCCCTTCAGTCGGTCTTTTTTTTCTTTTTTTTTTAGAAAAAAAATCAAAAACCCAGTGAAGATTAGATATCACCAAAGGAAAGCTCTATCTCTCTCAAAAAAAATGCAAAAAATGTAGTTTGGGTACAGCGTTGCATGACCGTGCAATTGTCATTCAAAGTGCGACTGCTGAAAAATGAAAATTGGCCTGGGTAGGAAGAGGGTAAAAGTGCCCAGTAAGCAAGTAGTTAATGAAGTCCAGTACACCTAATATTGGGGAGCGTCTGTCTGCATTCTACAAAACAGAAGATAAGGGTATATAAATCCTTGATAGGACAGGTAATAAAACAAACAATACAGATAAAAGAGAATAGCAACAACAAAAGATGGCCATATGTTCCCTAGAAAACCATTAGGTACAGTAAAGTCTTTATCTGTTTTTAAAGGTTAATCTGTACTGAGATACACTAATGTATTGATTTTATACATCACGCCTTAAATAGATCACAGATATTAGGGGTATGAGGCAGTTATCCTCAAACGCAGAAATCACTTTAGTGTCCTGCACGTCAATTAATGCAAAATATAAAAAATACCCTTCTCTAAAAAAAGGAGTTGCATAAGCATAAGAGAAAATGCCAGTAATGTGACATGTTAGCAGTTCTATTTATCTGCTGCCAAACGTTATAATTAAATACCATCGTATAATCGCCTTGTGCTTTCCAGTCAAGAAAAATCCATTAAGCCAGTATTGCTGTAAATAGATTTTCTTCTGCGTTTTCATTCACAAGGAAATTATCAGTTGGTATGAAAAAGTCAGTAATAAAAATCAGCCTTTAGAGTACAGCCCGGGTATTCAAAGTTCTGGTCTGCACACGACCCCATACATTACAGATACTATAGTTCATAGGCAGCTTTATCGCAGTCATTTATGAAAGATACCATTTATGTGAAACTTTTTTTTAAGTTCATTAAATAAATGTGCAAGGTAGGACAATTCTAAAATGTGAAAATATAAGGAATACCTTTTATAAGTTAACTGAATATTTGTGCAACAGTGGGCAGTCCTCTTTATGCCAACATCAATACATCATATACAGTATGTGTGTACATTTTTGTGAACATATACAGTGCATTCATAAAGAATTCAGACCCCTTCAACTTTTTTCAATAGCGTTATGCTGCAGCCTAATAAAGTTGTTTAAATTCATGTTTTTTTTCTAATGAATCTACACTTAGTACCCCATAATGACAAAGTGAAAGCAGAATTTTAGAAATAAACTGAAATATCACCTGTATTTAAAAAGTAACCACTTTTGTTGAGAAAAAAACAAAAAAACAAACACATTCCCCCTCTGGGTGATCTATGTAAATTGCAAGGATTTTATTTTATTTTTTTACCCTTTAAGTATTCAGACTCTTTACTCAGTACTCTGTTGAAGCACCTTTGGCAGTAATTACAACCTTGAGTCTTTTTGAGTATGACGCAACAAGCTTTGCACACCTGAATTGGGGGATTTTTTGCCATTATTCTTTTGCAAATCCTCTCAAGCTCAGTCAGGTTGGATGGGGCCCGTCAGTGGACAGACATTTTCAGGTCTCTCCAGAGATGTTCAATAGGGTTCAAGTCAGGGCTCTGGCTGGGCCAATCTAGGATATTCACAGAGTTGTCCCTAAACCACTCCTGTGTTGTCTTGGCTGTGTGCTTAGGATCGTTGTCATGTTAGAAGGGGAACCTTCGGCCTAGTCTGAGGTCCTGGGTGCTGTGGAACAGGTTTTCATTGGAGGATATCTCTGTATTTTGCTCCATTCAGCTTTCCCCCAACCCTGACCAGTCCCTGCTGCTGATAAACACCATCAACAGCATGATGCTGCCAACACCATGCTTCACTATTTGGATGGTACTAGGCAGGTGATGAGTGGTGCCTGGTTTCTTCTAGACATTACATTTTAGAATTGAGACCAAACAGTTCAATCTTGGTTTCATCAGACCAGAAAATCTTGTCCCCCACAACCTTAGAGTCCTGTAGATGCTTTTTTTGCTCCAATCGAGCTTTCATCTGTTTTTAGAGGCTTCCATCTAGCCACTTTGCCATAAAGCCCAGATGGGTGGCGGGCTGCAGTGATGGTTGTCCTTCTGGAGCTTTGTCCCATCAGGATCTCTGGAGCTCAGTCAGAGTGACCATCGGGTTCTTGGTTACCTCTCTTACTAAGGCCCCTCCCTCCCCTGATTGCTCAGTTTGATCGGGCGACCAGCTCTTGGAAGTGTCCTGGCTGTGCCAATCTTTTTTCAATTGAAAAATATTGAGGCCATTGTGCTCTTGGGTACCTTCAGTGCAGCAGAAATGTTTTTGTAGCCTTTCCCTAGATCTGTGCTTTGCAATAATCTGGTCTCTGAGCTCTGCAGACAGTTCCTTTGACCTAGTGGCTTTTGCTCTGATACAGTGTGCATTGCCAGCTGTGAGGCCTGTTATAGAGAGGTGTGTGCCTTTCCAAATCATGTCCAATCATGTTAATTTACCACAGTCAAGTTCAGCTCAGCAACAATCAAGAGAAATGGGAGGCACCCAAGCTAAATTTCAAGTGTTGTTGCAAAGGCTCTGAATATTTATGTCAATGTGATATTTCAGTTTTTCCTTTTTAATAAATTCACATCCATTTCAAAAAAATCTGTTTTCACTTTTTCATTGTGAGGTACTAAGTGCAGACTACTGAGAAAAAAAATGTATTTAATTTAAACTGCAGTATCAGGCTGCAACATAACTAAATTGAAAAAAGTGAAGGGGTATATTATACACACACACACACACACACATATATATACATACATACATACATACATACACACACACACATAGTGGGGACGGAAAGTATTCAGACCCCCTTAAATTTTTCACTCTGTTATATTGCAGCCATTTGCTAAAATCATTAAAGTTCATTTTTTTTCCTCATTAATATATACACACAGCACCCCATATTGACAGAAACACAGAATTTTTGACATTTTTGCAGATTTATTAAAAAAGAAAAACTGAAATATCACATGGTCCTAAGTATTCAGACCCTTTGCTTAGTATCTAGTAGAAGCCCCCTTTTGATCCAATACAGCCATGAGTCTTTTTAGGAAAGATGCAACAAGTTTTTCACACCTGGATTTGGGAATCCTCTGCCATTCCTCCTTGCAGATCCTCTCCAGTTCTGTCAGGTTGGATGGTAAACGTTGGTGGACAGACATTTTTAGGTCTCTCCAGAGACGCTCAATTGGGTTTAAGTCAGGGCTCTGGCTGGGCCATTCAAGAACAGTCACGGAGTTGTTGTGAAGCCACTCCTTCGTTATTCTAGCTGTGTGCTTAGGGTCATTGTCTTGTTGGAAGGTAAACCTTCAGCCCAGTCTGAGGTCCTGAGCACTCTGGAGAAGGTTTTCATCCAGGATATCCCTGCACTTGGCCGCATTCATCTTTCCCTCGATTGCAACCAGTCGCCCTGTCCCTGCAGCTGAAAAACACCCCCACAGCATAATGCTGCCACCACCATGCTTCACTGTTGGGACTGTATTGGACAGGTGATGAGCAGTGCCTAGTTTTCTCCACACATACCGCTTAGAATTAAGGCCAAAAAGTTCTATCTTGGTCTCCTCAGACCAAGGAATCTTATTTCTCATCATCTTGGAGTCCTTCAGGTGTTTTTTAGCAAACTCCATGCGGGCTTTCATGTGTCTTGCACTGAGGAGAGGCTTCCGTCGGGCCACTCTGCCATAAAGCCCCGACTGGTGGAGGGCTGCAGTGATGGTTGACTTTCTACAACTTTCTCCCATCTCCCGAATGAATCTCTGGAGCTCAGCCACAGTGATCTTTGGGTTCTTCTTTACCTCTCTCACCAAGGCTCTTCTCTCCCGATAGCTCAGTTTGGCCGGACGGCCAGCTCTAGGAAGGGTTCTGGTCGTCCAAAACATCTTCCATTTAAGGATTATGGAGGCCACTGTGCTCTTAGAAACCTCAAATGCAGCAGAAAATTTTTTTTAACCTTGGCCAGATCTGTGCCTTGCCACAATTCTGTCAGTGAGCTCTTCAGGCAGTTCCTTTGACCTCATGATTCTCATTTGCTCTGACATGCACTGTGAGCTGTAAGGTCTTATATAGACAGATGTGTGGCTTTCCTAATCAAGTCCAATCAGTATACTCAAACGCAGCTGGACTCAAATGAAGGTGTAGAACCATCTCAAGGATGATCAGAAGAAATGGACAGCACCTGAGTTAAATATATGAGTGTCACAGCAAAGGGTCTGAATACTCAGGACCATGTGATATTTTAGTTTTTCTTTATTAATAAATCTGCAAAAATGTCAACAATTCTGTGTTTTTCTGTCAATATGGGGTGTTGTGTGTGCACATTAATGAGGAAAAAAAATCAACTTAAATGATTTTAGCAAATGGCTGCAATATAACAAAGAGTGAAAAATGTAAGGGGTTCTGAAAACTTTCCGTCCCCACTGTGCGTATAATATATATATTATATATATATATATATATATATACTAGGGGTGCAACAGATCGTCACCGATCCGTGATCCGAACGGGCCAGGCTGTTCGGATCGGCACACCCGTGATCCGCGGAGCGCTCCGCGGCCTCGGGTTTTAGGAAAGGCCGCGGCTTCGGCCTAGCTCCGGAGCCGCGGCCATCTTGGTACAACCGGCGGCGCTCAGCTGCGTGCTGACGTCATCACCCCGCCCTCAACTCGTGGGTCCGGCGGCTGGCTTGGCGGCGCCGGCTTCTCTTAACACTAAGGTCAGACTAACAGTACTGTAATGTATACAGTGCGGGGGGACATGTGGCTGTATTACAGTGGAGGGGGGGGCGTGTGGATGTATTACAGTGGAGGGGGGGGCGTGTGGCTGTATTACAGTGGGGGGGGACATGTGGATGTATTACAGTGGAGGGGGGGCGTGTGGCTGTATTACAGTGGAGGAGGGGACATGTGGATGTATTACAGTGGGGGGGAGGGACATGTGGATGTATTACAGTGGGGGGGGGGACATGTGGATGTATTACAGTGGGGGGGGGGACATGTGGATGTATTACAGTGGGGGGGGGGGAACATGTGGATGTATTACAGTGGGGGGGGGGACATGTGGATGTATTACAGTGGGGGGGGGACATGTGGATGTATTACAGTGGGGGGGGGGGACATGTGGATGTATTACAGTGGGGGGGGGGGACATGTGGATGTATTACAGTGGGGGGGGGGACATGTGGATGTATTACAGTGGGGGGGGGGACAAGTGGATGTATTACAGTGGGGGGGGGGACATGTGGATGTATTACAGTGGGGGGGGGACATGTGGATGTATTACAGTGGGGGGGGGGACATGTGGATGTATTACAGTGGGGGGGGGGACATGTGGATGTATTACAGTGGGGGGGGGGACATGTGGATTTATTACAGTGGGGGGGGGACACATGTGGATTTATTACAGTGGGGGGGGACATGTGGATGTATTACAGTGGGGGGGGGACATGTGGATTTATTACAGTGGGGGGGGGACATGTGGATTTATTACAGTGGGGGGGGGGACACATGTGGATTTATTACAGTGGGGGGGGACATGTGGATGTATTACAGTGGGGGGGGACATGTGGATGTATTACAGTGGGGGGATATGGATATATTACAGTGGGGGAGATGTGGATATATATTTTTTTTTGTTGATCCGAAAATGATCCGATCCGTGACTCTGATCCGAGGAACGATCCGAACCGTGAGTTTTTTGATCCGTTGCACCCCTAATATACACACACACACACACATTATATATATATATATATATATATATATATATATATATATATATATATATATATATATATATATATATATATATATATATATATATATATATATACACACACACACACACACACACACACTCCTGAATCAATTTAGGCCACATTGTTGACACCTGAACAATGTGCATAGTTCCAGTTCCAAAAGGAAATCGTTTATATATTTATACCGATTTGCATCTCGAAGATCTCTTCGCCTGCATTCACGAACGCAATATTCAGCCATATTACTCAACCAACAGGCAACTCTGTGATACAATTGTGGTTGAACTGGATGGACTTGTGTCTTTTTTCAAGCAAACTATGTAACAGATGGTTCCTTATCAGCTGGACACAGCACACAGAAGTCAATGTCAACCATAGACGCCCCTAAATTTCCAAGCTCCATGCGCTAGTGCCATTTCCAGGCAAATCATAATCTCTGGGAGAACTGCTCCATCATATAAACCCCATGACGCATGCCTTAGGCTCTTTTCAAACTGGGGCGCTTTGCAGGCGCTACAGCGCTAAAAATAGCGCCTGTAAAGTCCTGAAACAGCCGTTTCTGTGTCTCCAGTGTGAAAGCCCGAGGGCTTTCACAATGGAGCGGTGCGCTTGCAGGACGGCAAAAAAACACCTGCAAGCAGCATCTTTGGAGCAGTGAAGGAGCAGTGTATACACCGCTTCTGCCCATTGAAATTAATGGGGCAGCGTGGCTTTGCCGGCGGTTTTAAGCCTTTTTCGCTCGCTAGCGGGGGTTAAAACCGCCCTGCTAGCAGCCGAATAGCGCCGTTAAAAATAGCGTTCTTTTACTGCCAACGACGCTCCCACCCCAGTGTGAAAGGTGCCTTAGGAAAGTGGCTGTCATTGAGCAGGACCTTACACATGGAAAGTATGGAACTGATGCAAGGAAAAAAAATAGGTGATCTAATGTGGGTATTATTATTACAGAAGATACAGATAAAACTAAATGTGTACAGCAAAGTGAAGACCATGACACAGGGTGACGTGAGATAAGGATACATAAATAAGGGGATTTAAAAGGTTAGCCTGCCAAAACCTTACATTTCAAAGCTTGATAGATGAGGTGGAGTTAAACCCCATGACAGTTTCTAGGGACTCTTATTGGGATATCTGTGCTGGGAATTTTGGTTCAGCCTATTTGCTGTGGTCATTCTCCTGCTGGATATCTTAATCATATTAATCATTACTGTTGAGAATGCAACGAGAGATAAATTACTTGAGGTAGATCTTGATGCTGAAGTAAACAAAAAGGAATGAGGAAGTAGCTCCCCAGGCTTGAGCAATAAAAGAAAATAAAAGGCATGTGAGGTACCATAATACATGGGAACAGACAGCATGACATGAGGAAAGGGTGGTGAAGGGCTCTTATGACACATGGGAGAACATAAATGGGAAGGGGTGTCATTTAAAAAAAAAAAAAAAAGAAGGGTGCGTTCATGCACATTAAGCAGAACTGCACAAACCTACTAATCTACCAGATTTCAGTGTAGGTGGTCATTCACTAAGGCAGTGCAATGAAGAATGACATGTAAGAGCACTAGACCATATCACCCAATAAGAAATAATTTCTTAAGCTTACTTTTAAGTGGTCACTGTTGGTTTTAACCCTTTTATTTAATCCTGTACCATGCATGATCATGTATGTAAGATTCAGAAGCTCAGCTGTGTAGACCGTGAAGATGACAGTAGCAGATATTAAATGTGGACTACAGAAAAAAAAAAAAAAAAATCTTGAAAATAACAAACAAAAAAAAAAAAATCTAGCAGGCAGCAGATGCAGGAAGCCGTTTTCTCTTATTTACTAATTAGATATAGGAGTATATCAAATTGTCCACAGAAGTGAATAGTGTAACTGTGGCAACAGATAATTTACTGATTTTCATGCCGTGAGGTGAGCTCATCTTGCACAGCTACTGGAGACAGAAAGTTATTGCACAAAAACACAAATTTTAGGCATTGTCTGAATATCATACAATTCTACAAAAACTCATAATAGCTAAATCATTGTGAATAATCACTGCCTTTGAATTAAAATTCACATGTAAATGTTTCAGTCATTACTTAGAAGTGTTGTGTTTATGCCTTGCACTCTATGCCAAGCCTAGACACTGATAGATATATTATTTAACATCATGACTTATTGATGCATGGTAAACTGAACTTACGAGAAGGTCATAATTACAGAGGGACAGACATCTAATTATAAACATATGTAGTTCTAAATGCAAGTGAATATGACACTCATTACTTTCCCTGTTAGAGTCTACTGCCACTCAAGTAATTTTTTTTTTTTTTTTTTTTAAGGTTAACATTTCTATAGTAAATCTCTATGCAAGAGCCTAAAGTGATACTAAAATCTCTTCTTCCCATTTAAAAATAACCAACATGCTTACCTGCTCTATGCAGTGGTTTTGCACAGAGCAGCCCGAATCCTCCTCTCCTCGGGTCTCTCTTCAGCGCTCATGGCCCCTCCCTCCTGCCAAGTGACCCCAGAGCAAGCAGCTTGCTATGGGGGCACCCGAGCCGCTGCTCTGTGTGTCCGCGGTTTGGCCCCACCCCCTCTTATTGGCTCACTGACTTTTATAGACAGCAGTGGGAGCCAATTGCGCCCTGCTGCTGTCTCAGCCAATGAGGAGGGGAATCCCTGGCAGCTGAGACTCTTGTGCAATGAGGTGGGTTCAGGTAAGTATTAGAGGGGGCTGCTGCATGCTGAAGGTTTTTTTATCTTAATGATAAGATGGGGTTCTGACCTTAGAACCACTTTAAAGAAGTTTTTATTGTTGTCTACGTCCCCGTTTGGAGGTCCATTTTTTCTATCTATTGCCCTGTGTTGGCAGCCCATTTCTAAAAGTGTGGGCTGCATCAACGCAACACTTGTGTGCGATAAAGCACAGCAACAGTATAGTTTGAAGAGGACCTTCAAGGCAATCTGTCGCCAAACCAAAGAGATTTAAGTGGACGTAAATCCGATTTATGAAATTTGAGCTGGGCACATATATCTGTAGTTTTCTTATCTCTCTCCAAAGCACTGTGTCCCGTAGCTGTCTCTTGCTCCGTTCTTCTGTTATCAGCCTGATAACTTCTCACACGTTCTCCGAGACGGGAGCCTGAAGTGTGTGTCAGGGGAGGTTGCTATAAATAGATTGGCAGCCAGCTTGCCATTTAAGAGCAGAGCTATGCACATTCCTTTCTTCCTTTGCCTATGAGGAGAGGGAATGTGTACCCTTCCTCCAGTCAGCTGTCTTGGTTGTCCTGCAGTGTTAAAGAGGAAGTAAACTCTCCCACTCTGATGCTTCTTTTCATTTAGTCCATTATAATAATAAGTAATTATCAAACTATAGTCACTGTAATCCAGCCCAAATTGCATATTACTTACTGTTTAAAGGGGTAAGGCAGCGCCATCTTAAGTATTGTATTCTGAGTCCACAGTAGAGTGTATTTCCGCCCTTACACTGAGCACTTCCTGTACTGTTAACCAAGCCTCCTTCTCAATCCAACGTTTCTATGGCAACCCTGTTTCCCTGCTCATAGCTGACTTGTTTTATTTCATAGTATTTACTTGTGCCGATTATCCAGTGTTTGCCTGTGTCAGTCAAATCAGCTTCAGCTAATAAGACTGCAGTAATGCTGTTCGATGCCCAAGTTTACACTCCATGTGATGTCACATGGGGTGTAGTAGGAAGCTCTCAGTGATTATGCAGTCTCGTGCCGTAGGAAGTTCTGATAATAGACAGACAGGCACACAAAGTGTGCCGTAAATCAGGGGAGATATGGGCATGCTCAGTGATGTCATTCTAAAGAACAAAAAGGATTACAACAATACTAAGCAAGTAAAGAGATATCTACAAGCAGTGTTCATTAGGGTTTTTTTGGGGTTTTTTTATGCTGATTTACATGGGACAAAGTTGTGGGGGAGAGTTTACAACCACTTTAACCAGGAAGAGAAAAGTCTGCAACATGAAGAGCACTTTCTAAAGGATATATACAGGTGAAGACAGCAGATATACAAGTAAAACGTATATCATCTGAGGCTGTTCACTTCACTGGGTATATGTGGTTTACATCCACTTTAAAGATGATTTTTTTTTTTTTTTTTTTTTTAAAGTAGATATAGATACTGTAGCTCAGTAATCAATACATCATTAAATGTGCTTTTTAAATGCAAACAGTACAAGTATCTGAATTTGACTTTGTGTCAGCCTCCGGCAGTCCCTATACAGCAAGGCTAAAGTGTGAGTGGAAGAAGCAGCACAAGGAGCCAGATCAATTCATGTACTGGCAAGCAGTATGTTGATAGAAAGAGCCCGTGTACAAAAATATGAGGTCACCACTGTGCTGCCTCTCTGTCAGCGTCCAGTCATAGGCCGGGGCCAGTCCAAGAGGACCTGGGCTTAAAGATAGTTGAATGGTGCTGGCCTGAAGACATCCAGGGGCAAAAATAAGTACTGCGTGGAAAATCTCTAGGTTAAAAAGGGGATATTGCAGCAAAAACTGGTTTATTTTAGCTATGGGCTTTAATGGGCAATTTATCTTAGTTTGGTTGGTGCACTGCTCTACACCTACCCTTAAAGTGGTTGCAAAGACTGAAGGTTTTTAACCTTATTGTTGTCCAAGCATGAAGGTAAAAAAGCTTCTGCGCTGCAGAATCCCCCCAGCATCCCCTTATACTTACCTGAGCACCATCTCGATCAAGTAATGTGCACGAGAGAAGCGACTCTCCCAGCTATACCCCTCCTCACTGGTCAGATTGATAGCAGCCAATCAAAGCTGTCAAACTATGGCAAGGGAGTGGGGGGCATGCCTATGCTGCCCTGTCTGTCAATAGACAGAGACAGAGACTCTTGGGAGTAAGCCCCCACGAGTGCACCCATAGGAAACAGCCTTCTATGGGGTCACTCGCTGAAGAGAAGGAGCCAGTAGGGGACCTGAGAAGAGGAGGATTGGGGCAGCTCTGTGTAAAACCATTCCACAGAACAGGGAAGTAACATTTTTTATTAAAATAATAAACAAGGTATAATATCACTTTAAAATATACCATAAGAAAAGTATTGGGGTGCCATTTCCTGGCCACTTCCTTGACATACTGGTTGTCTGGCTGTGCCTGGGTTTAATATTCTGAGCCATAAACCCAGAACAAAGAGCAGCAATTGTCTGATTATAGCTCTAGAAAATGGCCGACTAGTCACTCACTGCTCTGTAACTAGAAGAAGACAGGGAGGAAACTTATATGGCCACGGATAAGGAAAATTACGGAAATGTAAGTATTCAAATTTAAGTCAAAACTTGGACTTTAACCACTTGCCGACCTCTGCATGCCGATATACGTCGGCACAATGGCAGCGGTGGGCAAATGGGCATACCTGTACGTCCCCTTTAAGAGCAGAGGATAGCAGGCGCATACGTGACCTTCCCGCAGGACCGGCGGACTCGATGTCCTCCAGTCTCCCGGCGATCGTGTCACGGAGCCTCAGAACAGGGAAGTGCCTATGTAAACAAGGCATTTCCCTGTTCTGGCTTGTGTCATGACAGAGATCACTGCTCCCATCGGGAGCGGTGATCGCTGTCATGTGACTTGAAGCCCACCCCCCAGTTATAATCACTCCCTAGGACACACTTAACCCCTTCATCGCTCACTAGTGGTTAACCCCTTCACTGCCAGTGTCATTTACACAGTAATCAGTGCATTTTTATAGTACTGATCGCTGTATAAATGTCAACGGTCCAAAATAGTGTCAAAAGTGTCCGATGTGTCTGCCATAATGTCGCAGTCCCGCAAAAAATAAATACATCGCAAATCGCCGCCATTACTAATATAAAAAAAAAATTAAAAAATGGCATAAAACTATCCCCTATTTTATAGATGCTATAACTTTTGCGCAAACCAATCAATATACGCTTATTGCGATTTTTTTACCAAAAATACGTAGAATACATATCGGCCTAAACTGAGGAAAAAAAATAGGTCTTTTTATATATTTTTGGGGGATATTTATTATAGCAAAAAGTAAAAAATAATGTTTTTTTTTTCAAAATTGTCACTCTTTTTTTGTTTATAGCGCAAAAAATAAAAACCGCAGAGGTGATCAAATACCACATCAATTTTGTTTGGGTGCAACGTCGCACGGCCGTGCAATTGTCAGTTAAAGTGACGCATGGAAGGGGCTGAAGCGGTTAAGAGCGCTTTCACACTGAGACGTTTGGGGCGTTGGCGGTAAAGCATCTCTATTTTTAGCGGTGCTTTACCGTCGTTTTAGCAACACTATTCGCGCACTAGCTGGGCGCTTTTAACCCCCGCTAGCAGCCGAAAAAGGGTTAAAACCGCCTGCAAAGCACTGCCAATTTCAATGGGCAGGGGCGCTTTAGGAGCGTTGTGTACGGTTATCCAACACTTGCCTTCAAACGAAGCCCGCGCCGTCCCTGCTGCAGGCCGCATCCATTCCAACCTTCTTCCTTCCGGGACCGCGGACTCCGGCTCGGTGACTGGCTGGAGTGAGTCGCGTGACGTCATTCCCGCGCACAGGAGCCGCTAGTCACGGCACTCACTACTGAAGTAACAGCTGGGGGGGCAGTTTCTTCACAGCGCATGTGCCAATGACATCACCGGCGCAGGACAAAGTAAATATCTCCTAAATGGCGCACATTTGGGAGATATTTACAGTACCTATAGGTACAACTTGCAAATGGAGGTTTACAACCTCTTTAAAGGATAAGTTTATCTTCCAGAACATGTTCCACCCTAAAAATTGATGTAACATTTTTCCAGTGCTGCAGCCGCTGCCCGCTACCCCTCCCTCCTCCGCTCCCTGTGGCAGCAGTATGGGGAGAAATTCCCCGTACTGCTGCCACAGGGAGCTGGGAGGGAGGGGTAGTGGTAGCCTAGCTGCCACTGTTTGAATGATGCTTTGTCCACATGTCTGCATCATTCATACACACAGCTCTGTGTGCCCAAACGAACTACAAGCCCCAACATCCTTAGTGGCTGTCGGCTCGTAGTTCTCAATGAACTACCACGGCGCTGTGGAGAGCCGTAGTAGTTCATAGAGTCTTCCTGTCAGCGAATTTTGGCTTACGGGCAAGCAGATACACTGACAGTGTGCAGTGCAATGCTTTACCGGCTCCTACTACAAAAAATTAAAAGCACGTTTCTTCTACCTGCAAAAAGGTGTGCATTTATTATTTTTGGTAAAAAAGGTGAACTTAAGAGAAAATGCCTTTAAGAAGCAAGCATATTACTTGACTGACCTCTATTACTAAAACTACTTTTTATCGTGGCCATTTGTTAATAATAAAAACTGGGGAAGTAGTATGTTTGCTTCCCTATTCTCTCATGCTTCACAGTGAGGAATACATTTCATATAATCAATACTTGGAGATGTGAGCAAGCAGAAAGGAGGTTCAATAAATGACTGTAATTCTGTACGGACAAAGAAGTAAAGAGCTGCAACATTTCAACTTTCTAGCCATTTTATTTGCCAAATATTCAGCTGTTTATCTCTAGACAAGATCTTAGCGCACAACATAATAACTTAAATTGAACTATAAAAGTGAGGCCATAAAGTGCAAACCCATTGATGGCGGGGCAGCTACTATACTGGCAGAACATAAACATTGCCTTATGAGAGAACAACTGGTCATTCCAATTGCTAGCTTTTTATATCATTTTATTAATTACCGTTCAAAATGATAATAAACAAGTATAATAAAGAAATACAGATAATTGTATTGGTTTACTAACAACATGATATTCCATTACATAGTACACTAGTAATGATGGGAAATAATAGGCCATGTAATATGAAACAGATTGACAAAAGCGCAATTCAATCCAGTTTATGGTCATGCATTTAGGTTACTGATACTTCTATGCAAGTATAAAGCATCCAACAGTCAACATTTCATTATCATTGTTTGAAGAGGATCTAAAACTTAATCAGACGCTAAAGACCCTGATGAGGGTCATCAGGGGCTGTAGCTCAGTCTAACTCCAGCCCTAGTATATTTAAAGTGGTTGTGAACCTCAGACATAAATTATGAACAAAGCATATGCCTCTATAGTGTGTACTTGTCCCAATTAGGAGCACTATGTGCCATTTCGCACTGCTGCTTTGTTCCTCTGCTATCAGCACGAGTTCCTTCTGACAGGTTTTCCTGACACAGAGAAGAAAGGTGACAGGGGAGGGACCTCCAGATGACTGACAGCCTCAGCTCTGTTCCTGTGTCTCTTCCCTCCAATCAGCTATCAGAGCTCTCCTCGCTGAGCTCTGCAGCTCTCCACCCCCTGCTTTCTGGAAGCTCAGTGAAGCTGTATACATTCTACACTTTGAACAGACAGAGAAGACTGTAGATGAACAGTTAGAACAGGTTTAATCTCAGTATCACCCAAGACGAGTCACTTCACTGGGTATATGTAAGGGTTTACAAATACTTTAATGTAAAAGTAGTCCTTTATTTATAATATATTTGGAGAAGTCTCCTATAGCTGCTCCTGTCACCCAGTTGCATTTATTAAAAAAAAAAAAAATATATCGACGTATACTGACCGCCAAAGAAGGCACTTTGGTGTGTATGGTCTGTTTACAAGCATCTGTCTTAATAAGAGGTAACTCGCCACTACATGCAGGATAATCTGTATAAATGTATTTCACATAGAATCACATTCATCTGCTCAGTGGTGCCTGTCCCCATGGTAATTAAATGAAAAAAATATTAAATTTTATCTCTAGCTTTCTTCTTCAATAAGATTTAGAAAAGAGGAAACGGAAAGGTCACATCTGTAATCATTCATCGTTTAGAGGGATCACACAGCATCGGAACATTTAAACAGCATTGTAATTTGTGAGCTCCTGCCTCTTCAAACACCAGTCCAAATTCTGATGAACATAAGGGCTTACAGCAAATATTTGACTTATCCCTGTTTAGTGTATTGTGTGACTGTAGGCCTGCTGCAACTTCATCTTGGAGTGTAGTTACACTGGGTGCGGTTGAACTGAGCTATCCCCAAGTTCGCCAGCCTTCCCCTCCACTCCTCCGCTAGTCTGTACAAATATCACATCTGCTAATCAGACCACAGTGATCCTGGTTTTTGTGTTGAGTGATCCATGGAGAGTTCTGTGCACAGGCAGAGTTTGTGCGCACATTAAAGCTGGACCACAAAGGGAACCATGCCCCAGATCACCTCATTCAAGTGGTCCTGGGCACAGTACACTCATAGTGCTGAAAAACCCACAGCAGTAAAAACAGGCTGTATATGCAGTAAAACGTGCTAGTTTTACTCACTGTGGAAGCTAAGGGGTTAATCTTCTGCATTGTGTAAAAATGCTGTTTGATCCTCTTCTCTGATCCTCCCATTCTTTCACTGTTCCCAATCAATCTGCTGATAGAACAAAGCCCTAGGAGGCACTCTGTACATGCTCAGTTTGGCATGTATTGCTAGATTTTTTTTTTTTTTGGGAGGGTGCATGTGATCAGCACGGGGCCAATTAACACTCTCCAGACAGAATGTCAGGAGTCCTGCAGCTTCATAGGACAGTCAGAGGAGAATGAAACCTCCTTCTACAAGCTTTATCAGTGCTCGGTCGGACACTGATAAAAGTCACAAGACTGCTATATACTGCTGATGAGAAAAGGTATTTAGCAGCTTATATTTACTAAAATAATCACATTTCCATGTTCGGTGTAGTGTGGGAGACCAGATATAGTGAATTCAGGGTCCTGGGTTTAGTAACAATACATCACACAAAGAAACTGGACCGAAGGGGGTGAACCATGCCTAGGTATGGTTAAAACTGCAAGTGTGACTACACACTTAGACGTCAATAAGCAGGGCACAGTCAGTAAGGCTGGGTTCACGCAGGTCTGGCTGCAGTTTGCTGTCAGTGTCCTGTGTATTTGTGTTCATCAGTTCAGGTGCGATTCAGGCGCACATTTTTCCCTGAATTTGCACCTAATTCGGACCCAAAAACGCACAGGACCCTTTTCAAATTTGCACCGCAGCTGCCCCAGACACGTACGAACCGGCTCCATTGAAAGCTGGTAAAACTCACGGTATGCGAATTGGATGCGGTATATACCGTATCCAATTCGCATATATGTGAACAAAAAAAAAAAAAAAGTATCTTTTTGATCTTTTGCTTTTTAAGGTAAAGAAGAGATTTGGGTCTTTTTGACCCCAGATCTCTCCATAAAGAGGACCTGTCATCCTTATTTCTATTACAAGGGATGTTTACTTTCCTTGTAATAGAAATATAAAGTGATAAAAAAAAAAAAAAAAAAATGTGTTAAAAAAAAAAAAAATTCCCATCCCTCCATGCTTGCATGCAGACGCGAACACATACGCAAGTCACGCACATATATGTAAACAGTACTCAAACCACAGGTATCGCTGCAAATGTTAAAGCAAGAGCAATAATTCCAGCACTAGACCTCCTCTAACTCTAAACAGGTAACCTGTAAAAGGCGTTTAAAGTGTCGTGGCAATTCACGAGCGTGCGCAATTTTAAAGCGCGACATGTTAGGTATCGATCTACTCGGCGTAACATCATCTTTCACACTATACAAAAAAATTGGGGTAACTATTGTGTTTTGTTTTAATTCATTAAAGTGCACCCCCCCCCCCCCCCCAAAAAGAATGCGTTTGCAAATCTGCTGCGCAAATACGGTCACATAAAAAAATAATAAAATGGCAATAATTGCCATTTTATTACCTAGGGTCTAAAAAAAAAAAAAAACACACACCTTTTAATGTTTGGGGGTTACAAGTCATTTTCTAGCCAAAAAAAAAAGCCTGGTCTTCAAGTGGTTAAGCTGTACAACCACACAGATTGTAAAATGAAAATACTAAACGTGGGTGACCATATTTTCCAGATCACTGCATTTGCTTCTTACAAAGTAGACTAAAGCAACAAGTACTGTTGCGCCAATAGTACAAAGATGTATTTTCCACATCAGAGTTAGAGAGGTTCTGGAAATTTATGGTTCTGCAGTACGGACAGCTAGACAAGCGACTTGATCGTTGCAGTTTTACTTACAATAATCAATCACTTAGGACTGCATGTGGATGCAGTCAATGCCTTTTATCTATTGTACTTCATTAAACCAACTCGGGTCAAAGAAGTAGAACAGCAACAAAGTCACTGTATGTGCTGAACCTGGAAAACTTTACAGCAGTCTGCCTCTCTCCTGAGACAATCCGTCAGAAACGTTCGTTGTACACCCTTTAATACACGCCAAAGAGTGGGTGGCAACAGCCGTGTAAAAACAGCTTTCGATGTCTGAAGGGGGTTATCTAGTCCTTGTAGAACATGTAATGTTTTTTTTTCTTGCTCTGCCTTAAGATTTTATGTACTGTACACAGGTATATATTTAAAAAGACAGATTCAGTAGCATGTTATTTTCATACTCCAGAGAAAATCAGTGTTCCCAGAGGTGAAAAAAAACACGCCTTTAATACCTTGTTTATTCGACATTGCTTTCGATCTCTTTTACATTGTTTTTTTTTTATTTAATACTATAAAAGGAACAAATGTATACTTTAAGTCAAATTTCCCTGAAAAAAAGGTATTAAAACTGAACTCTAGGCAAAGTTTCTTTTATCCTTTTTACCTTCTTTTTATCCAATTTTAGGTCATTAAAAATCTTTAAATATATTCTAAGCCTAAGTAGTATAAGAACCTCTCTCTTCCATTGTATTAGCGCTTCTGTAATCCCCTGCACAGCAGACAAGGATGGCAGAGCTGTGAGCCAGTCAGATTATACTGCATTGTACAGCGCTGTCGGTTTACTAGATGTTGGGTAACAGGAGGAGGAGGCATAATGAGCACAGAGATGACTTCATTAATGTGTGGTTGCTAACCGTCATCCAGTCAGCAGGCTGGGAGCTATTTAGTAACAGCCCTGTGTGTGGATCAAAGTACATTTATGGGAGGAACATTTTCCTAAAGCTCATAAACACGATTCCTAAGGTCTTGTTCACAAGGGCATACTTAAAAATTGGTTGTAAACCCCAGTCATGAAATCTGAGCAAAGCACATATCTGTAGTGTGTATTTGTCTCTCTCCGAAGATCTAAGTGTAGTTTCTCTCTGGTGCTTCGTTCCTCTGTTATCAGCAGGAGTCACTTTTGAGAAGTTTTCCCGATACATGAGATAAATTTGTGTAGAGGAGGGAGATAAGCACACAGCTTGTCTATCCAAAATACAGCTTTGCATGATCCTTTGTTCCTTTCTCTATGTGGGGAGCTGGGGGGTGTCCCTTTCCTCCAATCAGCTCTCACACAGTGTATAAGAGCTGTAACTGCAGCTCTCCACCCCCTCCTCTGTACCCCTTACCGAAGCAGAAGGATTTTATCACAATTGTGCTCTTTTGAAGGGTTCTAGACAGGAGAAGACTGCAGATAAACAAGTAAAACACATGTAAGGGAATTTGTTTCATCTCTGTGCATCATCTGAGGCTATTCACTTCGCTGGGTATTTGAGATGGCTTACAACCACTTTAATTGTACACTCATGCAAGGGCTATGATTGCCTGTATGGGATATACAGTATAGGTGTTCCATACAGTCACAGGAATGCAGTTTCATTCATGTCAATTGGGACATAGTGGCTGCACAGACACAGCCACTGCTCCCAACCTGACATCCATGTTGGTGCGAGTACATGCTGGTACATGTCGCGGAACACAGACAGTGCGAGTTTGCGGGCATGCACCTGGACACACCCGCATCCATTAGCACAGATGTCAAATTGAGAGAAGCAGCTGTATCCATGCAGTTGCTACATCCCAAATGACATGAATGGGAACACCTGCATATAACGTGCAGGCAAACACAGCCCTCATATAAGCATACTTTTAAATACACCCGTGTGAACAAGGCCTTAGTCTTAGATTTATATCCTTCAACTCATTGAGAATCTATAGCAAATATATGTTATAGGTTCTAGAAAAATGCCACAAAGTACAAATATATACCCTGCTTTTCCCCAGCCGCTCACCTGCAACAATTGCCAGTAAATCCAAGCAGCCAAAATGACAGCAAAATCCAGCTCTACAATACACCAGTAGATGTAGGGCCCCCCTGTATAGTTAACAAATCGCTCCATGTGTGGCCCCTTCAGCCAAAACGAATAGGCCCAATACCCTTCTGGACCCTATGCAGTAGTATAAATAACACATGCTTATGAAAGGAGAGGCCTCTGCCCTTCCAAAATGGTTTCCTGCTATCAATTTTTTTGCAGAGTTACCTTCTAGTACATCAAAGATCACACATGACTTTGACTTATAATACCACTCTCCAAGGATTCTGCTATTTAGAGGTCTAGAAAAACAGGCTTACCTGTAAAAATCCTTTTCTTTGAAGTACATCACTGGACACAGAGCCATAGTAATTACTATGTGGGTTATAGGCCACCTTCAGGTGATGGACACTGGCATGCCCTAAGACAGGAAGTCCACTTTCTATATAACCCCTCCCACTACTGGGAGTACCTCAGTTTTTGTAGCAAAGCAATACACGTTTACACCAGAAAGAAGGGAGGGGCCTCTGTGTCCCATGATGTACTTCAAAGAAAAGGATTTTACAGGTAAGCTGTTATAAAAATTCTATTTTCTTAATCATACATCATATGACACAGAGCCATAGTAATTACTATGTGGGATGTCCCAGAGCAATGCCAACTGAAGGGGGGTTGCGGCCTTGCAGATTTGAGCCATGGAGGGTTGGCGATGCACTGCCCATGAAGCACTAACAGTACTTGTGGAGTGCACGTTGATTTGAAAAGGTGGAATCTTCCTCTTTAAACCATTAGCTTGAACAATTACTTGTTGAATCCATTTGGAAATAGTAGATTTCGATGCTGCCTGTCCTCTTTTAGAGCCTTCAGGAAATACGAACAAAACATCAGTTTTTCAAATCTGAGCAGTCGCCTTTAAGTAGACTTTGACTGCTTTTACCACATCAAGAGAATGTAGTGACTTTTCTTCCGTAGAACCGGGTTCTGGAAAAAAAATGGAGGTAGAACAATATCCTGGTTTAAATGAAAACTTGACACTACCTTCGGTAGAAAGTTAGGATGAGGACGCAATACTACCTTATCCTTGTGAATAATTAAATATGACTCTTTACAAGAAAGAGCAGCCAACTCAAATACCCTTCTTGCAGAAGATATGGCTACCAGAAAAACTAGTTTCCTTGTCAAAAGGACCAAGGGAATATGTTGTATCGGCTCAAAAGGCTGTTTCTGTAATGGGTTCAGGGGTGACCTAACCGGAGGATTAAGCCACGTTACCCCCTGAATAAAGCTATGAACCAAAGAATGCAAAGCAAGTGGTCACTGAAATAATACTGATAATGCCGAGACCTGGCCCTTGATAGTACTCAAGGCCAACTTAATTTCTAACCCCATTTGTAGAAAGTCAAGGATTCTACCTAGGACATACTTCCTGGGGTGCCAACCCTTGGATTCACACCAGGAGACATATGCCTTCCAGACTCTATAATATACGATTGTGGAGGACGACTTCCTTGCATTAACCAAGATAGATACCACTGAACCTGACAGCCCATGCTTCTTCAGAATGTAGGTCTCAATAGCCAAACTATTAAATTTAGCATTAGTAAGGCACTATGGAATGCCGGACTTTGCGAGAGAAGGTCTGGATGTGGTGGTAGGGTCCATGGGTCCCCTACCTCCATCTTTATGATCTCTGCATACCAAGATCTCCTGGGCCATGCCGGGGCCACAAGAATCACCGACTTCCCTTCCTGCTTGATCCTGCGAAGAAGTCGTGAAAGCAGCAAAACAGGAGGGAATGCATAAATCAGTGAAAATGGATTCCACGGAAATACCAAGGCATCTGTTCCGCACGCTAGCGGATCTTTTGTTCTTTACATAAAGTTGTTGAACCTGAACGCAAACAGAACTACGTCTGGAATCCCCCATCTTTGACACATTGTCAGGAAGATATCGGGGTGAAGAGACCATTCTCCCGGGAACAACTGCTGGTGACTCAAGTAGTCCGCCTGTCAATTCTCTATTCCTGGAATGAAGACTGCCGACAGGCAAGGTACATGGTTTTCTGCCCAAGTTAGGATATGATTCACTTCTCTCTCGGCCGCCCTACTTCTCGTGCCCCCTTGGTGATTGATATAGGCCACTGCTGTGGCATTGTCAGATTGGATCCAGACAGGACAATTCCGTTATCTGAAAGTCCAGGCCCTCAGGGCCAAGCGCGCTGCCCGAATCTCTAGGATATTGATAGGCAAGCTCATTTCTGACCAGGACCATTTCCCTTGGACAGTCGCCTCTTCCAGGACTGCTCCCCAAACCGAAAGGCTGGCATCTGTTACCACCTTCAAGGTAACTGGTGGGAAGGATTTTCCTTTCTGCAGATTCCTGGTTATCAACCACCAACTGAGGCTCTGGCGCACCTTTGGAGACAAGCACATTGTCTTGTCACATTGTCTAGAGCTTGGGCCTTCTTGTTCTAAGCCGATAGGATACTGTTTTGCAGCAGTCTCGAATGAAACTGAGCATAAGGAATGGCCTCGAATGAAGCCACCATCTTTCCAAACAACCTCATGCAAAGTCAAATAGAAGGATTCTTCTTTGCCTTGACTGCCTGAATCAGATCCCTTATGGCACTGATCTTCGCCTGGGGTAAGAATACCCTCTTCTGGGCTGCATCTATGATCAGACCCAAGTATTCCAATCTCCTTGATGGTTTTAAGGAAGATTTCTCTAGGTTGCGAATCCAACCTAGGTATTCAAGGTAGTTGACTGTGGTGACCATACTTTGGTCTAAGTGGGCTACTGACTGGTCTATCAAGAGCAGTTTGTCTAGGTACGCTAAAATTGTTATACCTTGAGCCCTTAATCTGGCTAGAGGAGAACCTTTGTAAATACTCGAGGAGCAGTAGCTAGCTACAAACTGAAAATGAAGATCTCGAACCGTAGATATTTCTGGTGAGCGGGGAAAATCGGCACATGGAGGTATGCATACTTGATGTCGAATGACGCCAGAAGTTCTCCACCTTGTAGGATGGAGACTACTGATCGGATTGACTCCATGCGAAAAGAGCAGACTTTCAAAAACCGGTTTAGATCTTTGAGATCTAGAATGGGTCTGACATCTCCATTTGGTTTGAGTACCATGAAAAGGTTTGAATTAAACCCCAATCCCTGCTCTTCTATGGGGACCAACAATATCACACCTTTTGAGACAAAAGATGGTCCAGTGCTTGAAAGAGAGACTTCTTCTCTGGATCCCTGGGAACGTTTGATCTCAGAAAACGAGGAGACAGGGACTCTCGGAACTCTAGTTGTACCCTAGAGTAATTAAGGAAGCCACCCATTTGTTTTGACACTCTTCCTGCCAGACCCTTGAGAACTGCAGATGTCTTCCCCCCCACTCGAGTGAGCGGGGGCGCCCCTTCATAAGGAGGCTTTAGTATTTTGTTTTGTAGGTTTCCTTCCACCGGACTTTTTGTCCCTGGGGTTGACCCTGAGGTTTACCTCTTGAATTGGACGGTGGAGGCTGTCGAGACTGCCTGGCGGCCGATGCTCCTGCCACTGGAGAAGCGGCTCGTTTAAATGAAATACGCTTACTCCTTTTCCTAACTGGCAAAAGGGTACTTTTCCCATTAGAAATTCTTTGGATGTATTTATCCAGATCATCCCCAAACAGCCATTCACCGCGAAAAGGAAAACTAGCCAGGAGCTTTGTGCAGGGCACTTCGGCTGACCAATTTTTCCTTGTCAAAAGAAGTTTATTGAGTATACAATGTTATAAAGATACATAAAGATACATAAAGTAAGTTTAAAAGGATCTATAAAGTAAGCTCATTGTTTTACAGTAGGGTTTATATAGGTAAATATCATGAAATTTCAAATATTAAACATTGGGTTCACGTAAACCTAAATTAAAGATATATATCATTTCCTTAGTTACTTTTGTAGGTATTTAAATGATTTATACCTACTATACACATTGTTTACAAGTAGATTATATATAGGTCAAATAAATTCTGATAATGAGCTTTAATCGTAAGGTGGAGAAAAGGAAAGAGAAAGAAGAAAAAGGGTTGAAAGGTAGAGGTATGGTCCACAAGGTTGTCCCGCTCGTCAGTTTATTATTCTTTTTAGTTCTCTTTGAAGCCTTAGAATGGGTGTCTCTGTAAGCCATTTAATCTGTTACCATGGCAACAGGACAGAGTCATTGAAATTTGACAGGAACTGTTGTTTTATCCAAGGATGCCAAAGTTTTTCAAATTTTGGAATTTGATTTTGATCGATGGCTACCATCTTAGCATGGGACATTGTATTATTCATTCTGTGAATTGTTTCTGCTAGTACCAATGTAGGAGATTTCCATGCCTTGGCCACTGTTTGTTTTGCAGCCGTTATTAGTTGGATCATAAGTTTGAATTGAGAGAGTGTTAACCATTCCGGTTTTAGATTAAGTAAAGTTAAATATGGATCTGGTTGTATTATTTTTTTAAATATTTTAGATGCAATCACGAAGACTTCCTTCCAGAAGGTTTGGATTACTGGGCACGTCCACCATATGTGTAAATATGTGCCTATTTCTGGGCATCCTCGAAAACAAAGAGTTGAGGTATTAGGTGAATATTTTGCCACTCTAGCGGGTACAGGCTGACCAATTTTTCAACCAAAGTATTCTACGCATATGCACCAGCCTTAGCGTGAGGCCTGGAGAATAGAATCTCTCATAGCGTCTATTGCAAAACATAACGCCCCTGGTAGCTCGGCCAAATCTTGGGCCTGCTGATCAGGAATAATCTTGAGCACCTTTTTAAACTGGTCTCTCGGGGAATGACATACACCAATTGCTGCCAGCGCAGGCTGAGTTACTGAACCTGCCAGAGAAAAGTGTTTAATAGGAATTCCAACTTCTTATCCGTTGGATCCCTTAGCATTTGAGCATTGTCTACTGGACAAGTCAAACTTTTAATCACAGAGGATATAGCAGCGTCAATTGCTGGTATCTCCCATTTTTTATCAAACTTTTCCTCCATAGGATAAAGTGTTGAAAACTTTTTAGGAGGATAAAAATGCTTATCTGGGTGATCCCACTCAGAATACATAAGCTTTTCCAGCGATGAATGGATAGGAAAGGCATGCGCAGCTTGGGGAGGCTTTAGCGAACCCAAACAAGAAGTAGGCTTGTCAACCAACTCAGGTAAGGGTAGCATAAATGTGGAGCGGACCAATTCAGTAAAAGATTGTACCATCAATCTTTCAGATTGTGAACCTGATCCTTCCGCATTTGACCCCTCAGAAGAGAGCTCATCAGCTTTTGTCCCGGTCCCCTGAGAAAAATTCATCATCTCCCACCCCCGGTTCCTCAGATTAAGGGGCCTGGGTAACGGAGTGGGGCCTATCGCACTTAGTCTCACTCTAGGATGCGATTAAAGCCACTAACCTCTGCTCCAATCCTAATATGGTTGAGGAAAAAACTTCTTCAGTAATGTAGACAGGGGCTGCAGTGTTGGAAACAGTTGCAAAAACTGATGTCCCTGATGGCTCACTCTGACCAGCCACTTCAGATCTCTCAGGGGAGGATGCCAGTTTAGGCTTAGAGAGATAGAGAGTTTAGGCTTTTTAGAGCTTGAAGGAGTCCCTCAAGCCCTTTTTTTGGGGCGTTTCTACCCCCCCCTTCTGACCATAGCCCGATGCGCAAATGCAAAGGTACTACCAGAAGAAATTGCATCCACTGCTTGAGCAAATAGTCCAGCAACTGCTGCTGCTATTAACGCTCAGCCTGGTGCTTTTAGTAAATGTGCCTAGGGAAGGCCTGTGTCTCCAACCTCTTACATGCCCCTTTTTGCTCTTGTGTTCCTCCGACAGCTGCAGCCAGCAAAAAATTGAGTTTTTAAAACCTACTCCCTCGCTGGACGTTGCCGCTCACAAACGCCACGCTAAACCCCCCCCCCCTCTTTTCAAAAGGGCGTCTTTCCCGCACGGGCCTCCGATCCGACGGGATCGGGATATATGTGTGGGGGCAAGGTATGGCAAGGAGGAGACCCAGTAATCAAACCTCCATGCAGGGGCAGTAAAAAACGGAGCGGTATCGCCGATCATTTTGATTTCTCCCTATCCAGGGAGAGCTTTGTCCAGGTGGGGGGTGTTTTTTGTAAGAAAATCACCCCACAATCTTACTGGAGGCTGCTAGCCGGAGGGAGATCTGCAGCTTCTGCTGTTACAGCGTGATCTTTAAGGAAGCATGACAAGGTATGTGCTCTATACAGCCCCCAGTGGTGACTTTTAGGCATGACAACATTAACTTTTTAAAGGAGACAATTCATAAGAAACTTAAAAATTCCATAGAAATATCCACTTACCTTTCCCGCCGCAGGGTTTTCTGTGGTAAAACCAACAGACCCAATCTTCACCCCTCACGGTGGGCTCCGTTTAAAAAAACCTTCAGAAACTGGGGGAGTTTTTATCAGGGGATCTGCACTCCTGGATCCAGAATAGCACCCCGCCAGAAAAAAAACTTATGGTTGAAAAAACCAAAAGCACTGGATCCCGGGGTCCAGCTCTCTAGAAAGATAAGCTTTACGGGCTAAACCTCGTTTCTTCCACCACGAGGCCCGGGTACCATTCAATTCAGCCTAAAAAGACACTTTGAATGGATCCGGCTGCATAGCTAGCCCAAGCAAGGATTGCTCCAGTGGAGCTCAGCACATCTTTACTCTTGACCAACACCTTAGACACTGGCGGAAAAACTGAGGTCCTCCCAGTAGTGTGAGGGGTTAAATAGGGAGTGGACTTCCTGTCTTAGGGTGTGCCAGTGTCCATCACCTGAAGGTGGCCTATACCCTACATAGTAATTACTATGGCTCTGTGTCCCGTGATGTACGATTAAGAAACCTAGGAGCCTTTGGTCTGACATCTGTGGAGCCCTTCAATGAATTTTAAACTCCTTTACTTATGACTTAAGGCAAATATATTCATCATCATTGTAATGCATGTCCCAAACAGAAGAATGATGAGATAAAAATTGTCGCATAAAATCCATAAACATTTCCTTCTTTATACTGCTTTTTCTGAGAAGGCATTGAAACGATATTCCACAGCAGAGCAAGTTATAAACTGGTGTTCATTAAGTGTGAACTCAATCTTATTTTATACTGCTCATCCTAAATTCTTAACATTATGCCCTATACTACACCTACAAACTGCAGCATGTAGCGTTTGATTTATTGGATCTTATGAAGTAACATAAATAAAAACATTTCAGGAGTATGTCGTCAAAGGGGTTGATTACATAAGAAGTAGAGCCACTTTGACACTTATTTTTTGAACATTCAAAAGGTTTGTAAACTGACAATATATATCATTTTTGGTAGATTTAATTTTTTTTTTCCACAAATACACATTTATGACAAGGTGCACCCACCACTATTTGATTGCCTTTACCCTTTCTGGAAGACTGTGTTAATCCACTAATATTGCCATATTCCGTGGCAGAGGGAGAAAGGTGTGTGTCCCTCTAACACATTCAGGTCTATTTTCAGCATAGCAGCTGTAAGGGAAGAGACTTCATAGCACACAAAAGTCACACAGAGCTCCCCCTGATGAGTGCAAGTGGTAAATATGAAATATTGACAAGAAAGATTTATTATTTACCGGTGTAATCACCATGTCCTAAACAGGGGCTACTAGTCAAATTTAGTTCTGCTGGGTGTTAGGCAACCTAGCTGATTTATAGTCTACTTGGTAATTTTGTTTGTCCCCTAAATTCAGTGAAGCTGTGGTTTCTGCCTTCTACCAGTGGGTGTCATTGGTACCTCTGTATTAGTATAAGAAGCTACAGTAAAACTAACTTATGAATATTCGTACTTCCCCCTAGCCAACCAGTAGAAAAAAAAAAAATGTATGGTCACTGGTGCATGCTGGGGGAGATTATAAATATCTGGGGAGAGCCAAGTGATCTCTCTTCCCCCAAGGCTCTGGCCTGGGATGGGTGTGTAAGGAGCAGCTGAATGATTAGGCCTGAAGCCTGAACATGTGCCTGGAGCAGAAGAATATCTATTTATATGTGGGCGGAAGGGCTGGACCTAAAAAAAAAAAAAAAAAAAAAAAAAATGGACACCATTCTCTCACTTCTAAAAATAAAATAGGGGATACGACACCAACTAATGCAATTCAAAATGCCAGTGCTGCTCCTACTAGTAAATCATGAAAAAATAAAAAACAAAAATTTTATAATATATATATTGCTACCTTGACAATGAAAATATAAAACCTAAAATAATTGAACGGATAGATCAATATAATTGATATAGGTGAATAAAAAGCATGAATAAATAAAAAATTTAACAAATTACTATGTGATCAAATACATACAATTCAAAAGTGAACAATAATCAAATATATGATACCGTGTTTCCCCGAAAGTAAGACCTACCCCGAAAGTAAGCCCTACTGTCATTTTCGGAGAAGTCTCCAATATAGGCCCTACCCCGAAAATAAGCCCTAGTTTGGAAGGGCTGTGTTGTGTGGTCTACACTGTGTGTGTTTCTGTGGTGAATACCTTTGTTGCGGCGCTGCTCAGCTTATGCCCGCTGCTCTCCTCCTCTTCTGTCAGCGGGAGATCTCGGCCCCCCTCCCTCTGTAGTGCTCGAAGTAGGAAAAGACCATTCAGGCGGTACATGGAAGCGCTGAGCGGCGCTCAGCTGATTCCCTGCTGATCTCCTTCTGCCAGCTGTCAAGGGGGGATCTCAGGCCTCCCTCTGTAGTGCTCAGAGCATGGAAGACCGATCAGGCGGGTCATGGAAGCACCGAGGAAGGCGCTGTAGGAAGGTACGGTGCACACTTTACATTGTATAGGGGCTGTAATACAGTACCTTTTTTGATTTTACAGGCACTTTTAACTCTGTTCCAGGAGATGGGGAGAGAAGACAGCACATGACAAGCCCTACCCCGAAAATAAGCCCTACTGGGTCTTTTGTTGAAAAAATGAATATAAGACCCAGGCTTATTTTCGGGGAAACACAGTAGATAATCATAAAAGTTCATAAATTTCTGCCCACTTCCTAATGACGCACGCACAGCGTGAAATGCATAGAAGAGAGGCTTGACACGCAAACAGATAGGAGCCCTTCACTTCTGCTGGAACGCACGCCGCTAGTCACACAGCGGTGCGGGATCGATTCTACAGACCCTTCAGCTGCTATTGTGCTGATTTGACTGTATTGGACATATGTAAGTGCAGCCTTTTTTTAATAAAAACAATACTACACTATAGTTGCCTTCTGTGACTCTTTTTGGCGAAGCCAATGTCACAGAGCCTTGTGATGGGAGGAGGAGACAGATGCTGAATACTGTGGAGGATATATGATATTGGAGAGCTTGTGTCTTATATACCCATGCTTTTCTGATCGTGGTCCTATCTATTCATATATGGAGGAGAGAGGCAGATGATGGATATTTACCTATGAATTGAGAGGAATGGCATTTCTGATATTCATGCTTAATGGTCACTTGCTGGCCAGGTACATCTGGTGAGCACATTCAATATTCACTTCGGGTGGAGCACTGTAGGTTTGAAGCACTTATAATTTCAGGATCACGGTGTTGGAGAATTAATTCAAGAGTGACCAGACACAGAAATGTATGAACTTTTATGATTATTATATATTTGATTATTGTGCACTTCTGAAATGTATTTGATCACAAAGTAATTTGTCAATTTTTTTTTTATTTTATTTATTCATGCTTTTTATTCACCTACATCAATTATATTGATCTATCCATTCAATTATTTTAGGATTTATTCTCCTGGTAGCACCCTTTATATATATTTTTCATTCTCCCACTTATGTGTTTAACCTAAGTGTTGGAGCAGAAGTCGTCTGCTTGTTCAGAAATGTGTGGTTCTTGAGGCTCTGTGATCTGGGAGCCTGGCTGAGGACAGGAGAGGAACTCATGATGTCCAAGATGAAGTATAAGTGGTCATTACCACATGAGGTTCTGGGTGAGGAACTTGTGGAGAGCCTGGGAAAGCACCAAGATGGGATCATCAAGACTACTGCTGCCACCACTTGCAAAGATTTGCTTGTTAATGGAAATGGCTGCTATTAAGAAGGTACAGATTGCTGGAATCAACTCAAAGGCTCTTTTCTGTACTGGTGTCTTATTTTTTTGCTATTGAGTCTGCAGGTCAGTAATGGGTGTTCTGAATCCCTTAACCCCCTCTCTCTTTGGAGTTTTGAGAGCGTCAATAAACCCCTTTTTGTTTTCATCTTAAAGTGACTGGCGCCTATCTGTAAACAACCAACTACTGCCCAAGTTGGCTACAACCTGTTAAATGTCTGCCCGCCCTGCCTCTGGGGGTGCCACCATGCCTCATGGAGTCAGGGGGGGGGTGCTACACCTGATTCAAAACGTAAAAAAACCCCCACATTTTTAACTTGTATTTTTAGTACTAGACTTGTCTCTTCTTGACTGACACCGAAGTGTGTGGACACTTCACAGTCAATAAAATAATGCATCATGGGACTTAAATGAATAATGGAAACATTTTCAACAAAATAATGGCAGCATGCTCTATGACACATCAGGAGTGCAATACTTTTACAAACTACCAGCATCTTACATAAGAAATGGCATGGTCAGAAAGTCTAGGTGGATATTATGGATATTATGAAAAATACAGTGGGTCACCATGTTGGGGTGTGTCCTTTTGTTTTGCCATCTTTTTTCAGTATCTCTGAAAAATTGTAATACTACACTTGATGATTCCACGTTGTGGTTGCTTTTCAGTCCATTTGCACATAGTAACTGCTTTCCAAGTTGCTTCCTATTAGTTAAATGGGATTGTGTGAACTTTCAATATTGATGAAGAGCTAAACTTGTTTCACATAAAGAATTATTGCATCTTAGAACATATGGATCTGTATATATCATGGAACTAAATACACCAAGGTTAATAAATCAGACAACCGTAGAAACTACATGGTCATACAACAGCACTGTAGCAACCTCTTGTGCACCTACTGTAGTGTAGGTCAGCGTTTCTCAACTCCAGTCCTCAAGGCGCCCCAACAGGTCATATTTTCAGGCTCTCCGTTATTTTGCACAGGTGATTTGATCAGTGCCAGTGCCTTAGTAATTACCACAGCCGTTTCATCTGAGGGAAATCCTGAAAAAATGACCTGTTGGTGCACCTCGAAGACTGGTGTTGAGAAACACTGGTGTAGGTGTTAGAGTTAATAATGTCTTTTAGAGATGTTCATAAAGCCATACTGTACCTTCTATGCTGGTTAAAGTAGCAGATAAATGGCTCAAAGCCAACCTCCTTATTCCAATATTTCTCAAAGCGCAGGACACTCTCCGAATTCTTCTGGTTTTCTCTCTCACACGGAGGGATGTACGAGCACTGTTAAAATAGAATTTCAAAACAATTACTTTTCTTCCTACTTCAGTGAACGTGTTATTTATCTGCCATTTTTATTTTTTTATTTTGCAAAGACAAATGAAGTATAAAGAGAAGAGCAGAAAAACTGAAGAGTGGCAGTTTTCTCCTTGATACTGCAGCCAACTCTTTTAAAGTTTTAGAGTAGGGAACTTTTGTCAGGTTATTTATTTAATGTGTGAGTCTGTACTGCATATTTGCCAGCTGTCCTGGATTTGTGCTTGTGTATAGTAAGGTGAGAAGGGGCAGATCGTCCTACGGGGGCAATGCTGGGCACTGGAGCAGCACAGTGAGGAGCAATAAAGGCTGCTAAGAGGAGGAGACCAAACGGCACAATATTATTGACCACTGCATTGTACACAGGGCTGCGTCTTACATAGGTTGTACATAATACTCCTGTAGTGCATTCAGTATGTTGTACAGTATAGCATTTGAACCCTGCACTTTATATTCCATCTTTATACTCCCGACCCCTGCACTGCATGCACTATATACAAAATGTTGCACGTTATTCTACTGACCTCTGCACTGCATTCCCCATGTTGTACATTATACTCCTGAGCCCTGCACTGTATGTGCTATGTTGTACATTATACTCCTGAGCCCTGCACTGTATGTGCCATGTTGTACATTATACTCCTGAGCCCTGCACTGTATGTGCTATGTTGTACATTATACTCCTGAGCCCTGCACTGTATGTGCTATGTTGTACATTATACTCCTGAGCCCTGCACTGTATGTGCCATGTTGTACATTATACTCCTGAGCCCTGCACTGTATGTGCTATGTTGTACATTATACTCCTGAGCCCTGCACATGCTACGTTGTACATTATACTCCTGAGCCGTGCACTGTATGTGCTATGTTGTACATTATACTCCTGAGCCGTGCACTGTATGTGCTATGTTGTACATTATACTCCTGAGCCGTGCATTGTATGTGCATTATACTCCTGTCCCCTGCACTGTATGTGCTATGTTGACATTATACTTGTGTCCCCTGCACTATATGTGCCAAGTTATAAAATATACACCTGACCCCTGCACTGCATTCACCATGCTGTACATTATAAACATGCACTGTATATGCTCCAGGTCCCGTACTAAAGATCGGGACCTGGAACACCTGGTTTTAGGTTACCTGATCACTGTGATAGCTTCTGATTGGCTACCACAGTGATCATGAAGCAGGGAGACACAGCAGCGCTCATCTCAGTGCAGTAGGTTGCCCTTCTTACTGTTAATAAACCTTGTCCCCGTTTTAACCTACTGCACTCAGATGAGCACTGCTGTGTCTCCCTGCTTTAAATCCACAGAGCCGCTTCCTCTTTGACAGCTAGCTGCACGTTCCGAGAGCTTGACCCTCCTTGACCCACCCTTTACTCCTGAACTTTTAAGCAGGGTCATAGCTACCCTCACATGCTGGGCAATCCAACTAGGAGCCCCCAGTTACCCCAACTATGCTTCTTGTCCTATATTACATGTTGTGTATAACTGTTTATCTCCATAGATACACATACTAATATTAGCACTGTCCTACCCTCCACTTGTCACTCTAAGCGCCACTGTATATACCCCCATCATTACCACAGGGATCAGTCACTAGGAAGGCCACCACTGTTTTTCTCTCTGTGAATGGAGAGGATAGATACATTGTATCTCTCTCTCTCTCGCCATGCAGCGAGAGATAGAAACAAACCTGTGTGCAAAAAATAAAGAAAAAATAAAAGAAAAAATACCTAGATCAAGGTTTGATTTGGGTCAGTGCCAGGGTTAGTGTTCGGGTCAAAAGGTCATTATTTTGGGCAAGATTTTTAATTTTTTTTTAAATTAGCAGTGTTTTAGGTAGGGTAAAAAAAAAGCAAAAAAATGCACACTATTGTTTCGGGGATGTACTACAGGTACAAACAACAAATAACATACACATATGTGGCACCGCTGTAATCGTCAGGAGCAAGGGAATTTATTTTGGATTTTTCTTTGGTGGTAGGTTATGACAACAAGAAATATACAGCTAAATTAAAAAAAAAAAAAATAAATAAATAATATATATATATATATATATATATATATATATATATATATATATATATATAAATTATTTATTTTTTTTTTTTTTATTTAGCTGTATATTTCTTGTTGTCATAACCTACCACCAAAGAAAAATCCAAAATAAATTCCCTTTATTTATATATATTTTTTTTTTTTTATTTAGCTATATATATATATATATATATATATATATATATATATATATATATATATATTTATATTTATATTATACACACACACACACACATATACACACACATATATACACACTTTTTTGGGCCAGTTTTTCTTTGGTAATTAAAAAAAAAAAAAAAAAGAAAAATCAGGGAGATATCCATTATCATTTACCACCAAATAAAAGCCCAAATTTGCCCTGAAAAAAAAACAAGGTATAATCCACCTGGATACACAATATAGTTGTAATGATATGTACAGTTTTATTAAAAACACATTGTTACAAAATTGTGATTAGGCGTTAACATTTGTTTTACCCTTAGGCCCCTTTCACACGATCGGACCGTTCAGGTCCGCCTGTCAGTTTTGACGGCGGACCTGAACGGGCGCTCCATGTTAGCCTATGGAGCGACGGATGTCAGCGGAGACATGTCCGCTGACATCCGACCCCGTCCGATCCGCTAAAAGCAGACGGATGGCCCTACGTCCGAATCCGTCGCTGGCGGATCGGATGAGATCTAATGAAAACGGACATGCTGTCCGTTTTCATCCGATCCCTCCATAGGCAGCAGCGGCGCCTGACAAGCCCCTCCCCGCTCAGTGAGCAGAGAGGGACCTGTCATCCGCCGGCTCAGCGGAGATCAATGGAGAGATCTCCCGCTGATCAGGCGGACCGAGGCAGGCTCCGTGGAAGCGGAGTCCACCTCGTGTGAATGAGGCCTTAAGCATGAAGGGGTTACATTTAGACCTTACAGACCAAAATTTACGTTATTTACCAATGAACAATCTTGGCTGTGTTTTGTCCTTATTATGGTAAATCTTCCTGTATATACAGCATTTTTTAAATTAAAATTGCACAATAGGTTAACAGCATGCCTTCTGCTGTGTAGCCCAAATGTGTTCCACTGTATGAGGTTGGGTGCCTCAACCTTTGTACACCTTCCATACAACCAAATCCATTTTAAATAAAATTCTCCATCCATACTGGTTTGCTGGATGTGCAGCTGGAATTTTTTGTTTTGCAATGTTGGCAACTATAGGGTTTGGAGAGATTCCTTATTTTTTCTGTCTTAGTAGCAGGGGATCACAGAAGAGACTGGAAATCACCCCACAGGGGCACAGAAAGCAATCTTTTTTTTTTTTTTTAATAAAGCGGAGAACTATTAAAACTCTTGTTGGGTATTTATTGTGGACTGTGCCCTCACTTCTGGTATCACAGGGATACAATCAAGCGGAAGTCTGGCCAGTGGAGTCAGACTGTAATCATGCTTTATAGAAGTTCTATTCTTTCCACTCTATTTCTAAATAAAACTTTGCGGTTGGGCTATTTATGTAGACGAATCTGTATCTGGAGTCCAAGTGCAATCTCCTTGTTCTGGTGACAACTATCTAAGAGGGGATTTTCGCTATCTTCTCACTTCCCGTTACATTTAGACACATGAAGTGTAGAACAATTTCCCTAATGGGAAACCGCCAGAAAAAAAATATATATAAAAAATAAAAAAATACTTATGGGTTTTAACCATTCTCTAAACTAACCTAAAAACAAAGTTTTAGCATTAGATATACTTTTGAGTGGTCCTTTACTCTTCCTAAATTACTTAACTTCCCTTCACTCAGGTGCATCTATAAAGTAAAAAGGCATTTTTTTTTGTTTCTACTTTTTTTTTTGCACCGCAGTTGTTATTCTCTCCTAGACAAGAATGATGCGTTTCTGCTCCCTCTGCCCCCGGAGAAACCACATAATTTATCCCAGGAGGCTGCAGGAGCAAACAGAGCAGCCAGTGAGCAGCCCTGGCGGTGCCATCAAAGGCTGGATGCCTGAACCAAAGAGGACCAAGATGGTCAGACAAAACGTAAGTTGTACACCTGAGCAGCATATTGCAGCAGGACAATGCTGGATCCACTGAGCAGGTGAGTATGTAAATATTGGACAACCCTGGATAACCAGAAAGAAGAGTTAAAACATAGAAAAGTGACAGCAGAAAAAGAATGGAGTAGTCCATTGAGACATTTTGGTTTCAGATTGAAAAAACTGCCCTCCTGAACCTTATTCACCACATGATGTATTTAAAAGCTTTAATCATGTCTCCCCCTTACATGCTTTCCTACAGAATGTACATATTAAAGTTCCTGAAGTCGCACTTGTTAAGTTTTATCCCCCAAACCTTTCACCATTTTTGTTACCCGTCTCTGGACTTGTTCTATTTTATCAATATCTTTCTGTAAGTGAGGTCTCCAGAACTGAACACAGCATTCTAAATGAGGTCTGTGTCCAGTTCTGAAGACCTCACTTACACAAAGACAAAAACTTACACTATATATGATGGTTTTTATCTTTGTGCAAGTCAGACCTGAAAGCAGTGCAATAAAGGCTATTAGTGCTCAGTGATGCTGCTCCAGGCTGAGGTGTAGGGCCTGTTGGCACTCAGGATAGTAGGGATGACAGCTTAAGAAAAACTCTTCCAGTGAGCAATGAACATTCAAGCATTAAACAACCGCTCACCATAGCCGATCCTAGTGTGGATGTATACGTGAAAGCCTCAGTCAATGCCGCTCCTTGGGCCATGCCCCCTGAAATGTTTCGCCCCGCCTACCGGGGCTTAATCACATGCGCAGAAACAGTGCAAGGGTTAAAACCCTGTACATCCTAAGCCAATTTAGCCATACAGGCTCAGACTACTCCTCCCACCAGAACTACAGTTCTGTCAATCACATTTCACCTTATTATTCAAAACCTTATATATCCAGCATGGACCAATTAGGTTTACCATATGGCTAAAAAAAAAAGTAACAAGTACAGGAATGTGACATGTATAGTTTCAAATCAATAAAAAAGACAGTGTTAGTTCTGGTGAAGATCCAATGGGAGATAATAACACAGCATGTGGCTATGAAAACAGAATTTTTTTTTTAATGTTTTACTAGCCTTGCTCTCTGATCCTGTAAATTTAAAATATACGACACAATACTCACTAATATGCGAGAGGACCATATTTATTCCCCACCACCAGAAATGTAGCGCTCAGACCAACCAGAATCTTTTCAGAAAATGATTGGCCAACACATTGCTCTGACAGCGCATTGGGGGATCCCAAGTTAGTAGACATAACAAAGTATTAAGCAAAGTTGGCAATGTTATTGAAGGAACACCATAGAAAAGAAAAAAAAAAAGGAACGAAACCTTCATAATGTCAGACTATGTATATACCGTGTATATACTCGAATATAAGCCGAGTTTTTCAGCACATTTTTTTGTGCTGAAATTGCCCCTCTCGGCTTATACTCGAGTCAAGCACTTTTCTGCAGCAGAGAATGACATTTTCCAAACTGACTTTGGGGCCCCGTATCTCGGGGCCACTTAGTGCTAGTTCCACTGGGTTCGCATGCCAAATTTGGGGTTCCTACCACCAAGTGGTCCTGAGATATGGGGCCCCAAAGTCAGTTCGGAAAATGTCATTCTCTGCTGCAGAAAAGTGCTTGACTTTTTCCGAACCGAATTTGGGGCCCTGTATCTCAGGGCCACTTAGTGCTAGGAACCCCAAAGTCAGTCAACTGTGTCCATCTGCAGTAATGTCACTTCGGGACCCTTTGGGTCCAGAGACCCCAAATTTTGGCTGCAGCTAGGGGACATCTAGGAACCCTTAACTACTGAGTTTGAAGTTCGGGGGACCTATGGCATGCAAATGGGCACAGTGAGGCTGCAAATGGGCACAGTGAGGCTGCAAATGGGCATTGTTGACCCTCTTTTCCACTTACAGTAGCTGCACATTTCTCACCCTCGGCTTATACTCGAGTCAATACATTTTCCCAGTTTTTTGTGGTAAAATTAGGTGCCTTCGGCTTATATTCTGGTCGGCTTATACTCGAGTATATATGGTAGTATACTACTTTTTGCTGCATACATACATTAAAACTGACCTCTAAGAAAATATTATAAAACACAAATTAATTTTTTTCACTTGGCTGGAGGCAAAGTTTACAATCAAGGAGTTTTTGGATAAAAGTAACTGCATTATGTGTCACTGCAGTTTTGTTGTCTATAACCCACAAGGGCACTTGTGGGTTGATAACAAAAAGCTTCATTTCCAGCTAAAGATGAAAAATGGTATGACAAACTATTCATACAACAATAAAAAGCAGACACAGTGATGTGAATGGTCTCTGGGCAATTTGCGATTTCCCAGGAGCTAAACGCACCATTGTGGCCTCAGCTGTTCTGTTTTGTCACTCTGTAATAATATACAGTGGTATCTGCAACACAATCAGTGTAGTATTCTTAGAGATAGCATCCAGAGACCTGCAACACTGAATACTGATCCTCCGCAGCACAGCAAGGCTATCTCTACGTAACAAGATACTCTACAGTAATAACCAACAAACGAAACCCTCATTGTAATTGCCCAGGTTTGGATCATGCATGAATATTAACCAAATTAAAATTAATCACTTTTGTTTTTTTTTTGTTTTTTTAACATACAGGATTGCAAACATCTTAATAAAAAATTAAAATTACATTTTCCCAAAGACAAACCTATAGAAGAGTCAGTATAGGTGTATAACAGTAAGGTTCAGCATGGTGGACGGTGTCCATTGAAAAATTAAGTATTGTGCATTTCTTTTTGTATATTTTTTAATAAAACAACATTGAGCCGTTTCTGACTTTAAGGTTGGAATTACGCTATTGTGTTGCGGCAATGCATGTTATACACGTTGGTGAGCTGCCGTGCCTGTCATTCTGAATGCACCTGCATTGCAGCACACCACAATGTATGGCAGCATGTTGACGTGTGCTATGGTGCTAAAAAAGATGCATGCACTTTGTGTGTGTTTTGGTGCTTCAAGCAGAGATGAGGTCCTTTCACACTGATCAGTTTTTGACGTGCTTTTGTACAGCTTAAGAGCCCTTTCACACTGATACGATTTTAATGCCTTCCCACTGACCTGCAATGGAAGGTGCTTTTGAAAAACTGCATCAAAGAAGCAGCATGCAGGACTTTTCAAAGCACCTGCAGTGTGAAGAGCTCTATAGGATTTAAAGGAATACATTTTTCATGCATTTTCTTATGCTTTTTAAACTTCAAAAGCACATTAAAAAAAATGATCAGTGTGAAACAACCCAAAAAACGCATGCGCATTAACATGCCGCACAGGTATAAATGGGCACTTAAAACCGCTCACTACAACTTTATATTTTATTTATATATAAAACTTCTAGATTATTAAAATTGGGATATTTCCTGTTTCCACTCTATCAATGGAACTTGCACTTGTTCTGCTGCCATTATAATGGTTTTCATCATACCATATGGCCAGCAGTATGGTTTAATTTGAATGCAAAAATGAACAAATCAGCCAACAGACCCAAAAAAACATAAGATCCTGGTTTGTATGTGTGACCTCTGGCAGCAAAGCTCTGCTATACAGTACGTGGCATGAAACTCTGGTAAAACCATGCCTCAACCTTCCCGTATTACTGCCCCATGTACTTTCCTGCTCCCCTGCCAGGTCTTAGCATAGCCAAAACCTGCACAGTTTGCGGTATATAAAAAAAAAAAAAAGGGGAGAAGTAAAGATTTTTCATCCAGGCTGAAAACACCAGAGGCGGACGAGGCTCAAGAACTAATGTAAGTAATATGCTAGGAAATAGAGAAGTTTAGCCTGTATAGTAGTAAAGGTAAAACTGTCCATTTAGTTCTGGTTTAATGTGGGTATAGACAGTGTTAAAGACTACAACTACTCATCCACCCTGGCTGATGCCAACATCTTCTCCTCCACTTCTTTTGGATACCAGTCTACGGCCGTCTTCCTTGGCCAGCAGGGAACAACGCAACTCCCATGCAAGCACACCACATGGTCCATTCATTGTGACACCGGGGTATGACAAGAATCCTATGGCCCCGTTCACACTTGAGCGATTTAAAGCTTCATCAAAAATGCTTCAACACTTGACAGTAGGTTTTCCATTATAAATCAATGGTGCCCATTCACACCTGAGCATAGTGTTGCTTGAAGCCAGTCTTTCGAAAAAGTTGATTTGCTTTTTTTTGGGGCAGCTTATATACACTTCAATAGGAGTACCTATAAAACATGTTTCTTTGCCTAGTAACCAGCTTCGGGTAAAAACACGTTCAAGTATGAAGGGGCTTGAAGACTGCAAACAGCCAGGTCTCTTTCGAAATAAAGAGCCTGCCTACAATTTTTATTTTTTAAAGTTTAGTCCTTCTTTGAATTTCCACTTATTTTGTCCTGTCTGACTCCCAATGTACTAAACGTCTTTAGTAGTTTACAAAAAGGGGTTTATGTGGTTTGTCAATAAAAAAAACTCAAATAGTGAATGTTTGTGAGGTCAATCTGAACATACATCATACATACAGCATTTGGGCCTGTATGGGCATGCAGAGGGGAACCCAGGACCAAAAAAAGAGATACAGTGGAACCTTGGATCACGAGCATAGTCCGTTCCAGGAGTATGCTTGTAATCCAAAGTACTTGCATATCAAAGCGAGTTTTCCCATTGAAGTCAATGGAAATGAAAATAAATTGTTTCCCATTGATTTCAATGGGATGCAATACCTCATGCGGCCAGAGGCAGGGGGGCGCCAGAGAGCCTTGGAAACTGCCGAAAAGGCCCGAGGACACTTCGGCTGACCTCGGAAAGTCTTCCTACCCGAGATTTGTCGAGGTCAGCCATGCTGTCCTTGGGCCTTTCCATGCATTTCCGAATGGCTCCGATCGGCGACCCTCAGCTCCGGTGCCCCCCACCTCAGGCCAAAAGCGGTACTGCACACCACTTTGGCCTTAATCGTGCTTGTTTTGTGAGACAACACTCGCAAACCGAGTTATGATTTTTAAAAATACAGTGCTCGTATTGCAAAACGCTCGTTAACCGCCTTACTCGCAATCCAAGGTTCCACTGTAATAACAGATAATGGCATTTCTCAGAATATATTATGCAAAACTAGCTTTAAACTAAAATTTCTTATGGATTGTATATAGGATAAATAGAAGAGCATTTATTCAATGTTTTCTTTTTCATTTTCTAACTCAAGCTAAAATATGTATCTGATGTGGACAGAGCAAACCCGCTTTCTTCCTATTATTTGTAAAATCTGCCCATCTGTCATAAAGTGGCCTTGGAGCCATGCAGTATATATAAGGTTAATCAAAGCTGTTAGATTAAAATAAATATTCATTAGGATGAGAAGAGCCAATGTTCTGTCTCTGAAAGGATAAAAGGAATATCTTCTTGGAATAACACAGCTTTGGTGACTCAGAAATACGCAAAAATGTTCCTAACTAATAGCTATTAGGTAAACATGGATATACATGTGTATTATTAAAAGTTATCCAAACATACATTTTCAAATGTTTATTCTGCAAAATAATTAAGAAGATTTTGCATTACCGCCCTCCACCTTCACTGTTTCACCTTTTTTTTTCCTTACTAATACACTGACACAACAATGTCAACTTGACTTGCATAAGGCATAATTTACATTATACATTACTGATTTAAATAGTTTTGCTTGTTTGTTTAATTTAACGTGGATCTAGTACCAGATATACAGTGAGGAAAATTATTATTTGATCCCCTGCAGATTTTGTAAATTTGCCCACTTACAAAGAAATGAAGGATCTATAATTTTTATCATAGGAGAGAGGGGGAGAGAGAGAGGGAGAGGGAGAGAGAGGGAGAGGGAGAGAGAGGGAGAGAGAGAGGGAGAGAGAGAGGGAGAGAGAGAGGGAGAGAGAAAGGGAGAGAGAGAGGGAGAGAGAGAGGGAGAGAGAGAGGGAGAGAGAGAGAGGGAGAGAGGGGGAGAGAGGGAGAGAGAGAGAGACACACTATCCACCAAACATCCAGGGAAAAAAAAAAAAAACAGGATACAAATGTTATAAATTGTGTTGCAGTTCAGTGAGTAAAATAAGTATTTGATCCCCAAGCAAAACATGACTTGGTACTTGGTGGAGAAACCCGTGTTGGCAAGCACAGAGATGAGACGTTTCTTGTAGTTAGTGACCAGGTTTGCACACATCTCAGGAGCTGCTGCTGCATCTCCTGGTGAATCAGCTTGGTCCAAATGAATTAGTTTAACTAAAAACTCGAGATCAGCTTTAATGTAACAGATGAGTGGTATTCGCACAACTCACAAAACACCCCACAAATACTAACTCTTGGCATCACATGGTTATAGCAATCTAAAGATGGCCATAGATTGAGATTCCTCCATCCACACAATCAAGGAGGATGGAATGCTCCCCCTGAGACATTGTAATCTGACAGTAGGAATCTCTCCCGTAGAATACACTGATTAGTGGCTGCAGCTGCTGATCGAGAAATGTTTTCCCAACAAGCCCATTCCACAGAAGTGAAACGTTAGAATTCGATCCATCTATGGCCAGCATAAAGCAGGGTATACATGCAGTTTTTTTCCCTCAACCAATGGGTTGAACAAAAAACAAAAAAAAAAAAAAAAAAACTGACAGATTCCCTGCCTGCTCCCCCTTTGTCAGAATACACAGATCAGCGCTGCAGGAACTGGCTGCCAGCGCTGATTGAAAGCTGGTATTCCAGCATGACTGTTCAACAGAAGCCGATCGTTAGACTGGCTTCTGCTCATCAGAAAAGAGTAAAAAATTAGTGGATATATACTGCACTGTGAATATATATATAGGTAAAGCAGCAAACACCGCCAAAAGACAATCAGCAATAAAATAAATAAAAAGTTGCTGTGCTAAACTTATATGCGTGAAAGCGAGAACTATATCAAGAACTCGCATAGACGAAAAATAAAGTATTCAATAACATAAATGAATATGTGACAAAGGAGTGTAAATAAAAACAAAGTAAATCTGACACAAACAAACAATGTCAATGTGAGGCAATGTGACAATCCATATAAAATGGCAAAGTTCTGTTTTGTGTATCCCCGTGAGAATAGTGGTGTATCCAAAGGATGTGTCCAATTGCTGGAAAGTAAAGTGCTCAAAGGAAGGCTGACAGCACCAACACCCTTAGGAGAGAGGCTTACCGGAACTCACAGATCCGAAGAGGCTTATATCTATCAGATCGGGATTGGCTTGTAATGAATAGCCAAAGGGATGCGGCTGGTCTTTGTCCCAGGAGCGGTCACCAGGGCCTTATTTGATGTGAGAAAGATCTCAGAAGCAGGCGGGTTCCATTTTAGCTGTGAATACAGCCTAAAGGATAGGGATGTTCTGTTAGGAAATGGTCCCACGCTGCTGTCTCAGCTAATAAGGAGGGGAGTCCCGGATGTCCGAGACATTCCTACAACATCGCTGGAGCTAGAGGGACCTCAGGTAAGTGTTAGGGTGGCTGAGAGGGACTGCTGCACACAGAAGGCTTTTTATCTTAATGCATAGAATGCATTAAAATAAAAAACCTTCTAACTTTACAACCCCCTTTAAGGTGGAGGTCCCTAGAGAGGAAATAGATGGAATTCCTAAACCAGCTTTGCTTAAGAGATGGAAGCAAGTGGTTGGGAACAGTAAATTCAGTCACAATATGCGTTTTTGTTGTATAGACTGGAGCACATTGCTAGAGATTGCCATACTGTGAAGACAGGATAGCAGGCCAGTGTTCCCAGGACAGCATGGAGAGAGATCCAGGTTTATTCTTTCTGCTGGAAGTTTATGCCTTTTCATAAAAATGTCAACAGTGGGCACCCTACAATCGTTTTGCAGTTAGAAATGGGCAGATAAAGAAATGTGAGCAGTGAGCTATGTGTTTCGGTACAGTTGGAAGGAACATATCCGCTTTGTCTTTTACTCTTTGAAGACAATGAACATCAAGAGGTGGAACAGACAAAGCAGATGACCAGGCCACATAGGATGAGGCAGACTAGAAGAAGAGATGAGAGCATGAGGAAGATGCAGATGATCTCCTGATGATGGTTGAATTGGAGTAGACTTTCATCAGACCATTTCCTAATGGCCTGGAGGACAAGGGACTTTCATCTGGAACTTTCCTTCCAATTATGTTACACAAACTGCCAAAGACATTGCTAACCCTGCTGGAAGAAGTGTTGCAGCTTGTCTAGGGACAAAAAAGTCTGATTTTTTCCTCCCTTTTACAATACGGGGAGGGGTATTTTGCCCTTAGCTGGACAAATTCGAAGTTTCAGTTTTTCCTATATTATGCTATAAAATGTTAGTGATTTTTTTATAACATAGATATATGATTTTAGTTACATGTGTTTTTTGGAAGCTAGGCGCCCCCCCCCCCAACAACCAACCACACTGATATGCAAATTAACTCATTGGACTGGTTTGTGAAGATCAGGGAAGGGAATTTTGTGGGGTAAGAGGAAAGGACTTGAACAAGCCATGTGGTAAGAGACACAAAACAAACAGTTGTTTGCAGGAATTTGGAGCAGAAACAGTCTGGAGGATCCTGGGAAAAACAAAATTAGGAAGTTTAATATACTTCTTGCATACACTGTACATGCTTGTTTGTTAGGAAGGATAGATAGCTTGTACATTGTAGGCATATTTTGTAATATCTCTGTCAGTCTTTTATTGTTTTCCTATACTTGTAATAATTTGTATGTACATAATTTTTGCTTAGTAAAAATACATCAACAGACTACAGAGGTTCCTTGCTTCTAACGCAAAGTGATCTTAATAGATGTAAAGCAAAACATCCTGTCACAAGATAGTAATGTTACAGGAGACCACTTCCTGATACACAGAATAGAAAGGAGTCCAAAAAGACAAGCCTCCTATCCTTTAACTCCCTAAATAGCGAGAAAATAGCTTTCCTATCATGGTGCGCGCAACACTGGACGCCACTGTACGCAGATTTACATCACTACAGCATGCGCATCCTTGTGTGTGTAGCACAAGCATGTGTAAAAAACAGATAAAAACAGCCCACCACAACATGGCCACCAGGGATAATCCCACAACATATATTTGGCATGCTACACTTTAATTATCCCGTTGATTAGCTTAAGGTAACCATTCATACTTCTTGGGCAGTTCTTAATCCGATTAGTAGCTTTTTAAAGCGGTTCTAAAGGCTTTTATGCATGAAGGTAAAAAACCTCCTGTGTGCAGCTCCCCCCCCCCCCAATACTTACCTGAGCCCAATCGCAATTCAGTGATGTGTACGAGAGCAGCTGCTCTCCAGGCTCTCACCCTCCTCATTGGTTCAGACATTGGCTCCAACTACTGTCAATCAAAACCAGTGAGGCGGGGAAGAGGCTGAGCTGTCCATTGACACAGAGCGGGGCTCGGGAGGGAACACACACACACGCGTGCCCCCATAGCAACTGGCTTGCTATGGGAGCACTCAGCAGGAGCCCAGAGCGCTGGCGGGGGACCCGAGAAGAGGAGTAGCAGGGCTGTTCTTTCCAAAAATCATTGCATACAGCAAGTATAACATGTTTGTTCCTTGTTTTTATTTTTTTCTTTAGTATCATTTTTATTTTTTTAAATGCAGTACTGGCATTTTTTACATCAGACTGTGTGAGAGGCAGCAAAATTCCCTGAGAGGGTGTTCCAGCATCAACATCAGCTGGTGAGTTCCAGTATCACTAGTTAATAGATCACAGGGAATGAAGTGAGAGGCACTACTGAACTACTCGGCAGGTAGACTGTCACGTCAAGGTATCATTTTAATTTTTACTGGAGTGTACCTTAAATTCTTGCAAAAAAAAAAAGTCTATATGATCACCTGGTCCTCCAGTAGAAGTTTTGGCTATATAATACCCCACCTTTAAAAATTAACATCTCAATTGCTCTGGATACATTTTAGTACAAGTCAGAACTTTTTTTCATGTTTTTTCTATGTGGTTTACAAATCGCTAAGCTCTGTCTCTTCTGGTTAAAATATGAAGGGCCAACAACAGGGTTGAATCACATAAAACAGTAACGTCCTCCACCAGTGTTCACTACTCTAGGCGCTATTGGCCTAATATTCTATTGAATAGTGCAAACCATTGACCAAACTTGAGTCCGAAGCTCTCCCCCAACTATGTCTGTATGACCCATATTGGCACTATATACCCATTAAAATATGCATGCAAGTATTTGGCTTTTTGCAGAGTAGAATAGAGGCTGGCCAGAAAGGGATCACTTTAATGCAGTTGGCCAGCTTAAAAATGTATTGCAATATATGCGAGCCAAAAAATCTCTTTTATGCAAACATTTGCTGGAGATATGCAAGGGTGTATAGCAGTGTGCCAAGGTTTAATTCAGAATCTTTTGTGCATGCCCACCAACTGCTGATTTACACAGAGAAACTGGAGCATGTGGTCATGTGACTGCTTAGAAAAAAAAAAGAAGGTATTTACATTGTGATTTAGGTTTAATCTCTTTTATTAAAGTATTTGCAGACAATACAGGTTTGCAATACAAATATAAAGTTGTATCTGAACAAATGTATCCGGAATGGTACACCCAACTTGTAATAGCCAACAAGCCATATAGAACAGAATAAAAACCATAAAAAGAGGGTTTCATTTGCAAACAATGGTTACAGAAAATCAATATCAGAAATAATATAGCCTACAGGTTATCAGAGACCGCTGGACTAAATTGAAAAAAAAAAACAAAACAGTACCAAACAGAAATATTTTAGCAAAGGACACAATACCAGGGTTAATTAAGCCCCATACACACTATTAGATTTTCTGCAGATTTTTGTCTTCAGATTTACCAAAACCAGGTAGTGCAAGGGCCTGCCCGATTGCATACAAATTGAAACAGGAGAAGAGGAAGGAGGAAGGAGGAAAGGAGTAAAGGAGTAAAGGAGTAAAGGAGTAAAGGAGTAAAGGAGTAAAGGAGTAAAGGAGTAAAGGAGTAAAGGAGTAAAGGAGTAAAGGAGTAAAGGAGTAAAGGAGGGAGGAAAGACAGAGGAGAGCAGAAAGAAGAAAAGGAGGAGGTATAAGGGAAGAAGGAAGGAAAGGGCTACCATGGGATGATCCCAGACAAAACAAGGATCTCAGATGTTAGTGGAGATAAAGGAGTCGAACTCAGAATAATATCTGAAGTGAGCTCATACCATCCACATAAGAGATTATGTGATTCAGATTTATCCTTTTCCCATGCGATCATATGTTCCACAAGCTCATTCTTGTCAAACTCACAAGCCCATTCAGCCATCAATGGAGCCTCTGCCTGGCGCCAACACCTGGCTATCACAGAACAAGCCGCTGTGATAAAGGGTCATAATACATTTCTTTTAATTGGTCAATAAAAGCCTGGCAACACGGATAACACTGTAATATGAGGTTCATTCAGGATTTTATCTCCTATCAGTTTACTAAACAGGTGTAGATTTTGTCCCAAAAATGGGAGGATTTTCAAACAGGTGCCCCAAATGTGAGTCATGGTGCCAGGCTCCCCTTGACATCAACAAGTATAAGGGATAGACGGATCAATTTTGTGTAAAAGTGTAGGCAGCAATACCATCTATACAAAATCCGATAATTACGCTTGTGCGCGTGCAAAGAAATAGAAAGTTTGTATAAAAACAGCCAGTATTTTGTCCCATACCATATTATCCGCCCACATTTGCAGTCCCTGTTTCCATTTCAAAAGAAATGGTGGTGGGTTCGGGTAGGACTCCAACAAGATCTGATAAATCTGCAAAAGTGTGTGGTCCAAGTCTAGAAGACTGGGATAGCAGTGATTCAAAAGCAGTGTAGGATCGTGTCAGAGCAAGCATGCATGAGTGCCTCCATTGCAAGCGGTGACCAATCTGTAGACCAGGCAAAGTCTGTGACAGCTTGGTCTTTGTGCTGGGAGCACACATTGAGCTCAGAAACATCAGTCGCCTAGTGATGCATATGAGCAAAATGTGGGCTTTAAAGCCAATCTTTTTGCCTCCACACATGTGCGTTAGTAAAGGGGTTAAAGATAGCAACTTCACGAAAATGTAAAGAGATGCATAAAAAAAGAAACGTCTATTGCACAAGCTTTGTAAAATGGGTATGTAGCAGATACTTGGCATAAAGTAGTGGTTTTGGGAAAGTGCCCAGGGTCAATTTATGGGCATAGATGACTTATTCCTCATTTGTCTTTAGTGCTTCCCTTCAGCCAGCAATTCAATTCAGACTTTTTATTTACATCAAGTGGATATTAATGGGCAGATTAGTACTTGTATTATTTTAGGGGTAGAAAACGAGCCGTGGGAATTTGAGTTTAGTACTGCAGTCAGAGATGTTCATATCATCTCTGCCACAAGTGACAAGCCAATCAGTAACAACCTGTTGTAAACCGGACACAGATCAGATACGTGGCAGGTGAACCAAAATGTGCTTTAAATGAAACGTGTATATTTTCTTCAAGTATTATACTTCATAATATTTTGATAATTTCTGAAAAAATCATCTCAAAAGGCCCTTCCCATTTGTGCTAAAAATAGATCTCAGAGGAGGGACACGCTCCTTCCCCATCTTCTAGCAAAGATGGCAACAACTTCTTCATTAGGCAGTCTACATAGGCTGTCTACGAGTATGGAGGCAGTCATGGGCTCTCTTCATGCTCAAACTGTCCAATTTACAGCAAAGTGCATCTGCTAATTTTTTTTTTATTTGTTTAAAGAGTAATCCTGTACTGTACTCACTGTGGAAAAAATTAACTATCTGCTAGGCTTTATATCAGGAAACCAAAGCTTGCTTTACAAGAGCATAATGAACTGTCTGAAATTTGAGCTGTAAGTGGCCTTGACAGCACCTTTTTTTTGTCCAACATCTTTCAATCCGAAAATGAAAGGAGCTGGGTGAAAATTGTGGGGCAAACAGTGGCTGCATTAAATCAGACACAAGATGTTTGGGTATTCTGACAGCCGCAGGTGCTGAATGAGAGAAAACGTTAAAGTGATTGTAAACAATCACCTTGTAAAACAACCTATTAAGTTTAAAATTGTAATGAAAGGCAAAACATTCGTGTATAGATAGCGGAGAAGAACCGGCAGAGGCAGAAGAGCCAAACAGGGGAGAAGAAGAAGTCGGAAAAGACCCCGGAGCTGCCTTAATAAATTAAATTTAAAAACCTGTGTAATGCGTTTTAATTTTTGACAATTTTTTGTTATAGGTGAATGGGTGGAGGTATAATGTACCCCATACCCATTCACATAGGGTGGGGAGCCGGGATCTGGGGGCCCCCTTGTTAAAGGGGGCTTCCAGATTCCGATAACGGCCAGGGTTGTCGGGAAGAGGTCCTTGTCCTCATCAACAAGGGGACAAGGTGCTTAGGGGTGTACTCACTTTTGTTGTCAGCGGTTAAGACATTAATGGCTGTGTTGAGTTATTTTGAGGGGACAGCACATTTACACTGTTATACAAGTTGTACACTCACTACTTTACATTGTAGCAAAGTGTCATTTCTTCAGTGTTGTCACATGAAAAGATAGAATAAAATATTTACAAAAATGTGAGGGGTGATTAATTATTATATATATATATATATATATATATATATATATATATATATATATATATATATATATATATACATATATATATATACACACACACACACATACACACACATACATACACACACATACATACACACACACACACATACATATACACACAAAAAACTTTTAGAATCACTTTCACTATTATAAAACAGATAAAACCTTGAATGGGAATTTCACTTTTGCCAAGAAATAATATAGCATATATAGAATATCAAATTGCCACGCAAGCCTTTTTGTTGTAGCAATTTTCTAAAACTGTCAAAAAGTTCAAAAAGTTCAATGCAATATTGCAACATGGAGAAACTCTACAAGTTGGTGCACAGAACGCCCAGAAATGTAATTTCTTGCTTGCTTGATTGGATCATTGCTTTGATCAGGCATCTACACGATGATACAAATGAATTTGTAGGTACCCCAGTAATAGGAATTTCATTTCAAATTCATTCATACTTTCTAAAAGGTTACTTCAAAAGTGATGCAGAAACTGCAGCTTTCCTCATCAGGATACAGATGGCACCAGCTGATTGAATGTAACCATCCAAAATAAATAAAATAATAATAATAATAATAATAATAATAGCTGTAAAACAGCATCTTTATTTCTTAGAAAAGCAAAAACGCTACATTATAAAATTTTAAAGTCTAATGCTGCGTACACACGGTCGGAATTTCTGACCGCAAACGTTCAATGTGAGCTTGTTGTCGGAAATTCTGACCGTGTGTAAGCTCCATCGGACATTTGTTGTCGGAATTTCCGACAACAAAAATTTGAGAGCTGGTTCTCAAGTTTTCCAACAACAAAATTGGAAATTCCGATTGTGTGTACACAATTCCAAAGCACAAAATTCCATGCATGCTCGGAATCAAGCAGAAGAGCCACACTGGCTATTGAACTTCATTTTTCTCGGCTCGTCTTACGTGTTGTACGTCACTGCATTCTTGACGTTCGGAATTTCCGACAACATTTGTGCGACCGTGTGTATGCAAGACAAGTTTAAGCCAACATCCGTTGAAAATAAATCAAGGATATTGTTGTTGGAATGTCCAATCGTGTGTATGCGGCATAAGTGTGTCCTCTTGCCAAATACATCTTTACCACACATGCAAACCAAGATTAACCAAGCACGATCCCCCACCTTGTACAAACAGAGAATTCACCAAATAGATATGAACTCTATTATATAAAAAGGTCTGCAGCATTTTGCGTTTCACACTTCATAACATCACGAACAGAAAATATGCAATAGTAAAATACAATAAAAAAAAAAAAAAAGATATAGAGATAGAGATATCTCTATCTCTCCTCCTTTGGGTGTAAGTCTTTGCTAAAAGCCCGCCCTTCTCCTCGGGGTGTCAGTCTATGCTAAAAACGGGTCTCCTCCTGCGGAGGTCAGTCTATGCTAAAAACGGGTCTCCTCCTGCGGAGGTCAGTCTATGCTAAAAACGGGTCTCCTCCTGCGGAGGTCAGTCTATGCTAAAAACGGGTCTCCTCCTGCGGAGGTCAGTCTATGCTAAAAACGGGTCTCCTCCTGCGGAGGTCAGTCTATGCTAAAAACGGGTCTCCTCCTGCGGAGGTCAGTCTATGCTAAAAACGGGTCTCCTCCTGCGGAGGTCAGTCTATGCTAAAAACGGGTCTCCTCCTGCGGAGGTCAGTCTATGCTAAAAACGGGTCTCCTCCTGCGGAGGTCAGTCTATGCTAAAAACGGGTCTCCTCCGGAGGAGGTCAGTCTATGCTAAAAACGGGTCTCCTCCGGAGGAGGTCAGTCTATGCTAAAAACGGGTCTCCTCCGGAGGAGGTCAGTCTATGCTAAAAACGGGTCTCTTCCTCCGGAGGTCAGTCTATGCCAATAGCCCACTCTCCTCCTTCGGGTGTCAGTCTATGCCAGCAGCCCACTTTCCTCCTCTGAATATTTAGATCCTCTCTGTAAGATTGAGTGCGCGCTAAGGCCCTGCCTCCCAAACCTTGAATAATGTCTGAACAAAGAAGTTTGTGTCCTATCAGGGAGAAAAGCAGATGGAGACTATGTTAAGGTCAGTATTGGGATCTCTTTGAGAGGCAATACTTGTAAGTGTTTCTCCTACACATTACCTAGCATGCATGCACCAAACATAAAAAAATATATCTGATGTTAATAAAGTTGGAGAAGCATTATGTACTAGTAGCTTATAGAAAATAATCAGCGATGGCACCTCCAATATTTATTATCACAGGTTAAATAAGATACAGTTGTCTTCCCTATTCAGAACAAAGTGATAGTGTCTACAAGGCAAGCCGCCCAACCACTTAGTATTCCCCTCTTCAGCGCTCCCACCTACTTTTTCATCGGTCACAGCCATCGCCAAAATGCCTGGTATTAGAGCTCAGAAGGAATGATGAGGTTACCCCCTCCATCATGTGGCACCATTTCATTAGGTCACAACATGCTCCCAAAGAAAAAATAAATAAAAAAAAAAAAAAAGGGGAAAACAAAAAATTAGGTAGAGTCGAAGGACCACTTTTTTTTTTACTCTTCTTGGTTTTCATGTATTTGAATTGATGGCCACAAGAGTAGCAAGGGAGCACTACAAAGACAAGTTACACTTATAATTTATATACAGCTGTTATGAGACCCAGCTCTTTCCCAGCCTGTATGTAGTGAAACATCAGCAGGAGGAGCTTCTAGTCCCCCTGCTGCCAGTCACATATTTAAAATAAAAAAAAAAAGGGGGGGGGGAGGAAATTAACAGCTTAGAAGGGAACTGAAACTGGAGCATGCTCAGTAGATGTGGCAACGGTTGTTCTACAAAATCTCAGGCTGCAGCAGGGACATAGTCAAGAAGGCAGGGACAGGGAACAGCAGGTGCAACCAGTTTTTTTTTGCAGAATACAGAAATGAATCCCATAGTAACATTGGGTATAAAAAGCATGCACTACAGCATATACTGACAGTTTTTACTGAAGTGGGTTTAATGACACTTCAACTAGGCCATTCCTCCAGAAAGATAAAATTGAAATCACTGGATCTAGGATGGAAAAGGACCTGGGGGTTCTAGTAGATGATAGGCTCAGCAATGGCATGCAATGCCAAGCTGCCTGCTAACAAAGCAAACAGAATATTGGCATGCATTAAAAAGGGGATTAATTCCAGAGATAAAATGATAATTCTCCAGCTCTATGAGATTCTGGTCCGGCCGCACCTAGAGTATGCTGTCCAGTTCTGGGCACCATGAAGGATGTACTGGAAATGGAGCGAGTACAAAGAAGGGCAACAAAGCTAATAAAGGGTCTGGAGGATATTAGTTATGAGGAAAGGTTGCGAGCACTGAACTTATTCTCTCTAGAGAAGAGACGCTTGATGGGGGATATGATTTCAATATACAAATACCATACTGGTGATCCCACAATAGGGATAAAACTTTTTCGTGGAAGGGAGTTTAACAAGACACGTGGCCACTCATCAAAATTAGAAAAAAAAAGAGGTTCAACCTTAAACTACGTAGAGGGTTCTTTACTGTAAGAGTGGCAAGGATGTGGAATTCCCTTCCACAGGCGGTGGTCTCAGCGGGGAGCATCGATAGAAAAAAAAAAAAAAAAACTATTAGATAAGCACCTGAACGACAGCAACATACAGGAATATACAATGTATTACTGACATATAATCACACATATAGGTTGGACTTGATGGACTTGTGTCTTTTTTCAACCTACTATGCAACTGTGCATATTACTATATTAACGTTGCTTGTTATGTTGGACTACTTTGTCACCATTCTGTATATTAACAATCAAGCTATTACTTAATACAATGTTTTGGTAAATGTATATTTAGCCAACATATTGATAGTCGATTACAAAATGACAAAAAGGCAATGCAATATCTGTCTCTTGACATGCTCAGTATGCCTATCTTCTATACCTTCAATGATACTTCCCCAAGTGTGAATAGGGGACAAGTCTTCAGAACTGTCCTAGCAACACTACTAAGAGGACACTGCAATATCTGTCCTGTTGTATGTGAACACTACCTAATCCACCTAGACAGATGCTGTGTGTTTGCTAAGAAAACATGCTGGCATATAGAGAACAGGTTGAATCAACAAACTCTGGCACTCCACATCTACTACAGAAGGACAGTCACACTTTAACCCTATAGCACTTTATTCTTAAAAACCAAAACAAAACAAAAAAAAAAAAAAAGAAAAAAACTGACACTTTTAGCATATTATGTTACACTTCAAGAATACTTTCACATTAATGAGATTACTTTTAAAGTGAAATGTTAAAAAAAGTGTATGTAAACCCAAACATTGAACTTCCTGCATTTGCCCCCTTTAATAAATAATTATAATTGCTTTATTATATCTGTTTAATAAGTGCAATAAATACCCGTTGACGCTGCCAGGAATCTTGTAGACTGAAACATTCTTGTAAACTCGATCCCGACTCTCTGTGTCTACAGAACACCTTCCACCTATGTTATGGAGAGTTGTATTTTGAAGTCCTAGCCAGGGCTTTTTTTTTTGTCAAAGTATAGATGCATGAGTTCACAAACGCCGCTCGCCTGTGGGAGAGAGTAGCGGTGTGGCACATTGTATGCAGCATGTCAAATGGTGGGCGGTAATTCCACCAAAAGTGGAAGGATCCTAAAGGGGCAATATTAAATAAAACCAGAAGTGCATAACGCACAGGGTGCAGGGTTCACAAGTACGTTACCCATGGGGTACAAGGTTCACAAGTGTGTTATGCATCTCCATCCACATTTCAATTCCGCACTACTCCTCATCTCTGATAGCTCCCCCCATGCCTCACCTCTGCACACCCCCTTCTATCCTCAATGCTCCACTATTTTCCTCCCACCATCATTTGCACATAGCTTTCACCATTTGGCAGTTTCTAGTACCCCGTGGCTGTGGCTTGTTTTTCCGAAACATTGCACAGAAGGCACTTTGTGGCGCTCCTGGGAGAGGTGTGTTGTGGCTTGTAAACACAGAAGCATGGCTTCTGTGTTTACAAGTGAGAGTGAAGAGCAGTGAGCACAGGGACAGAAGTGGAGGTGGCGGCACTCAATTCTACCATGTTCTGGCTGAAAAAAAAAAAAAAAAAAGTTTTATAAAATATAGTACATTAAAGTGAGTGTTAACACCCTACAGCAGGAAGTGAGTTAACAGCAGGTTCACCAGGTAAAAATTAAAGGAGGAAAGCTTGAAAAAAAAAAAAAAAAAAAAAAAGACAACTAATATGCAGTAACCACATCCACAGATTTGTAAAATGTTAAATGAAAATTATTGAAAAAAGAAAAATAAATAAAATTACATTTGCGGACAGGAAGGTTTTTGTTTTGTTTTTTTTATTACAGAAAGAGAAATACTGTTTTTTTTTTTTTTTTTTTTTTTTTTTAAGGTAGGTCTCTTACTTTTCTCCTCACAAACTCTTTACAGTTTATGCAGGCGCAGCTCAGTGTATAATCGAATGCGCTGGCGTTACATTATCCCAGGCTGGCCAATCAAGATGGCTCCAGATCCCAACCTGGAAGAAGCTGGCAAGAAAAAGGTCAAATGCCAGCAAAGTAGCTCATGGATGTTGCATCTCTGGAACAGCCAGCCTTCTAACTTGTAGTCAGAGTCTTCACTTGGAAATGCAATAACCCTAACTACCAAGACCTGAGGTGTGCCTTGGCCTGGCTGGTCAGTACGCCTAAAAGAGGGCAAAAAGCTACAAAAGTAGGTGTGATATGAAAGCTTTAATGAAGGGCAGGTAACAACCATCAGTCTAGTAAAATAGCAAATGTCCGGATGACTTCAGTATAGGGTTCCGGTATGTAACTGCTATAACAGGAGGATCTCCAGCGCTCCATGTACTTTATAATATAACAAGGGACCCCCTGTTTGAAACCACCCCGATCCTAACAAATGTCCAGAAAATGGTTTTGTATATAAACCTAATTTGGCAAGTAAAACCAGGACATGAGAACGAAGTGCTTGTAGTGAGAGGATGCATGGGAAAAGGGAGAAAATAACAGATCAGAGGAATGATTGCAGAGAAGGCCAAACACTTCAATCAGATACAGTTACTGAAGTACTGTAAAATTGCCACGAACCCCGCCCTGTCTATCTATTCTAGTTATTGGTAAGTTGTAAAGCGTAGTGAAGAGGGAACCGCCTTGAGCACTAAACTGGAACCTGCGCCAAGGGGAAGGAGACAATAAGTCTGAACCACCACAATACCTGGCCGGTAAGTGGTAGCCGTGACAAATGAGATCAGCCCTGACTTCTCTGAATACCCCTCAACATGTATTTGAGAGGGTGAGATGCAAAAATGGACAGATTGTCAGGAGTTTGCAGGGGCCTGAAATACTGGTCACCTGATAGATACTTGATGGTGTTGGCGGATAGGGCCAATTCACAGAGGCAATATGCAGAGAAAGCCAGTCATGAACCTAAGAAAATCTTCCAACCCTTGGTATAAGCCCTCAGAATATTTTGGAAAAAGAACCATTAGCCAGATCGATCACCTGCGACCAGAATGTGCCTAATCCATAACCAGCAGGGAGTAAGGAGGAACAGGCTTGCCCACCAGCTCTGCACCGGGTGCTGTAAGAAAAATTTGTGAGATTAAATGGAGACACCTCAGCTGTGCCATTGTGATTCCCACTGATGAACTCTCCCAGGAAGTGAAACTTGAACGTCAGGCCTGGCCATGTCCACCTACGCATGAAGGACATGACGAGAAGGGACCCCAATCTACCTCATTAATAATTGGCTCAGGCCAACCATCTGAAAAGAAAAAATACAGTTAAATAAAAATAAAAACACAAAAATAACGAACAATGCCGAAGTATGTGCAGGCTTGGCAGACGAAAAAACATCCGGGGGCCAACCACTCACGCCCGAAGCTGGCCGTAAAACCGACTGAGGCAGCGGCATCTGAAAACACTCTAGATCTGCTCGTTGGATGTGGAATGATCATGGAGATGCCATACCAGACACGCAGTAACTAGTCCCCCAGGATTAGGTTGGCTCGTGCATCTGCTTGTATCCTGACAACCGAGCCAGAGTCCTGATACAAAGGAAGGAAAGCCAGTAACCTGGAATTAAAACTCTACCCCTGGAGGAATACTTCTCATGGCATGAGGCAAAATTATAATGTTCACGCCATTTACCATGCCGCTGCCAGAGGGCAAGACTGATAGGAAGTAGCTTGAACGCATCGGTACTTTCAGCTTAGATAGCAAAGCACCCCTGCCTAAACTGTAGAATGTGCTGGATAGCCAGACCCAAAGATGAGTACTTCAAAGAACATTCTTCCGAGGGAATGAGGAATTGAGGCTAGGAATGTAAGATGAATGAGGCGCAGACAAATCGCAAAACAACCGATATTGGTTGGAAAACTAGCCACTGACCACCCCGATGGGCCTGACCCTGCACATGCAAAAAGATGGTGAAAGAACCAGACCAAACCCCATGGAAACCTCTGGCCTTCAGCAGCTCATCGACAATGGAAGCATGACTGACTACTGAAGCCCAGCTACAACATACAAAAAAAAGACTCTGACTGGAGAGTGATGAGGCCCATGTGAAAGCCTACTGAAAATCCAAGCTGAGCTGATGACTGACAATTGGCACACACAGCGGATTTCTGGTTGACGAAATGCCTGCAGAAATGTTTGCATATCAAAATTGCTCAAAGATGTCACCACCTGGAATTATGCCCAAGTGGCTGCCATCTTTGCTGCAAACGACTGATGGTAACCGTGGAAAATGAACCCGCCGTGCTTGTGCACCAAGACCACAACTTATATAAGTATAGATCTAACACTGCGCTCCTGTCAGGACCGACAGAACAGACGATATCTCTGAAAAATACTGAATGCTAGAACAAATTCTGCCACGCCAAGTTTGCGGCTAAGCCTGGGATCCTAATTTCCGAGCACCACCAAGACCTCCCCGCAAGCAAAAGCTTTGATCCCCCGATTGTCCTGAGATGCTGTAGGAAGAGAGGCCAGGCTGACATCTTAGCCAACCAGAATGTCCTTCCTGATATTGGCAGATATGAAATGGGCCGGGGACACTGAAGGTAACACCGCTTAAGGTTAAGGAGCTGCCACAGGTAACGCAATTCAACATTACCTGCAGGCGCACTGAGAAACGCAGGAGCTGGGGGCGCAGCTGACACCTCAGCTCTAACCGAGCGGGCTTCGATCACCTCAATCCTGTTTAGTAATTGTAGCATGGGCGTTAAGAGTGTATTATGTACTGTATGAATCCGAGTTAAAGATTAATGCCCAGAAACATGTTCTGCGCTGGTGGAAGGAAGAGGTTGGGACAGAGTTGGGAATAACATTCTGAAGGGTACTGGCTCCCTGGCTGTGGCCGGGAAAGGGATACCCCAGCGATGAAGCTTAGCTATGAGCTTGGGTATAGTCCAACTCCTTAATGATGGGGTGCTACCATGCTCTGAACCCCCACGAGGGGTTGGAGAGACGAATGTGAATTTGTCATTTTCCGAAACGGGCGACATGCCCTGAACTAAGGAAACACAAACTAGAGAAAATAAGAACAGACAACCAGACATGAAACACAACCCCCCCCCCCCCCCCCCCCACCTAAGAATATGGATGTAGGTGAAGAAATTACAAGACCAATAGCGCGTGAATGTGAACCTAATGACAAACACCACCCCAGTGTATGCAGTAAGTGAGTCAGAGTAACCCGCAGTGCAACGACAGGTAATTAAAATGCACAGTCGGGGCCAAGCTGCCCACAGACCGTGGTGGGTAGTAGTAAAGGTGTAATGGTGAACGTGTATTGTATGACGTATGGTATACGAGCGAGAAGATTGTGGGACAACAATCAATTAAAAACTAAAACCTCAGCCCGTATGAATCTACAGACATGACAGATCCTAGATGTGAGCACTAGCTAACTATACCCATGAAAACAAGCACACACACTCCCCTTGCTGGCCCTGCATGTAAAGCTGCGAACTCACCCGAAATAATAACACATGCAAAAGCAATGATAATAAATATCAGAGCGAAAAGGTACGATGATACATAGAAAAGTTTAAGAAGACAGGAAAGGATACTGGTGTATGTGCCGAACTAATGAGACCCAGTGTAACCAACACAGAAATGAATTCCCCGATGAGAACAGATGACAACTGGGTCTACCCATACGCCCGCCTACAATGGCAGCCGAATTAGGGGTATTAGAATGTGCATGACAAGTGTCATGGTGAAAGCTAAGGAGATAACCCAAGCAGTCGAAAACAAATCCTCTAATATTTGTCTGCCTTGACAAGCACCCATTTGTATATTGAATGGTGTGTTTGAGACAGCCGCAATGCTCCATCTGAAAAAACACACACATCTATCCTCCCCTTAGCTAACAGACATCAATGCTTGCATCCGATGTGGGCCCCCCAATGATGCCCTCCGCCCGCACCACCAGAACCGCAAGTACTGGGAGAGGGGAACTGGCATGAAACCCCTGCAGCCGACCACGCTGCCGCTCTGCTAACGACAAACCGGAAGTGATGCGATGACCTGTGACCCCGGAAAAGACATGCGTCAGCTCACCAGTAATACAAGCCGACGAAGGATCCATCAGAGGAGGAGGGATATATACTCCCCAGACTCCTCCTACAAATGCAGGCTAGCCTCCGGCGAGCCTTCTAACGTAGCGCACATCTGCAATGATTTTTACATTTGGTAATACTGCTCTGATTGATATAAGGAAAGCTTGGATTGGCTAATAAGTACATTTTCCAGGTGATTTCTGTATTACCTTACCAATTCAGAATACATTAATATGTTTAAGTGAATGGAAACAGTAATGGCTGGATTTTAAAGTTTCCGCTACCTTTACGGAGAGGACAGCTGGCTAACTCCGCTCCATTTTGACCTCTAATTATTTGCTATTGAAGCCCATTACAATGAGTTTGTACCTGAACTACATACCTTTAATGTGCCTGATAGTGTCTTGTTAGTTTATTCTAATTCTCTATTTGTATATACCCAAAGATAAGCTCCACTCACCGGCTTTACATTGGTCATTTTTATTACACTATTAATGACCTTAAGTTTCAGCGAAAACAAAATACTGTGACCCGTTAAGTAGGATGGCAAAACGTGGGAGTTTAAAATTAAAGCAGACAAGCTATTTTGACGTGGTTGAGTTTCACTTGAATGCAGGGTGGATTTGATTTAAATCACTAGTAAAAAGGCTTGATTTAAATCAACTCGATTAAAATCATAATTTTTAAAGCACAACTGCCATCTCTGTCCAGCAGTGGCTCCCCCTCTGACCCGCTGTTGACTCACTGACAGTCCCATTCACTTTATTGGGATGGCTGGTGATGAGGCAGTGACAACAAGGAGAGGGAGGTGGCAGCAGCAGGTGAGTGGACGCCCGCTAACAGGCGCTGCCATGATGGATCTGAAATGACAGGTGCTCTTTAAATGTAGGGAGTCATTCTTGCCGGTAGTTAGAATCTTTAATATTTGCAAACAAAATGAAGGTTTCCCATTAAGAATAATAAGCTGTCAGGTTAGTAAAACAGCAATATCAGAACCGATTCAATCATACAGTTTGTAGTGTACATAGATTTGCAAAACAATGGGATAAAAGGAATATGCCTGAATTTTGTTTTATCTCATGGTTACTGTGGAATTGTGTGAATGCATCAATGCAGTGCATGTTATCTCAGCTTGCATTCATTAAATGAGTTTACCAAAAACGTAAATATTGCAGAATATACAGCCTACATTTTATCAAAAAAATCCGACTTAAATAAAAAAAAAAAAAAAAAAAAAAAAAATCACTGATTTTTAGCCTCCCTGCTTGAATGGTAAAATATGCCTGTTATAAAAGGTATTGAGAAGTTATTCAGGTTTTATTTATTTGTCTGAAAGCTATCATGTATGGCATATTAGACTGACTACCACTTACTGAGGATCTACAGTGTATATTCAGCAAGGCAAAGCAACAGCTTAAGGGTCTATGCACATGGTCACAAAAATCAGCATTTTTTTTACAGATCTGAAGACAGGTGTATTGTTTTCTATGGGCCTATGCACTCAGGTATGTACAGATCAGTAAACTTGTGCTGTTGTCAGATCTGTTGAAAAATCAATCTCTCATATATATATATATATATATATATATATATATATATATATATATATATATATATATATATATACACACACATATATATATATATATATATATATATCTCTATCACTTGCCGCCCGCCATATAGCAGAAGGCAAGTGGTTAATTCCAATCACGGCTGATCATGATGTAATAGAGGAGGGCTGAATGGCAGCTCTCCTGACGGAGGGTCTGTGCTGATTGTTTATCAGCACAGCCCCCCTCAGATCCCGCCCAGGACCACCAGGGAAGCCGCCCAGGACCACCAGGGAAGCCATCCACACTGGACCACCAGGTATACCCCCAGGGAAATACTAATCTGTGCCCAGGCAGCTGCCAATCAATGCCCAGGCAGCTTCCAATCAGTCCCCACTAACAATGCCTATCACTGCCAGTGTAACCAGGGATGCCTATCAGTGCCATGTATCAGTGCCCAGCAGTGCCGCCTATCAGTGCCCAGCAGTGCCACCCATAAGAACCCATCTTTGCAGCCTTTCAGTGCCCAGTGTTGCCCATCAGTGCCCACCAGTGCCACCCATAAGTGCCCATCAGTGCCGCCTATCAATGCCACCTACCAGTGCCCATCAGTGCCGCGTATCAATGCCCATCGTCAGTGCCCGCTCATTGGTGCCGCCTTATCAGTGCCCATCAGTGAAAGAGAAAACTTACTTATTTACAAAAATAACAAACAAAAAGCAAAACTTTAATTTTTTTCCAAACTTTCTTTTTTTTTTTTTATTTGTTTAGCAAAAAATAAAAAAAACTGCAGAGGTGATCAAATACCACCAAAAGAAAGCTCTATTTGTGGGAACAAAATGATAAAAACTTAGTTTGGGTACAGTGCAGCATGACCGCGCAATTGTCATTCAAACTGCGACAGCGCTGAAAGCTGAAAATTGGTCTGGGCAGGAAGGTGTATAAATGCCCTGTATTGAAGTGGTTAAAGGGGTAGTAAACCCTCATGTTTTTCACCTTAATACATCCTATGCATTAAGGTGAAAAAACTTCTGTCACTGACCGGCCCCCTCGTTTTACTCACCTGAGTCCTGTGATTCACACGCCGGAGACACACTCTTCCCCTCTGCCCATTGTTTTGGCTCTTGATTGGATAGATTGACAGCAGCGCAGCCATTGGCTCCCGCTGTTGTCAATCAAATCCACTGACGCAGGCGCTGGGAGGGTGGGGCAGAGTCCGGCATTCTACATCTATGGATGCAAATGCTAGACTCGGGTGCGCGTCCGCCATGCGACCCCCCCCGGAGAGTGCTTCACCTAGGGGGTTATACGATGTGGGGAGGAGCTACCAGCACTGCCACGGGTCCCCAGAAGTCGAGGATCGGGGCCACTCTTTGCAAAACGAACTGCACAGTGGAGGTAAGTATGACATGTGTTATTTAAAAAAAAAAAAAAACCAAGCCTTACAATCACGTTAACGACCAGGTTCCGTTACAACGACCAGGTAATTAAACAAATTGGTCGTTAAACAAGGAGCCACAAGTAATCAATATTTTAAGCATTCTTAACTACTGTACTGTATTGTGAAAAAAAGGTCTTAACACAAAACTCCAGCTCAATAACGTTATTTTAATTTGCATAAGTACAGAACAAAAATTTTGTACTGTACAATACAATAATGTACAGCGCATCGTTCGGTTGGGGAGAGCTGGTTGTAAGTCCGAGTCCTTAAAACGAGGAGTATCTGCATACTGTAGATGTTTGGATGATATACGCTGCCCGCATGTAAAACATTTGTACTCTATCCGCCTGCATCCTAGAAAAAGGAGGAAGCTAGATGGCTTCCTTGAGAACCAACCTGCATCCTAGCAACGGAGAATGCTAGGCAGCAATAGCTACCTGCTTTTCAGCAATGGAGGACATTATAAGACTTCCATAAGGAGCTACCTATGCCCTAGTAGAAAAGGATGCTAGGCAGCAATAGCCACCTGCATTCTAGAAATAGACAACAGGCAGCTTCCTTGAGAAGCCATCTGCCTCCTAGCAACAGAATCATTTACGCTGTATGCATGTAACTGCTTCTCAGATGTCAAATACATACAGAACACTTTTTACACAGGATAGTGCTACCAGCAAGATCCTGCATACTAGTTGCCATTTTTAAATACAGTCCTGTGCATGTACCCCTAATGGCCTCATGCCAAGCAGCACACACATTAACCTTTTCTCTGTATATGAAGGAGCAGTGCTGAACTTTTTAGGATTATTATTACCTATAATAATACTGCTACACAAATGACATCCCAGAACACTGCAGTAACCTTGCTGAACATTACCAGTGTAGAGAAAGCACCGACTGTAAAAGAATAAAACTGATTGCAGTTACTGTGGTGTTAATGATACGACACGCTTAGTACCCTGTTTTGGTAAGAAGATACCCTTATTTCTTCAGTGTGCCAAACGATCACAGCAGATGAAATATTACACGGTCTGGTAATCAAACAGGTTTACCCACTTGGCAGAGAGCTGAAATTTCTAGTAAGCCAAGTGTTACAGCAGGTCAGGTCTAGAAGAGAATTTGCTGCCTGTGAGCTCAGCAATATCTGCTTAAACTACCACTGACAGGAAACGGTGCCAAGTAGTCTGAACTGGCAACCACAAGTGTGGTCCTGAACATACTCATATGCCGCGTACACACGATCGCACATTCAGACAACAAAATCCATCTTTTTTTTCTAACGGATATTAGCTCAAACTTGTCTTGCATACACACAGTCACACAAATGTTGTCGGAAATTCAGAACGTCAAGAACGCGGTGACGTACAACACGTACGACGAGCCGAGAAAAATGAGGTTCAATAGCCAGTGCGGCTCTTCTGCTCGATTCCGAGCATGCGTGGAACTTTGTGCGTCGGAATTGTGCACACACGATCGGAATTTACAAGAACGGATTTTGTTGTCGGAAAATTTGAGATCCAGATCTCAAATTTTGTTTGTTGGAAATTCCAACGGAAAATGTCCGATGGAGCCTACACACAGTTGGAGTTTCTCACAACAAGCTCCCATCGAACATTTGTTGTCGGAAATTCCGACCGTGGGACTAGGGAGAAGCAATCTGGTCATCCCACTGACCAAAATATAAGAAAAAGTCCAGAGGATCGCTGTACTTAAAATGTCTTTATTGAACCAAAGTTCAGCGATCCTCTGAACACACGCATATATTATATTCCGGCCAAGAGCACAAGAATGAATAATTAAAAAAAAAAATAATACACATACATATATATATATATATATATATATATATATATATATATATATATATATATATATATATATATATATATATATATATATATATATATATATATATATACACATACATACATATACACACACACACACACACACACACACACACATAATTATTCATTCTTGTGCTCTTGGCCGGAAAGGCCCAAGGACACGTCGGCGGACCTCGGCAAACGTCGGAAAGGCTCGGAAACAGAGTATTTCCGTGTCTTACCGAGCATTGCCGAACGGCGGCGATCGGCTGCGATCGATGCTGTTCGGCTCTGGCGCCCCCACACATCAGGCCAAATGTGGTACTGCAGGCCCTATTAGGTTGAATTCTGCTCGTCTTGCGAGACAACACTCTCAGAATTTAAAAAAAAAAGTTGCTCGCAAATCAAAACGCTCTCAAACCAAGTTACTCTTAAACCGAGGTTCCACTGTATTATAAAGGACATGGTGCCTACAATAACACACTGTACTCTCTACAGCATAATGCTGATATTCATCTGTTGCCAATACTAACATGTTGGTCTAATGTAATCTCAAAAGGTTCTGACCTTTACATTAGACTGTAATCTGAGAGATTCTTCTTTCACTTTAGGACTGTAATCAGAGAAATCCCCCTTTTATATCCTTACATTAGACTGTAGTCAGAGGTTATTATCTTCATATAGCTTTACATTGGATTGTAATCTGAGAGATTCTCCTTATACAGTAAATCTTTCTATTAAGACTATAATCAGATTCTCCTTAAGCCAGCCATACATGGATCAAAATTCACCCGGTTCAACAGGGACCTCCCGAATTTCGATCCATGTATGGGCACCACAGTTAAGCACAAGTCGATCTATCGAGACACAGGTGATCTATGAATATGGGGTCAGGAGGACCCCGATTCTTCCTCCAGAGTCTGCATGGGGTAGAGCGTGTATGTCTGCACAGTGCAGGAGCAGTCAGTCAATGAGAGCGGCAAGGAGCTGGAAGAGAGCCAAGGTACAGAGTATGTATCTGAGGAGCAGGTGCTGTATTAGGTGGTCTGGAGCAATGTTTCTCAACTCTAGTCCTCAAGTACCCCCAACAGGTCATGTTTTCATGTTTTTCCATTATTTTGCACAAGTGATTTGATCAGTTTCACTGCCTTAGTAATTACCGCACCTGTTTCATCTGAGGGAAATCCTGAAAACGTGACCTGTTGGGGGTACTTGAGGACTGGAGTTAAGAAACATTGGTCTGGAGGATCAAGGCAAAAGGCCTGTGCAGTGGCACTGCTAGAAAGCCATGAGCCCAAGCTTCATTTATGATCGTGTTGATGTTGGAAACCCCTGCATCAGAAACGGATTTTCTGTTTTTTGTTATATAAAAGTGGGGCAGCAAAGCCTTAAACAGAATTTCTGGAAAGCACCCCCACAACATCACAGTGGACAAATGCTTGCCACCAAATACCCATCCCTCGCACAGCTTTCACATGCACTGCAGCCTGCGGACAAAAGATTCAGTGCAATCATCACTGCACACAAACAAGGGGACAGCACCAGAAGAAAAAAAACACCATAGTCTATGTAAAAACTCTAAGATAAAGAAACCATTTAGCTGCTGTACATTGTCCAAATGTAACATCTAAATTTTTTTTTAAATTTGGTGCACTTTATGAACTTCTTGCAAAAGTTGCAAATCTCAAATGTACCCAGCTGGTTTCAATACAGTCCTGTATTGATTGTGAAGTGTTTAATGAAGTACACCCAAGCCACTTGGTGTGGGTATCCGATCTATTTATAATTAAAAAATACAAGCTTTATTATGTCTGGATTTTCTTTGGTTTCCTTACTAAATCAATGCTGTCTTATGATAAGCCTTGTGTGTGTTTAGTTTTGCAGTTGCTGCAATGTTCTGTACAGTTCAGTGCAGAGCATCAAATATAATATTATGAAATGATATGCCATACACAGACTAATAAAACAAAACGACGCAACTGGTATGAGAATCATGTGTGAAAAATAAAGTCATGTAGAGATTGTGGGATCAAGCTCTGATTTAGCCCTTGTTCACACCGTCACGTTGCATGCGATTTGCACATGAAATCGCACTGCATTCCTGTGCTGTGTGATTTGAGTCCATTAATTTGAATGGCTCAAATTGCATCACGTGCTCATAAAAAAAAAAACTTTTTTTTTTGTTTGCACTGGAACCAAATCACATGGGTGTTCATACCCAAGCGATCCAGTTCAGGCAAACGCACTGCAGTTTGCAAGCTGCTTTTGGGGAGTCATTAACTTTTACTTGACACCCACAGCAGATTGCATGAACACTATGCAAATACTATGCATTATTGTGTTTCCTGCATCGTATCCGTGTGAACCGGGGGGGGGGGGGGGGGGAACAGTTTTGTGATCTAAGAAAAGGAACAAAACATATATTACGTATACACCACTAAAGCTGGTTATACATGGCTCCATTTTTTGTTCAGCCAGCCAAAAAAAACGGGGAAAAAAAAAAAAGGGAAGAGCCAATTTCCCCATCCACACATTCGAGATGGATGGGGAAATCCTCCCCTCTGTGCCATTGCATTCTGAAAGTGTGCATACCCTGCTATCAAAATACATGGATCGGCGCTGCAGCCCACTGGCTGCAAGAGCTGATCAATGGAAATTCACATGAGGACTGTTCATAAGAAGTGAATTGATATATGCACCTGACAAATTTCGATCCATGTATGAACACGCATCACGTGAATAGGGGAAAACCTGCAGCAAGCGCCCTCAACACAGTGCTCAGTTAAGGACAGGCAGATGTCTCATTAGCTGTCATGGTTCAAAAGACATGTCATGTCCATGGCTACCCTTGGGTTGGTGATCGATAGGCAAATATCTCCCCAAATACAATAGATTGGCAGCCATGTTCAAATAAGTTACATGAGCACCAGATCTCAGTGTTACATTTTTCCAGTGGTGACAACAGGGGATTTGTGATAATTTGATTCTTGCCTATACTCTATAAAAAGACAAACTAGACTTTCCAACAGGCTGTAAAACCTCCCCGTATGATAAGAAAGCCCTGCAACTGCCAGAGCACTCATTGTGGTCACCTATCTTGTCAGGATTGGGAGCATTGGTTATACTCACCTTAACTTCACCACCCTGACCCTCCATTTAACTGGGGACCGAAGCGTCATAACCAGTACTTCTGGCCATTTTAAAGCAGGTGTCCTAATTGCTCGATAGAACACTAGTTTTGGGGATACCAGGGCACTCTTACCATAAATCAGCCAATGAGCAGGAAACTTGAGGTGCCTTTGACCTAGGGGCACATTATAATGTACCGTATATACTCGAGTATAGGCCGACCCGAATATAAGCCGAGCCACCTAATTTTACCACAAAAAAACTGGGAAAACGTATTGACTTGAGTATAAGCCTAGGGTGGGAAATGCAGCAGCTACTGGGTAAAACAATGCCCATCTGCAGCCACACTGTGCCCATTTTCAGCCTTTACTGTGCCCATCTGCAGCTGTACCTTTGATAACAAAAACAGCAGGTGTCTCCCGCTGTGTCATGTAGTCTGTTCGGCGGACGTCCATTGTAACAAAGCCCGCCTCCTCCTCGCCCGTGATAAACGGAACACTAATACAGTTTCTCAGCATTGTATCAGTGTTCCGTCTATCACAGACGAGGAGGAGGCGGGCTTTGTTACAATGGACGTCCGCCGAGCAGACTACATGACACAGCGGGAGATACCTGCTGTTTTTGTTATCAAAGGTACAGCTGCAGATGGGCACAGTGAGGCTGCACCCTCACTCCAGACCCTCACTCGAGTATAAGCCGAGGGGGGGTTTTCAGCCTTGGCATTGCTTATCCCTCCACCAATCTAAGCTCTGCTGCACAGAGAGACTGCAAGAAGCCAAAATCAAGTCACATTCAGGTACTCACTTGGCTTGCATTAATAAAATAAATTAAATGTTTTAATGAACACAGGTCTGCATTAATTGTGTCTTTTATATCTGCCTGAAGTTCAGCTTTAAATGGAGCTTTACCTATATTATGGAAAACCCCTCTTTGCCAACCAAAGATGACCAACTGATCAAGAGCAAGATTTTTCATTTCTAATCAGGCTTATTTAATGAGGCCCGACCAGATGTGCTACCAGCGCAAAACTAAAAATATACTAGTTTGCTGCAATCATGTAAGCCTACACAAAAATGGTAGAGTATCAATATAATATAAAAGTGGATTGCGTTAACTTCGCGCAATCCACTTTTATATTACGGTATTTAATGAGGCGGTGCTATAAGCAAAGCTTAGAGGCATCAACCACCTTTTGAAAACAAATAAAAACGCACCCACACTGATAAAATAAAAATAAATAAATAAAAAATGTGCATTTATTACATTTTTGGCATAAAGGCCTGCAAAGAACAGCAACAAACAGTGCACCGCAAGTGTAATGCATAGGTTTCAACAGACTTTTCCCCTAGCCCCAGATAACATTATAGGGCTGAAGGACATAATTAATGGACTAGACCTGTAATGATATCACTTGCTTTGTGCTCCAAGATCTACAAATCTCTCTGCCACAGTGAAAGATGGGATTTGTAGTTTCCCATTCACAGACCTGAATTCAAAAGAAAACCATGCGCACAAAGAAGAACCCTACAACTGAGGTAACTCCAGGGGTGGAAGGTGACCACGTTTCACGTAACAACCCAAGTATGGATATAACATAAAACAGGGTCACAGAGGTGGACTAAGCATTTAAGTGCAAAACCTATAGCCAACCAGGGTTCAGTTTAATCAGATCAGGGGTCTCTAAACCATGGTAGGTGGGGCATATCCGTCTCACAGCAACTGCTCGTAAAAATATCCTGGCTGGTTGGCAGTGGTCCGTTTCCCCCAATATGGAGACTAGTGGATCCACTGCCAGTCAGCCCTGACCTTCCATAAGTCCTCCTTATGGGCCCTCTTGGATCAAAGTAGGTAGGGCTCCAATAGACCCTCCTGGATCTAAGGGGAGGGGAGGGTAGGACTCTGATGGGCCATTCTGGATCTAAGTGGGGATTCTGGTGGGCCCTCCTGGATTTAAGGGGGAAGGGGGTAGGGCTCCAATGAGCTCTCCTGGATCCAGCAAGTAAAGGTGGGGGGGGGGGGGGGGGAGTTAAGGTAGGGCTCTGATGGGCCCTCCTGGATCTAAAAGGGGGAGCTCTGATGGGCCCTCCTGGATCTAAAAGGGGGAGCTCTGATGGGCCCTCCTGGATCTAAAAGGGGGAGCTCTGATGGGCCCTCCTGGATCTAAAAGGGGGAGCTCTGATGGGCCCTCCTGGATCTAAAAGGGGGAGCTCTGATGGGCCCTCCTGGATCTAAAAGGGGGAGCCCTGATGGGCCCTCCTGGATCTAAAAGGGGGAGCCCTGATGGGCCCTCCTGGATCTAAAAGGGGGAGCCCTGATGGGCCCTCCTGGATCTAAAAGGGGGAGCCCTGATGGGCCCTCCTGGATCTAAAAGGGGGAGCCCTGATGGGCCCTCCTGGATCTAAAAGGGGGAGCCCTGATGGGCCCTCCTGGATCTAAAAGGGGGCGCTCTGATGGGCCCTCCTGGATCTAAAGGGGGCGCTCTGATGGGCCCTCCTGGATCTAAAGGGGGAGCTCTGATGGGCCCTCCTGGATCTAAAGGGGGAGCTCTGATGGGCCCTCCTGGATCTAAAGGGGGAGCTCTGATGGGCCCTCCTGGATCTAAAGGGGGAGCTCTGATGGGCCCTCCTGGATCTAAAGGGGGAGCTCTGATGGGCCCTCCTGGATCTAAAGGGGGAGCTCTGATGGGCCCTCCTGGATCTAAAGGGGGAGCTCTGATGGGCCCTCCTGGATCTAAAGGGGAGCTCTGATAGGCCCTCCTGGATCTAAAGGGGGAGCTCTGATAGGCCCTCCTGTACAACTTTAGCCAATTTTGGCTGTGGACTCAATACAGTCAGACCAGATGCATTTTATTCTTAATAGCAGTAATAACTGGTTATAGCATTTATAGCAAGAATATCTACTGCTCTTTTCTTACTTTGCCACCTTGGAATGTTGGGCAACTTAAGTTCAAACACTCTCACCCCCAAGTACCCCTTCCTAAATCACAATGGGCTAATATAGACCAAGCATCTCCACCTCTGCTGTAAGCAGTTCACCCTTTTTTGGCATGACAAATTTCCAGGATTCTAAAAGCAAGGCCAGGTTTACTGTAAAAAATCACTGTACATATTACGGAGTTAATATAAGTTCGTTTACTGGTGTTCATAAATACGAATTAAGAACAGTTTCTTCACTGCAGTGCATCTAATTTATATTTTAGCAAAATATATGACTTTAGCTTCACTTCATTCTTAATTGGATGTATGCAAATACAATTTTTTTCCAAGAATATGGTGACATTGACTTCAAAATTAATTAATAATATGATATACTGAACAAGTGTTTATTTTCCAAAGTTATTCAGCTTCTTATAAAAGGTAATGCAACTACTCGATGCGGTTTTTCCTAATCTGTATGGAGGAAATGCATTTTAAAATTCAAATTACATCTAAAAATAATGGGATAATGTACTATATGGTGTCAAATATTCAAAGGTTGACATTTCTGGTGCTGTATAATCAGTCATTTTGTAGTTCCAGGATGGGGAAAATCCATAGTTCAAGCATTATTTATTTGAAAATGGACCTGTCAGCTGCACTCCAAAAATAGTTGGAAGAAATAGGATCTTTTTTATTATACAAAAAGACCTTCCACCGTATATTCCCTGTATTAGGTAGCCTCGACAGCTTATATGTCACGAATGTCAAAAGGCTGACTGTTGGGGAAATATGGTAGTAATAAAAATACTATTTAACTGAAGCAGTACCAATTTTTGGGAACAAAACTAAGAAATATTGGAAAACACATAAGATCCATCCTGAGAACTGAAATTTGTATAACAAGAATACAGTGTGACTCCGGAAAAGCTACCGTATAAATAAAAGATGAACTGCATTAACCATTATTCCATCTAAATTGGTAATCTAATGTAGTTTCAGAAAATCCTGTTCTGTGAAAACAAGACAGCTGGTTCCCCATGTCATTATTAGTTAGAAGTGGAAGACTACAAAAAAAAAGAAATATATAAGAGCCGTGTGTAGCCTTCTCCGCCTCCTGTTTATCAATGATCTTAAAGCAATAATAAACGAAAGATCACAAAAGTTGATTTTAATGGATGGGAGAGTTTGCTTTGAATAATAAAAATGAATTAACATGATATTTAAAAGGCAATTAATTTGTTAAAATAAACACGTTACTTGCTCTGTGCAGGGATTCTGCACAGAGCAGCCCTGATCCCCCTGTTCCCGGGTCCCCCGCTGGTGCTCCTGGCACCTCGCTCCTGAGCGAGCAGCTTGCAATGGGGGCACCCAAGCAAACTTGCTCCCAAGCTGCTGCTCTGCGTGTCCATTCACACACAGAGCCGCGGCTTGGCCCCGCCGCCTCTCTTTTCTCATTGGCTTACTTGCTGCTGTCTCAGCTAAAGAGGAGAGAGTCCCCAGAGAGCCAAGGCTCTCGTGCACATCACTGGATCACGATGGGGCTCAGGTAGGTATTAGAGGGGCTGGGGGACTTGCTGCACAGAGGCAGTTTTTTTTACTTTCATGCATAGAATGCATGAAGGTGAAAAACCTGGAGCCTATATAAACTACTTTAAGTAATGATTTTGTTTTGTGGTGCACAGATGCAGTGAAGCTCTGCTTTAAAAGGTGGAGGTGCAATGGAGACACCCTTAGACAGAAGCACTGTCAATCTAGGGAGAGAGTAGTGTTAGACTAGTATATTCAAATGGATTTGAACAACACAAAGCCAAACTCCAGAGAACACTTTGTACCAGCAATTTTTCCTTCCTTTTGGATAAAGATTTTATATAAATAAAAGCTGACTTTTGTAAGCACCCTGACAGTATGCCATCTCTGAGCCAGCATCTCAGTCCAGAGTGTGCTGACCCTAGATCATTTTTGAAAGCTTTTTCGAAAGGCTTCATCTTTGTAGAGAATAAAGCATATGAAGGCATTACATTATCAGAGGCATTAGTGTGATCTCTGCGACTTAATAAATGCCCGCGTGTGTTTGCACTTAAAATTAAAAAAAATTATCAGATGGTAGGTCCACTTTTAAGAGGGAGGTGCCTGCTCCCTCTAGTGTCTAATTTACAAAACCCTACATTTATTAAAATGACATTATATATAGAAGGGCAAGCATGTAAAAATAACTTCAAAATTGATTTTCAGGTGGTCTTGAGTTCTCCCCTGGTAAGGCACAAAAAAAAAAAAAAAAAAAAAAAAAAAACACCACCTTAGATTAATACATTTCACCCATCAGTAGTAGAACACAGGACTCCTGCTACAAAATCATGTCTAGGTGATATAAGACTCTCCTTGACTGCCCATTATGGACACCTCCTATAGGTGCTGCAGGGGATGCACACAAGAGGGTACGTTTCTCCATACAGCATTTGGTGGACATGTTTTAAAATTTACCAACTTTAGAAGTCTATATCACTTTGGATAGAGAAAACCATCCTTAAACACATTGGATGTAACCCTCTCCAACATCCGCTTCGTAACGCTCCCTCTTATAGAAATGGTGTTACTCCACACCATGCAGATAATGGCTCATTCCTAGATTTTGGCATTAGTAAAAACGTCCAACTATTTTTGAATGAAAAGAAGTTAAGAAGATATGGAGGTTGAAAGATGGGTGTTCACATGTTGGGATAAACACAATAAATGTAAATGACATCTGGCCAGCTGGATATAGTACTCTTCTGAAATCGGTGAGGCATCATAATTCTTTTGTCTTGGTTTAGTTATGATTTATGGAGGCTTGGTCTAATGATAATCTGCCTGCAATAAAGAAACATATACCCACCTATGCTTTCAAAGTGGCGTATGCTTGGAAGTGGAAATCACAGAACCCATTAGAAAGTTTAGTGTGTACCTTCCATTGCCATACCCCCCCATGGAGTAGACATCGGATCTTCAGCTACCACTAAGTACTTTGATGTTCTCTCCTTTTTTCTTCTATTACTTGTAAAATCCCCCCAACCTTCTGCATATATATTTCTTACTTTCTTTGTAAAACTGTTGAAGAGCCATTATAGTTTTTATCAACCACATATTTCTTAAGATGGGTATGTAGCAAGGAAGAATAATTCTTGAATAGGTCACCCACTTCATTCCTCTCTGAAGATAAATGAGATGCTCATGTAAGAAACCACCATGGCACGGTGTTCATATTGATTTTTGTGTCCTTTATTATAAGATAAGATAAGATTATTAGGATTATAAAAAAATAAAAATTGACTTGAACAAGGCAAAAACGGTTAAAAATATGTGCTTGTTGAATATAAAACCACACTTGCTCTTTAAAAGTACAGAAACGCAGAACCGGTTTTTAACTCCATTATTTTATCTCATGATAACTTCTCGTAAACATTTTCAGCTTGCATGAAGAAATATCACTTAGGCCTTACACACACTGGACATTTTGGCCTCAAGCACCAGATTTCAGAGTTTTGGTGCAGGCACAGGCACACAGGGTAGTATGTGCGAAGGGCCAAAATGCCCAGAAAGCAGACTGCTTACTGTCCTAAACCTTAGTACCACTTGGTGCATTGTCCAGACCCAACAGTTTTCAGCCCCTCAGAGTTTTACAGGCTGCCTTAAGCCCACACCAATACACCAGCATTTCATGTACCAGTGAAAAGTGCAGTGTGCATGAGGCCAAGGTGTGAAATTGTTATTTTTTCACATCAAACGGGCATTTCATTGTTGGAAGCCTTGTTTTCACATGCAAAGGCTGTTATTTTGTTACAGTATCAATGCACCTTTAGTGCCAGTTCACACAGGGGCGACTTGTCAGGCGACCTAGCCGCCTGACAAGTCGCCTCCCGTTCTGTACTACGGAACAGTTCTAATAGGAGCGAAGCAAGTCGCTCCGACTTAGAAAAAGGTTCCTCTAGTATTTTTGGGGCGACTTCAGGCGACTTGCATTGACTTTTATACAGAAGTCGTTTTGCAAATCGCCGCTGAAGTCATGTGCAGGTCGCCTCGGTGAGGCGACCTGCAAGTCGTGCTGCCCCTGTGTGAACCGGCACTTACTCTCCTCAGTAGACACCTCTCTGAAACTGTATATTATAGAGTATGTAAATACAACATTTCATATATGTACCATGTTCCATATACTTGTATGGAAAATTATCCTTATTCCTGCCAGACCCTCTGCTTTCCTAAAAAACAGACTACTCCAGGCGTGAGAGCACAGCGTGGTCAGTTCTGTGCTGGGAACTCCTTGTACTCTCCTCCAAAATGATCAGACCTCTATTCACACGCCCCCTCTGCACAGCCATTCCACGGAAACACCAGTGTCCTGCCGTTTCTCCTCCCCCAGCTCCTTAGGCAGCTGAGAACAGAGGTTATGTAATCACTTATATAAAAAGGGAGGTGGGGAACCACACATACAGAGTACGCCCCAACAGATTTGTCAGAAAAGCTCAACTTTTCTTTCAGAATCAACATTTTCTATGGGACACTATATTACAAAAGACTCTCACAAATGCAGGCCATTGATTGCAACCAAGATTTGTTAATTTGCACACAAAAAAGTATTTTTCCTAACAAATTCATTCAAGACCATGTTGCAAAAATGAATACACCCAGATGAAAGCCTAATGGCCCGTACACACGATACGAAAATCGGTAGGAAAAATTCATACGATGAGTTATCTTCTGTCGATTTTCGGATCGATAGTACAGTGCTTTCGACAGCTGATTTCACTTTTTCGTCAGACAAAAGCTGGATGTGCACTCAATGTCCGATTTTCGTTTCATTGGTACGGTTCTTGTACGAAAAAAATCGTAAGAGCAAGACTACACATGCACAGGAATGAAAGAATACATACAAAACTATTCCACACATTACGTAACTTCTAAAGCCGTATTCTGTCGTATGAAAATATTCTTATTGTAAGTAACCTCTTCACTTTCGATATGGGACTAGCTTGCCACAAAAAACGGACGTTCGATCGTCCGAAAATCTAAGCAGGTGTACGAGGCTTTAAGAGCAAAGCTACATTTTAGACAACAAAATCCTAATTAACAAGAATTCAACTACAGGTGAATCTAATTACTCATTAAACAGGTTTCCAGCAGACAGGCGATTATAAAAGGGTGAAAGGGTCATGAAAAAGGCCCCTTGTGTTTTGTAATCCAATACGTGACTGTTCCTTTAAAAGTTATCACTTTGCTGATTAAGTAAAAAATATGTGTTGTTGTATAAATGGGTCTTGTGCTGAAAATGAAACCAGACATAGGAAGTTACGTATGTGTCATGAGAGGTCTGCATTTAAATCTGACATAAGAATAATGTGACATGATGGGTTTGCTTAGATAAAGAGTTATTCACTGATTGATTGAAAATATATATATATATATATATATATATATATATATATATATATATATATATATATATATATATATATATATATATATATATCTCTCTATATCTCATACATATACAGTCCATAAATATTGGGACATCGACACAATTCTAATCTTTTTTTCAAATCAGGTGAATGGTGTAGGAATTACAACAGTTTGTAGATGTGCCTCCCACTTTTTAAGGGACCAAAAGTAATGGGACAATTGGCTGCTCAGCTGTTCCATGGCCAGGTGTGTGTTATTCCCTCATTATCCCATTTACGAGGAGGAAGAATTCTTTCCCTGCTGAAGAAAACACCCTTCACAACAGTTGGCCAGATCAAGAAGACTCTCCAGGAGGTAGGTGTATGTGTGTCAAAGTCAACAATCAAGAGAAGACTTCACCAGAGTGAATACAGAGGGTTCACCACAAGATGTAAACCATTGGTGAGCCTCAAAAACAGGAAGGCCAGATTAGAGTTTGCCAAACAACATCTAAAAAAGCCTTCACAGTTCTGGAACAACATCCTATGGACAGATGAGACCAAGATCAACTTGTATCAGAGTGATGGGAAGAGAAGAGTATGGAGAAGGAAAGGAACTGCTCATGATCCAAAGCATACCACCTCATCAGTGAAGCATGGTGGGGGTAGTGTCATGGCATGGGCATGTATGGCTGCCAATGGAACTGGTTCTCTTGTATTTATTGATAATGTGACTGCTGACAAAAGCAGCAGGATGAATTCTGAAGTGTTTCGGGCAATATTATCTGCTCATATTCAGCTAAATGCTTCAGAACTCATTGGACGGCACTTCACAGTGCAGATGGACAATGACCCGAAGCATACTGTGAAAGCAACCAAAGAGTATAAGAGAAAGAAGTGGAATGTTATGCAATGGCCAAGTCAATCACCTGACCTGAATCCGATTGAGCATGCATTTCACTTGCTGAAGACAAAACTGAAGGGAAAATGCCCCAAGAACAAGCAGGAACTAAAGACAGTTGCAGTAGAGGCCTGGCAGAGCATCACCATAGATGAAACCCAGCGTCTGGTGAGGTCCATGCATTCCATACTTCAGGCTGTAATTGACTGCAAAGGATTTGCAACCAAGTATTAAAAAGTGAAAGTTTGATGGATGATTGGTAGTCTGTCCCATTACGTTTGGTCCCTTAAAAAGTGGGAGGCACATATACAAACTGTTGTAATTCCTACACCGTTCACCTGATTTGGATGTAAATACCCTCAAATTAAAGCTGAAAGTCTGCAGTTAAAGCACATCTTGTTTCATTTCAAAACCATTGTGGTGGTGTATAGAGCCAAAAAGATTAGAATAGTCAGGACTAGAGCTTAAAAGAAGAAAAGGCACCTTTCAGGCGTTAAAGAAAACCCTTTCCCATTCCATGCTGTCAGCAATGGCACCACATGGAAGAGAAATGTCAGAAGACCTGAGAAAGAAAATTCTTTCTTTATACAAGAAAGGTGAAGGCTACAAGAGGATCAGCAAAGTTTTACTTATCAGTCAGAATACTGTAGCAAAAGTGATACAAAAATGTAACAAAGATGGAAGTGCAACTATCTCAGAGACGTTCAGGCCGTTCACGGAAGGTAACACCTTAACAGGAGCATCTTCTGATGAGAAGGGTTGAAGAAAATCACCATGCAAGTTCACTGCAGTTAGCTAAAGTAGAAAGCCAAACTGGGGTGATTGTTTCCCGTGACACAATACAGCGTACACTGCAGAGGAATGGCGTCCATGAAGGAAGCCTCTCCGAAAGCTCATGAACAAAAAAGCCTGCCTAGAATTTGCCAGGGCCCATGCTGAAAAAGAAGACTACTGGGACTCTGGAGGAGTGATGAGACCAAGATAAATGTTTTTGGAACTGATGACTTCAAAACTATATGGCATCACAAAGGTGAGGAGTACAAGGAAAAATGCATGGTGCCTACAGTGAAACATAGTGGTGGCAGTGTCCTTCTGTGGGGCTGCACGAGTGCTGCTGGTGTCGGGGAGCTGCATTTCATTGATGATAAAACGAATTCAAAGATGTACTGCTTTAGATTGAAAGAGATACTACCATCACTACATGATCTGAACCCAATCGAACACCTATGGGGAATTCTGAAGCGACAAGTTGAGTATTACTCTCCATCCAGCATCCAGGCTCTAAATGGTCCAGAGGTCGTTCTTGAAGAATGGAAAAATATAGATGTTGCAATATGTCGCCAACTTGTTCATTCCATGCCTAGAAGACTTGGGGCTGTCCTTACAAATCATGGAGGTCATACAAAATACTAGATGTAGTAGTTTTTGTTGTGGGGTCTATTCAATTTTGCTTAAACTAGTTTGAGGAAAACTGAAGATTTTGTAATATAAGTTATATTATTAACCTTACCTTTCATTTAATGAGCTAAACAAATGTTCTATAACATTTGGAAAATGTTCATTGAGATATTGATTAAATCTTACTTTACAAAAAGGGTTGTACTTAGTTATGCTGAGCACTGTATACACACACACTTAGCCTTGTAAGAGCCATTCAGTTTATAATGAAGGGCAGTTTACAAGGTGAGGGTTCACATATATTTTAACCACTTACCGTCCACATGACGCCATATGGCATCGCAGACTGAGTGGGGATATCTGAATGATGCCTGCAGTTACAGGCATCATTCAGATATCTTCTTTTACAGCCGGCGATTCCCTGCACTGTAAAAACAATTCCTCCCCCCCCCCCCCCCCAAAAATATAAAACGATCTCGGCTTCCCAGCCTAGAGGGGAGATCGGGGGACTTATAGACCCCTGATCTCGCTATAAAGAGGACCTGTCATGCCCTATGTGATCAAAGGAGGAGGAAAAAGTGTCAAAATAGAAAAATAACAGTAAAAAACATTTAAAGTGCCCCTGTCCCCATTTTCAGAAGCGAAGGTCGTGCTCACAAATGTAAATGGCGTTCAAACCACACATGTGAGGCATCGCCACAAACGCTAGAGCGAGAGCAATAATGCTAGCTTAAGACCTGCTCTGTAGCTCCAAACAGGTAACCTGTAAAAAAAAATTAAAGTGTCGCCTATGGCGATTTTTAAGTACCAAAGTTTGGCGTCATTCCACGAGTGTGCGCAATTTGGAAAAAAAAAAAAAAAAAAAAACGGGCTAACTTTAGTGCTTTGGTTTAATGTATGAGTCTGAGTTAGGGCCCAAAACAACGAATTAATCAACAACTAATTGATTATGAAAATAGTTGTCAACTATTTTCATAATCGATTAATCAGCCAGCATACAGAATGCATTATTTTTTTACATATCAGGAAATACAGTGAAGCACAAATACAGCTCAGTACACCATCCATCAGTGGCGGCCCGTGCATGTGCCCGGCCCATTTCAGGACGCCGAACGCATGGACTCCTATGGCGGGGGTGGGAGGGGGTGTTTTTTTTTTTTAAACACCTGATTAGAGCCAGATGCTCTAATAGGCTTCAAAATAGGGGGTCCCAATTGAGGGACAATAGCAAATGAATTTCCAAACACCAATGATGGGGCACTATTCCCCCCCCTCCCATGAACACCAATGATGGGGCACTATTCTCCCCCCCTCCCATGAACACCAGTGATGGGGCACTATTCTCCCCCCTCCCATGAACACCAGTGATGGGGCACTATTCTCCCCCCTCCCATGAACACCAGTGATGGGGCACTATTCTTCCCCCCCCCCCCCCGTTCCTCACAGAAATACCAAAAGTAATGTTTTGACAAGTTCACTCACTGTATTAAAAAAGTAAACCACTACCTTATATGGCAGCTCGGCGCTCACTGCTGCTTCTCTCCTCGCTCTCTCTTCCCTCGAGGCAGAGGGCGGGGCTGAGAACACCTCGCTGACATCAGCGAGGAGGAGAGAGGCGGACGTGCCAGGTCACATGAGAGCCGTCGGCTTGTACACAGAGGAATGTACGGGACTCGGGCGGAGGCGGGACTGGCAGGGAGGAAGGTGCGTTCCATTAGCGGACCAACTAATCAATAATGAAAAACGTTGACAACAATTTTCATTATCAATTTTTATCGATTAATTGTTTCAGCCCTACTGGGAACATAGAAGCGATTGCCTTCGTACAATATACAAAAGCTGCATTTTAGTGAAATAGTGAATGCTGAAATGTTGAACTTGGCTTTCAAAAGGTTGCATTTATATTTTCCTGAAAATCTTTGACCAGAACAGAACAGAACAGAAGAGCAAAAACATTCCAATGCCACAAATAAAATGTTTACATATTGTTCTTTATCCTTTAATTAGAAAGTGCATGGAAGTGTGTCCCAGTGGGTCTAGTCTGCATTATTAGATATTCCTTCAGTGTTTAGCGATAATGTTTTCGGATTTAATTAGAACTTGTTGATGCATGACTATCTAATTCCAAACATGCCCCTGGCAACTGGCAAAAAATATACGGTGGCTTTAATTACAGTTATGTGTACTGTAGTGCATGTCAATCAAATATTAGCCCCATCCCAACTCCAGGATGGAAATCAATTGTAAAAAACAGATTTCCAAAGCTAAAATGTGGGGGGAAAGAAAAAAAAAAAAAAAAACACACATCAATTAAGTCACCTGATCATCAGGCTGGGTTCACACTGGTACGACAAACGCTCCAACATTGGGAGTCCATGTCGTGTAAAAAATCAAGGTTTCCCTATGAGAGCCGTCTTAACTGGTCCGGCTTTGAAAAAGGTTCCTGCACTACTTTGGTCCTACTTCAGCCCATTGATTATCATTGAAGATCCTTGTCCTAACCATCCAACTTGTGACAACCGACATGGTGATTACAGCAGCAGTAAAAAGGAATGTCACACTGGGATTGTTTTGATTGGTCAAAGGACAAGTCGTACTATCTCAAAGTCGGATCAAAGTAGTATCCTGTACATTCAAGTCGGATGGATGCAGGATTTATGTCGCAGAGCAAAGTAGGATGACAGTCGTATGAAAAGGACAGAAAACAGTAAAAGCTAATGAGGCTTTGCTGCAGTGCACATGTACTAATAGTAATAGTAAATATAGGAGAGAAGCAGAAAGCACAATTAGCAGAATGAGCACCGATCGCTGTCCTGCTGCTCCTTCACTGTCCAATCAGGAGGCTGGGGTGTGCTTTAGATCCACTGCAACGCTGTTGCTTTCACGGTCCATTCAGACCAGCTGCTGAGTTACAGTGCCAGAAGTGCTGATGCACACGGTTCCTTTTTAAAAAATGTTTTAACAAAATTACTAATGCACAGCTGCACAGCCCCCTGATCTCCTGTTTTGACAGCAAGCGGGGGATCTTCAACCCCCCCACCCCCCACCTCGCTGGTCACAATTTAAAAAAAAAAAAAAAAAAAAGCAGCTGTGCTCGGCTCCACCCACGTCATTCATTCAGTCTTCTGTGAATGGGAAAACTACAAGTACCAACAGCCTTTGCAACTGTCGGCTTGTAGTTCGATTAACTACTAGGGCACTGTTGATCCGTCTAGGTAGTTCATTGAGCTTCCAGTCATTGTGTAACTGCCTGCCTGTATCACAGCTGCACAGACAGTCTGTAGGACTGTGGCATTACAATTGATGATCATGGGTGCAATGCTTTACAAGTCCATAACAAAAAAAAAAAAAAAACACAAACAAAAAAAAATGTATATTTGTTTACCTGCAAAAAAAAAAAATGTGCATTTATTTTTTCGTGTAAAAGTGAACTTAACCTTTAGATGCACAAACTAAACTTTGAAGCTTATTGGCTACCATGAACAGCTGCATCCGCGTGCAGTGACTGCGCTGCTCTGGGGAAAAAAAAGGAGTGCACACCACCACAACGCAGTGCTGTGAGCTGGCCATACCAGTGACAAGGCAGCTCACAGAGGGGGTGCAGTGGGACTGCACTGGAATAGCCACCCAACATAGTCCCACCACATATAGTGTGAATCTACCCTAAAGGTCACGAGCCAGGCTGTTCTTTCTGCCTGGATAACAAAATGTGGTTGTATATTATTAGAATTCCTTTGGGGAGGTAGCAGTTCACATTAAAAAAAATAAATAAATAAAATAAAACCCTGTGTAGCCTCCGATAAAATTGGTCATTTTTCCATCAGGATCCAGAAAAGCGATGCTGCTCTAATTTTTAACTTAGTGCAGCGATTCTCAATCAAGGTTCCTCCAGAGTTTGCTAGGGGTTCCTTGATATATGGTTGATCTAATGGGGCCCACATAAGCTGGGGGCCAATGCCACTTGAGTCAATAACAGCTCACCAATGACTTTTTAAAAAAATGTCTGTAAGAGGGACATGCGTCCTGAGAACCACCAATATAAAAAGGGTCATTCTTCCCAATAACCGCCAATATAAGGGTCATTCTTCCCAATAACCGCCAATATAAGGGTCATTCTTCCCAATAACCGCCAATATAAGGGTCATTCCTCCCAATAACCGCCAATATAAGGGTCATTCCTCCCAATAACCGCCAATATAAGGGTCATTCCTCCCAATAACCGCCAATATAAGGGTCATTCCTCCCAATAACCGCCAATATAAGGGTCATTCCTCCCAATAACCGCCAATATAAGGGTCATTCCTCCCAATAACCGCCAATATAAGGGTCATTCCTCCCAATAACCGCCAATATAAGGGTCATTCCTCCCAATAACCGCCAATATAAGGGTCATTCTTCCCAATAACCGCCAATATAAGGGTCATTCCTCCCAATAACCGCCAATATAAGGGTCATTCCTCCCAATAACCGCCAATATAAGGGTCATTCCTCCCAATAACCGCCAATATAAGGGTCATTCTTCCCAATAACCGCCAATATAAGGGTCATTCTTCCCAATAACCGCCAATATAAGGGTCATTCCTCCCAATAACCGCCAATATAAGGGTCATTCCTCCCAATAACCGCCAATATAAGGGTCATTCCTCCCAATAACCGCCAATATAAGGGTCATTCCTCCCAATAACCGCCAATATAAGGGTCATTCCTCCCAATAACCGCCAATATAAGGGTCATTCCTCCCAATAACCGCCAATATAAGGGTCATTCCTCCCAATAACCGCCAATATAAGGGTCATTCCTCCCAATAACCGCCAATATAAGGGTCATTCCTCCCAATAACCGCCAATATAAGGGTCATTCTTCCCAATAACCGCCAATATAAGGGTCATTCCTCCCAATAACCGCCAATATAAGGGTCATTCCTCCCAATAACCGCCAATATAAGGGTCATTCCTCCCAATAACCGCCAATATAAGGGTCATTCCTCCCAATAACCGCCAATATAAGGGTCATTCTTCCCAATAACCGCCAATATAAGGGTCATTCTTCCCAATAACCGCCAATATAAGGGTCATTCTTCCCAATAACCGCCAATATAAGGGGCATTCTTCCCAATAACCGCCAATATAAGGGGCATTCTTCCCAATAACCGCCAATATAAGGGGCATTCTTCCCAATAACCGCCAATATAAAGGGGCATTCTTCCCAATAACCGCCAATATAAGGGGCATTCTTCCCAATAACCGCCAATATAAGGGGCATTCTTCCCAATAACCGCCAATATAAGGGGCATTCTTCCCAATAACCGCCAATATTAGGGGCATTCTTCCCAATAACCACCAGTATAAAAGGGGCATTCTTCCCAATAACCACCAGTATAAAGGGGCATTCTTCCCAATAACCACCAGTATAAAGGGGCATTCTTCCCAATAACCACCAGTATAAAGGGGCATTCCTCCCAATAACCACCAGTAGCTTAGATTGTAAGCTCTAAGGAGCAGGGCTCTCTAATTCCTACTGTATCAAAGTGTATTGTATTTGTACGGTCTACCCTCAAGTTGTAAAGCGCTACGTAAACTGTTGGCGCTATATAAATCCTGTATAATAATAATAATAAAAGGGGCATTCTTCCCAATAACCACCAGTATAAAAGGGGCATTCTTCCCAATAACCACCAGTATAAAAAGGGGCATTCTTCCCAATAACCACCAGTATAAAAGGGGCATTCTTCCCAATAACCACCAGTATAAAGGCGCATTCTTCCCAATAACCACCAGTATAAGGGGCATTCTTCCCAATAACCACCAATATAAGGGGCATGCTTCCCAATAACCACCAATATAAGGGGCATGCTTCCCAATAACCACCAATATAAGGGGCATTCTTCCCAATAACCACCAAGGACTTGGTTTTAGCAGGGGTTCCCTAAAATCTGAATATTATTTCAAGGGTCCCTCTGGGATAGACAGGATATACATGGAAGGTCCAGCCCTGCTCTGGAACTATTAGATAGCCCAAAAGTCAGAAAAAAGTCAGAAAATTGCAGATTTTAACTAAGGCTTCTTAGAAAACAAGACCAAGACAAATTATCTTGCATTTGCTACTTATATGTACTGACACTTGAAAAACAATCCTCGCTAGCATTACCGCCCACTGAATACATGTTTCATAAGTCAGTCAAGTTCAAGAACACTCACCGGCCTGAATCTTGTAATACTGTATTTGCTCATTTGCTTATTACAACACATTACAAACAGCAGCATTTCATATTGCAGATTTCTAAAATTCAGGCAATTGTGACTGGATCGTTTTGGAACAGGTGAATGTTTAGACAAATGGCAATGTTTGTTAGGTGAATGATTAAATGGAATGTGTTGAGTGAATCTTGGGCAAATCACGATGTGGTCCTATGTAAACAAATCACTGGGTGTTGATCATAATGTAGTCAGATTACTCCAATACATTTTATACACTTCCAATAAACTTTGTAAAAAAAAAAAAAAAAAAAAAAAAGAAAAAAGAAGGACGGACCCTTTAAATGGGCTTTAACACCTGGGAGGTGGTGCGTGTTGACCGACAGTGGTCACATGATTGGAAGCCAGCAGCAGGAGTAATTTTAAGGCCTCATGCACACTGGCCATTTTTTTTAATGTTTTTACAGCAGCTGTTTTTGGCTGTAGATGTTTTTTTCTACAGTCATTAAACTCTCCATCATGTTATCCTATGTGTCCATGCACACCTAGGCTGTTATCAGCAGTTTTGGGCAGTGGCGTTTTTTTTTTTTTTACTGCTCAAAAACACAAACTAGTGGGTTCTGAGAGACGTTCTTCAGCTGTAAAAACGCTCTAACGCTGATAAACGCTCAAAAACATCGCTCACCAGCGTTTTTTTTTTTTTTTTTTTCAATGGATCAAAAAAAACGCTAAAATATGCTATTGCAAAAACGTTGAAAAACTCACTGCAAAGCTACTGGCCTTTTTATAACGTTATTATAACGTCCAGTGTGCATGAGGCCTAAGCAGTCACATAATCGAGAAGCCACGCTGCCTCCTGGGCACTAAAGCCACTTAAAGGGCAGCTGTGATTAAAAGCTGTTGGTGACAGCTCAGCCAGTGTACTTAAGCTGACCATACACTAATAGAATTTTGTTTAAAATTTTTCGTATTAAAGAATCTTTATTTATTTATTTTAAAGGTTAGTGGAACAAAAATCGACATTCGTTGTCAACCATACTGGAAAGGAAAAATTCTAAGGAACAAGGCGGCGCATTCTTCTCAGATCAATTTCTAACAGCGTATGTTTTTTATTGTACAGGAAACTACATACATTCCAAAATCAAATGTTAAAAGCAAAGCGAAATTTTAGAGTACTTTCGGGTAACATTTGTCAAGTCATCAAATGTACAGAGCGCATTCTTGTATGAATATTTGTATGAATGTTGGTTGAAAACATCTACCAACTAGTGTATGGCCAGCTTTACAGCACACCTCATATCTCTATAGATGTATATAGTCATGGCCAAACATATAGGCAACCCTGCATTTGTCAGATAATGCACCACTTTGCCCAGAAAATGGTTGCAATTACAAATTAAGGCATTCTCATGTTTATTTCTTTTGTTTGTATTGGTAGAAAACAAAAAACGCGGAGAAACAAAAAGCCACATTGACCTGCATCAACTAACAGGTGCTGACAAAGAAATCATACTGGCAACCAGTCAAAATGTTGAAAAGTTGACTCAACCTTTCTGTTGTGTGTCTGTGTGCTACACGGAGCATGGAGAAGAGAAAAAGCCACAAAGAATTGTCTGAGGATTTACCCTGGGTTCACACTAGTGTGATGCGGGAACCAGCACGATTCCAGTGCCGGGTCCCACATCGCTCCTCTCCCACAAGCAGTTCACACTGCCTTGTGCAAACCGCTGCGGGTGTCACTGACACCCCCATTTTAGTTCACAGATCGCAGAATGAACTAGCACAGGAATCGGATCGCATAGGTGAGAACACCCATGCGATCCGATTCTAGTGCAGGGGAAAAAAAAAAGTCCATCCACTATTTTCTGTGTGGATCCAATGCGAGCTCAGCCATACAACTGTATGGCTGAACTCGCATTGCTCAGAGATCGCATGCGACTGGCACCTGCGGTGCAGGTGCGCATCACATGCAATCTCAGATCCCGCTAGTGTGAACCCAGGCTCAAGAACAAATATTGTAGAAAAACCATGGACAATCTCAAGGTTACAAGTCCATCTCCAGAGATCTTAATTTTCCTGTGTCCACTGTGTGCATCAATGTCAAGAAGTTTACAGCCCATGGCACTGTAGCTAATCTCCATGGATGTTTACGAAAGAGAAAAATTGATCAAAAGATTGCAATGAAGGATTGTTTGAATGGTGGATAAAGAACCTCAATCAACTTCCAGACAAATTCAAGCACTGGGTACAACTGTATCAGCTCATACTATATGTCACCAGCTGAATGAAAAGGGATGCTATGGTAGAAGACCCAGGAGGACCCCACTGCTGACAGAAACATAAAAGAGCCAGAATGGAGTTTGCCAAAACATACTTCAGGAAGCCAAAATCCTTCTGGGAGCATGTGCTGTGTACAGACGAAACAAAATTGCAGCTTTTTGGTAAAAACCATCGTTAACTGTTTTTAGAAAAAAAAGTGATAAGTCCTTTAAAGAAAAGGCTGCTGTCCTTACAGTCATACATGGTGGAGGTTCACTGATGTTTTGGAGTTGCTTTGCTACTTCAGGCACAAGATATCTCGACCGTGTGCATGGCACTATGAAATCTGAAGAATTCCGGGGTGCAATGTAGGGCCCAGTGTCAAAGTTGGGTCTCCGTCAGAGGTCATGGGTCTTACAGCAGGACAACGACCCAAAGCACACGTTAAAAAGCAGAAATGGTTTAAGACAAAGTGCCGGAGAGTACTGAACTGACCAGCAATGAGTCAGAACTAAATCCCATAGAGCACCTGTGGAGAGATCTCAAAACAGCAGTTTGGAAATGGAACCCTTCCAATCTGAGAGACCTGGATCAGTTGGTGAAAGAAGAAGAGTGGTCCAAAATTCCAGTAGAGAGGTGTAAGAAACTCTTAATTACAGGAAGTGACTAATTGCAGTTATTTTTTTCCAAGGGGTGTTCTACCAAATATTAAAAAGGGAGTCTCCACCCACCAAAATTATAATATATATATTTCCTATTGAGTACTTACCTGTCCATGTATCCAGCGGTGTCCAATTCTTGAATCGGCTCTCCATTGCTGCCACTGCCATCTTGGCTAAGGGCAACCAGCAGTGAACTCTGCGGCTTCAGGGCTGGTTTCGCGCTGCGCTCTCTCAATGGGTCAGCTGTGGGGGGTGGGGAGGTGGGTGCCAAACTTCCAGCTCACTTCACCACAAACAGAGCTTTCCCTTTTGGGTGGAGCTCCGCTTTAAATTGAGAGTGCCAAAAATTTTGTCCAGTCCATTTTTGGACGCTTTGCTTGGAATGTGTCAGATTTGACTTTTTGTTTCTCCACTACCAATAAAAACAAAAAAAAAATAAACACTAGAATGCCTAAACATTTGTACTTGCAACAATTTTCTGGGCGAAGTGGTGCATCATCATCTGACAGAAATGCAGGGGGTGGCAATATTTTTGCCCATGACTGTATGTGTGGTAGCTGGTTATTAAAGCCCACCTTTCTTGCTGTGCATCTACGCAATATATGGTCGATAAGAGGTTAACAGGTAGAAGTGTTGATGAGATTTCGGTGATTGGGTTTAGTAGTGCGCAGAGAACATAGTAGGTAGCTGATAGACTACAGGGCCTTTACCCTTCCATCCAGAAGTAATGTGAAGAGTAGTCTGCGCTGTGTGATGAGCACAGGTGACAGAAAGAATAAAGTTTGATGCTGTGTGAATAATGCGTCTAGCGCTATTTGGGCCCCGCGTGCTGATCTGTAAATTCAATTCAGAGTTCCTCGTTCTGAGAGCCTCGGATACTAAGCAAACCTCATCCCCTAGGCAACAGAGCTTATCTCCGAACGGTAACGACAATTGTATTAACTCATTCATCAGCCCTGATTGGCACGATCTGCAGGAACAAGACGATTTTTGCACGTATACTGCTGATTAACCCTTGTGCGCTATCTGCCCATCTCCCCATTAGTAATGATGATTATTTGCTCATCGCTAAAGGGCAAGCCATTGTGTGTAGTACATTAGAGGGAAGTATTCCATGAGAACACGCTCCGCTCTGTACCCCTCTGCTCATTATTTCATAGTGCTATATAAAAAGACCATTAGACATCGCAGACTACACCAGGGAAGACACAAATCCATTATTCAGATGTTACCTAACCCCACACCAGCAATGCATTCCCAACACTGCAATGCTACATGAAACCGTCTAAGCGGAAGTCTTCATCATCCCAGAATCTGCTAATAGAAGCTAGTCTGTACTACACCCCATCTGATAGAAAAGTGGCACTGAGCACATACAAAATCCAACGCCGCAAGTTGGCGAGGACATCCATGAACACAGCAAGCGATTAAAGTGACAGTGTACAGCAATATGTTGGGGACATTGTCAGAGATGACAGCAGGTCATGCAGAACTCTATGGGGTTGATTTACTAAAACTGGAAAAAGCAAAATCTGGTGCAGCTCTGCATGGTAGCCAATCGGCTTCTAACTTCAGCTTGTTCAATTAAGTTTTGAAGATAAAAACTGGAAGCTGATTGGTTTCTATTCAGAGCTGCACGAGATTTTGCAGTCTCCAGTTTTCGTAAACCAACCCTTGTGGGTCACCATACACATTACAATCAACTTAAGACTATGTAATACGCGGACCTACCTAAACTATCCAATCAGGCAGGCTCTTTACTACATATTTGTTGGTAGATCTCATGGTGGCCATACACACTTCAATAAATTACCCATTTCTGTTCAAACCGTCCTCTCCTGATAGGAATAATCGATCTATAGTCAACAACCGGTTCCCCATTATCCCACACATGGGGAAGTGGATCCTGATCAATATAGTTAGGAGACGCGATTGGAAATGATCTATCACATTTCGGTTTTCATCATGTAATCTCATAATCGGATCGATCAAAATACATAGCCAAAGCACCTCAGATGCAAAACCAGTAATAACTTTTTGTCTTGGCTGTTCGACTCAGTTTGATCACTAACGAGTCTAATTTGATTGGAAGGGAAGTTATCACTATTTGATTATTTGACATTTCAATCATTCTGAGTTAATTTAGGCATCAATAAGATAATGAATCAAACTGTATATGGCTGCCATTAGATTGAACTAAACTATCCAATTAATGTGTATCCATTCAGGCAGGACTTTCTACTACATAGCTGTTGGAGTATCTACTCGTGGTCACGATTGAATCTGCAAACAAACAATTAAGTAGCCCCAAATTCCCTTCCAATCAATTTGGACTGGATTAGATTCAAGCAAACTGAGCTGATTGATCTATAGCACTGAAGATACTTTGTTCATCAATTTGATCAGTTTTTGGATTGATGGGATTATGAGATTACATGATGGAAACAAAGATCCGTTTGATAACTTACGATCACAAGTATCGTATCCTAACCTTCAGTGCTGATCCACTTCCCTATACGCAGCATAGCAGTCAAATGGGTTGTAGACTAAAGATTGATAAATGCTCAGTTTCTTCTCATTGGAATAATCAAAGTGTGTATGGCCACCATTAGATTTAATAAAACATTGTAATATGAGGATCTACCTAAACCAGCCATTTAATCTGTATCCAGTCAGGCAAGCCTTGCCTACATAGTTGTTGGCACATCTAAAGGAGATTGCACAATTGAATTCTAAAAGGTGCATGGCCATCTTAAAGGAGACTGTTGGATCACATGGTCTAGTGCATGGTCATCTTAAAAAGGAAATTGTACAATCAGATTTTATAATGCATGGGCATGTTAAAGGAGACAGTACAATCTTATTGTAGGGGGTGTGGTGATCTCAAATCCTCTACACTAGAACATAAAAAAAAAAAGTCACTTTGCAGCATCCGGCCCAGATGAAGGTACAGATCAGGCACTGCAATGAAATCCCCATGGTGCTGTGCAGAGTGAAGTTGGTGAGAGGACTCATGAGGAGTGCGGTAACTTGGGAGTTGGTGATAATAAGTGCTGCTGAGTGATGTACCTTGGGGCTGGTGATGAGTGATGCTGAGTGGGGAAGCTTGGGGTTCATGATGAGAGATGACTCGGGGATGAGTGATGTACCTGGGGTTGGTGATGAGTGAGGATGTGCGGGGAATATGGAGGTTGGTGATGCGGGATGCTGAGTAGGGATGAGTGGGGCAGCTTGGGGTTTATGATGAGCGATGATTCTGGGTACTCGGGGGATGAGTAATGTACCTGGGGTTGGCGATGAGGGATGACGAGCGGGGTATATTGAAGTTGGTGATGAGTGAGGATGAGCGGGGTATATGGAGGTTGGTGATGAGGGATGCTGAGTAGTGATGAGTGGGGTAGCTTGGGGTTCATGATGAGCGATGCCTCAGGGTTGTTGGCAAGTGTGGTGTACCTTGGGGTTGGTGATGAGTGGTGCCTCGGGGTTGTTGGCGAGTGTGGTGTACCTTGGGGTTGGTGATGAGGGGTGCCTCGGGGTTGTTGGGGAGTGGTGCCTCGGGGTTGTTGGCGAGTGTGGTGTACTTTAGGGTTGATGAGGACTGGTGATGAGTGGTGTCTTTACCTTGGGGGAGAAGATAAATGATGGTGTACCTTGGAGTTGGTGATGAAGGGTAGTGATGAGTAGTGCCCCTTCGGGTTGTTGATGACTGATGATGTGGAATGTTGACAAGTGTGGCGTACCTCAAGGTTGATGAGCGATGATGAATTGGGTGATGCTGACTGAGTGATGAGCGTAGTGTAACTTTAAATTGGTGATGAGATGAGTGGTGTGGAGATGAGTGGTGTCCACACCTTGGGGTTGGTGATGATGGTCGATGAGGAGTGGTGACAAGTGTGGTGTATCTTGGGGTTGTTAATGAGTGAGGAGGAGTGGTAATGATGCGTGAAGAGTGGTGAGGAGCAGTGTGCCTACCTTGGGGTTGGTGATTGGAGTCCCTACGTTGAAAAGATGAGTGGTGTGCCTACCTTGGGGTTGGTGATGAGTGAGGTGAGAAGATGAATGAGGAGTGGAGTGCCTTACCTTGGGGTTGGTGATGAGGAGAGGAGTGATGATTGGGAGTGCTTACCTTAGGGTTGGTGATGAGGTGAGGAGTGGAGTTGCTACCTTGGGGTTGGTGATGAGTGAAAAGTGGAGTGGTGTGCCTACCTTGGGGTTGGTGATGAGGGGATGAGTGGTGTACCTACCTTGGGGTTGGGGATGAGGAGATGAATGAGAAGTGGAGTGCCTACCTTGGGGTTGGAGAAGCGGAGAAGAAGAGTGATGATTGGGGGAGTGCCTACCTTGGGGTTGTTGAGGAGATGAATGAGTGGAGATGAGTGAGGAGTGGAGATGAGCGATGATTGGGAGTGCTTACCTTGGGGTTGGAGCCGATTGATGATTGGATGTACCTACCTTGGGGTTGGTGATGAGTGAGGAGTGGAGAGGAGTTGTGAGCGGTACACCTACCTTGGGGTTGGTGATGAAGAGATTAGTGAGGAGTGGTGATGATTGGGTGTACCTACCTTGGGGTTTGTGATGAGTTGTGAGCGGTGTACCTGTCTTGGGGTTGGTGATGAGTGGAGATTAGGAGTACCTACCCTGGGGTTGGTGATCAGTGAGGATTAGGTGTACCTACCTTGGTGTTGGTGATGAGAAGTGGGAGTACCTACCTTGGGGTAGGTGAGGATTAGGTGTACCTATCTTGGGTTTGGTGATGAGAAGAGGGAGTACCTACCTTGAGGTTGGTAAGGATTGGGTGTACCTGTGTTGGTGATGAGTGAGAATTAGGTGTACCTACCTTGGGGTTGGTGATGAGGAGTGGGAGTACCTACCTTGGGGTTGGTGATGAGGAGTGGGAGTACCTACCTTGGGGTTGGTGATGAGGAGTGGGAGTACCTACCTTGGGGTTGGTGATGAGGAGTGGGAGTACCTACCTTGGGGTTGGTGATGAGTGATGATTAGGTATACCTACTTTGGGGTTGGTGATGATTAGGTGTACCTACCTTGGTGTTGGTGACGAGTGACGATTAGGTGTACCTACCTTGGTGACGAGTGACGATTAGGTGTACCTACCTTGGTGTTGGTGACGAGTGACGATTAGGTGTACCTACCTTGGTGTTGGTGACGAGTGACAATTAGGTGTACCTACCTTGGTGTTGGTGACGAGTGACAATTAGGTGTACCTACCTTGGTGTTGGTGACGAGTGACAATTAGGTGTACCTACCTTGGTGTTGGTGACGAGTGACAATTAGGTGTACCTACCTTGGTGTTGGTGACGAGTGACAATTAGGTGTACCTACCTTGGTGTTGGTGACGAGTGACAATTAGGTGTACCTACCTTGGTGTTGGTGACGAGTGACAATTAGGTGTACCTACCTTGGTGTTGGTGACGAGTGACAATTAGGTGTACCTACCTTGGTGTTGGTGACGAGTGACAATTAGGTGTACCTACCTTGGTGTTGGTGACGAGTGACAATTAGGTGTACCTACCTTGGTGTTGGTGACGAGTGACAATTAGGTGTACCTACCTTGGTGTTGGTGACGAGTGACAATTAGGTGTACCTACCTTGGTGTTGGTGACGAGTGACAATTAGGTGTACCTACCTTGGTGTTGGTGACGAGTGACAATTAGGTGTACCTACCTTGGTGTTGGTGACGAGTGACAATTAGGTGTACCTACCTTGGTGTTGGTGACGAGTGACAATTAGGTGTACCTACCTTGGTGTTGGTGACGAGTGACAATTAGGTGTACCTACCTTGGTGTTGGTGACGAGTGACAATTAGGTGTACCTACCTTGGTGTTGGTGACGAGTGACAATTAGGTGTACCTACCTTGGTGTTGGTGACGAGTGACAATTAGGTGTACCTACCTTGGTGTTGGTGACGAGTGACAATTAGGTGTACCTACCTTGGTGTTGGTGACGAGTGACAACTAGGTGTACCTACCTTGGTGTTGGTGACGAGTGACAACTAGGTGTACCTACCTTGGTGTTGGTGACGAGTGACGATTAGGTGTACCTACCTTGGTGTTGGTGACGAGTGACGATTAGGTGTACCTACCTTGGTGTTGGTGACGATTAGGTGTACCTACCTTGGTGTTGGTGACGAGTGACAATTAGGTGTACCTACCTTGGTGTTGGTGACGAGTGACAATTAGGTGTACCTACCTTGGTGTTGGTGACGAGTGATGATTAGGTGTACTTACCTTGGTGTTGGTGACGAGTGATGATTATAGGTGTACCTACCTTGGTGTTGGTGAGGAGTGATGATTATAGGTGTACCTACCTTGGTGTTGGTGAGGAGTGATGATTATAGGTGTACCTACCTTGGTGTTGGTGAGGAGTGATGATTATAGGTGTACCTACCTTGGGGTTGGTGAGGAGTGATAATTATAGGTGTACCTACCTTGGTGTTGGTGAGGAGTGATGATTATAGGTGTACCTACCTTGGTGTTGGTGAGGAGTGATGATTATAGGTGTACCTACCTTGGGGTTGGTGATGAGTTGTTGCTCATCCTGGTGGAGTAGAGCCCTGGAGTAGGACTCGGAGTTGTTGACATAGATCTGTAGACATGGGTAGAGAGAGGTGCCCTTACAGTCGGTGCCGCAGGTGAAGGTACACTCGAAGGTCTCCCCGATCTGCTGTACGGACAGGACGGTACAGTTGGCGGTGGTTCCCTGGAGGTCCTGTAGAGCCGGGTTGAGCCAGCAGAAGCCGAGGATGAAGAGGGACACGACCCCGGAGATGATGAGGAATAAGCCCAGTCGGATGCTCTTGTCCTCGGCCTCCGAGTACTCATAAGATACCCGGAACTTGGCCATGACGCCTGGACAGTGCGGGGCTGTACGGGGAGGACTTCACATGAGCACGGCTCTCAGTGCGGGGCTGACACAGCACCGGAGGAGAGGGACCAGGGGAAAGTCAGCCATGGACTTTGTCATCACTTCCACACTGCGAGGAAATCAGTGTGTGCTACACAGCACCTCCCCCCACCACACACAGGGCGGGAACCGTCCTCCTCTCCACCAATGGGAGCGAATACACTGCACACACCGCTCCCCCTCCACCAATAACGGACACCCAGCAACGGGAAGCAGGTGAACGCTCAGCACAACTCGTTGCTAACACTTTTTCTAAAGAGTCCCTGTCACCAACACAAAGTGGAGTCTTGTATATTGTATGGAGGGCAAACTTATACGTGTAATGCCGGGTATGCCGACATGTGCCTTCCTTGCAGTGCCTCATTCGCAGCCACTGGATACTGCCCTGAGCGGCTGCAAATCAGCCACTGCTACTGAGAAAAGTTGCACCACTCGCCCACGCCCTTCTGCCCTCACCTCCAATCACAGAACTCATTACTGCAAACCCAGGATGCATAGCGTTCTGTGAATGGACGCTGCAATCCTGTCATTAAAAGGAAAGCAAAAGAAGGAGAGAGAAGCGCCAAGCCAATCCTTTAAACAGCTTAGGAATTTATTCAGTATACAAGTATAAAACAACGCTAAAAACTTGCGTGAAAAATGTTGGAGCACTTGCAGAGTGCTAGAGCGGGTGGGAGTTTCCATGTTCAGTGTCACAGGAGGACCGCCGGAAAGTCTCTATTGAGGGATCTACGAGCGACGTGTATTCGCCACAGCTGGAGCCTCGATAAGCCTCATGGAGACATTGGCTGTGTCTCTGGGTGGGAGTGGTCCGGGGCTGTCAAACTCGGGAGCCGCCCAGTTTGACAGCCCTGGACCACACTCAGAGACACATAGCCAACGTCTCTATGAGGCTTATTTTACTTCTTGCTATAATAAATATCCCCCAAAAATATATAAAAAAAACAATTTGTTTCCTCAATTTAGACCGATACATATTCTGCTACATATTTTTGGTAAAAAAAAAAAATAATCAATTATTGATCGGTTTGCGCAAAAGTTATAGCGTCTACCAAAATAGGGGATAGATTTATGGCATTTTTATAAATTTTTTTTTTTTTTTTTTAAATGGCGGCGATCAGCGATTTTTATCGTGACTGCGACATTATGGCGGACACATCGGACATTTTTGGGACCATTGTCATTTATACATCAATCAGTGCTATACAAATGCACTGATTCCTGTGTAAATGACACTGGCAGTGAAGGGGATAACCACTGTACTTCCTCCCCATGAGGTGATCTCGGTATCCCCGTGGCGATCGAGTCCGCGGGACCCGCGACCCCACTCACGTAGCTTGCCGCATGTGCCCGCTGGCCGCCTCTTAAAGCGGAACGTACAGGCACGTGATTCTGCCACAGTATATCTGCGTGAGGCGGTCGGCAAGCGGTTAATCACTTTCAATGCGCAGTGAACTTGCTGGGAGTATGTGACTACTTCAGGAAGTGCCCATTCCCTAGTACAGCCTCCTCCCTCCTTGCATGGCATAGGCCTCTCCTCTTCTGTGAGTGTTTTATTGCTGTCTGTGCTGGCCAAGCTGCTCCACCCTTTCCCCACCTCCCATAAGTTTTTTTGTTTTTTTATAGCTGCCATGAGCGCTGCAAAAATGAATACTTTACAGCAGCCTTTCTCAACCACAGTTCCTTCAAAAGCTGCTTATGGTTGCCTTTCAATTACGGTAAGTAACCACTGACCCCAATAGGTTTGCCACATCATCATTTTAAACCCAAACACATATAAATTACACAGGTTCTGAGGCTTTTGGGTTTAAAGGGAGGAGGTGGTAACCCTAGACCCCAGTGATTTTTTTAGCCATTCATAAAGTGCCATTCTTCTCACTGACCACCAGTATATTGGGGTCCTTCTTCTACTGACCAACAGTGTAATGGGGCCATTCTCTTACTAAGAGTGTACTAGTGCCCTTCTCTTAACAACCATCACGGTAATGGGGCCCTTCTTCAACCGACCACCAGTGTAATGGGGCCCTTCTTCAACCGACCACCAGTGTAATGGGGCCCCTCTCCCACTATCCATCAGCGTAACGGAACGCTTCTCCCAATGACCACTAGTGTAATAGGTCCCTTTTTCCACTGACCAGTGTAATGGGGCCATTCTCCCGCTGACCACCAGTGTAATGGGGCCCTTCTCCCACTGACAACCAATATAACAGGGCCCTTCTCCCACTGACAACCAATATAACAAGGCCCTTCTCCCACTGACAACCAATATAACAAGGCCCCTCTCCCACCGACCATCAGTGTAATAGGGCCCTTCTTCTCACTGACCACTAGTATATTGGGGCCCTTCTACTGACCAAAAGTGTAATGGGGCCCTTCTCTTAATGACTAAGAGTGTACTAAGGCCCTTCTCACACTGACAACCAATACAACAGAGCCCTTCTCCCACCGACCATCAGTGTAATGGGACGCTTCTCCCAACAACCAAACAACCATCGGTGTAATGGGGCCCTTTTTCCACTGACCACCAGTGTAATGGGGCCCTTCTTCTACCTACCACCAGTGTAATGGGGCCCCTCTCCCACCGACCATCAATGTAATGGGACGCTTCTCCCAATGACCACCAGTGTAATATTGCCCTTTTTCCACTGACCACCAGTGAAATGGGGCCCTTTTCCCACTGACCGCCAGTGAAATGGGGCCCTTTTCCCACTGACAGCCAGTGAAATGGGGCCCTTTTCCCACTGACCGCCAGTGTAATATGGCCCTTCTTCCACTGATCGCCAGTGTAATATGGCCCTTCTTCCACTGATCGCCAGTGTAATATGGCCCTTCTTCCACTGATCGCCAGTGTAATATGGCCCTTCTTCCACTGATCGCCAGTGTAATATGGCCCTTCTTCCACTGATCGCCAGTGTAATATGGCCCTTCTCCCACTGGCTGCCAGTATAATGGGGCCCTTCTCCCACTAACCACTAATTTAATGAAGCCCTTCTCCCATTGGCCACCAGTGTAATGGGACCCTTCTCCAACTGATTTAAAGGAGCATTTCAATGAAAAGCAGTGTAAGGGGGAACTCTGACCACTTACATAAGGGAACATTACAATTGTCACTGTCTGCATTTTATTCCCAGCGTTTATTTGATATTAATTTCATTACTATTACTTAAAATAATTTTCATATAGCGTAAAAGTGTCAAATGTGCAAGGTATGCCACATTCTGTATTCTTTTATTTATTCTAGTATTTCAAATAACTGTTCTCACTATATATACTGTACTGTGAGCTGTAGATTATAGTAATTATTAGCAAGGGTTTCCTGAGACCCGAGTTACTTCAAGAGTTCCTCCATGTTAAAAAGGTAAACAAAGGTTACTCTAAAGTGTAATTTGAGTGCGTCTGCTGGGGCTGGTGGCATCTCTTCCAGGATACCGGTGCCCAGAAGCTGTCTCAGGGATTTTGGAGGCCTATACAGATCTATACCATACATAAATATGTTAAATGCATTGTAATATCGGGCACCATTAGCTCTCGTGGCAGATGTGTTTGTCAGCGATTCAAGCCAGTCAGGAACTATATTTAAGGGCGTGGTAGGGTAGCCCATTTTTACTAAAAAGGCAAATAAAAGTCTGTAACATAAAGGTTTCCCACGCAGGGGTTCTTCTCCAGCAAATAAACACAACAGAAAATGCTAGCCCACATGGCTCTCTTTAGCAGTACCTCTGCCCTTTATCCTGGTCACACAGACTACAGGATTCCTCATTGTGGATGGTTTCACTTTAGCACCCACAGCTCCACTCTGGCCTTAGTCCTCAGGCCATTGCACTGCCTCTTGCAGTCACACGTACTGGCTGCCTCCTGGAGACCTCCTGTCTCTCTGGGTGTGGAGCAGTCTCCAACTGGGAGCATTGAGATCTTCCCATACCCTCATTATAAGTGCTGTGGTCAGCTGAGCACACACCCTGCTGGTAATCTTCAAAATCTGGACACAGGGTTGGAGATCCCGTCCCACCCAAGACACTATGGAATCTCTAAACTACAGAGCCCCACGCCGGGATACCAAAACCTGGAGAAAGCTGCAAAAGTTTTCTCCAGTCCACATCTATGCTCTGCAGTCTTGCACCAAGCAAATGTGCACACCCTGTGTCCCCCAAACTATCAATTTTACCATCACAGCATCTCCTACTGTCACATATCCCCCCCTTTGTTTCAAAGCCGAAGGGGGTGGAACACACCAGCCCGAATCCTTGATTGGGGCTCCTCTGCACCAGCTGTTCGCTGCGTAGGCCCAATCTTTTTTCCGGGTGCGTTTCCAGGCACGCCCTACCCTGAATCGCAGCGGTGTCTTACAGTTCTGTATCCTCAGACTACTCCCTTGGGGTTCCTGAGCTCACATTTCTTTTCTGGTGACCCCCTGCCTTCCCTGCTACTTCCTTTCAACTCAGTTTCTGGATTCTGTAGGAAACCTGCTCCTGATGAGGAACCACCTTTCCCCATCACAATAGGTCTCTTGGGTTTACCAACTCCTTTGCTGTTACCCTTGACCACCAACTCCCCAGAGCTCAACATCTGTGTATCATGCTCATTTTCCAAGAAATTATTCATGGTCATATTAAGACTATTATTTACATTAACATTCAGTAACACACCACCATTTCTCCAATTACCAATATCGTCAGTTCTTTCTTGTTCAGGGTTTGGTAGGGCCAGGCCCAAGGAGGGACAACACACAGGTGAGCAGCTATCCCCTATGAGACCTTCACAAGGCTTCACTTCACCTGTTGTCCAAATCTCTGTGGGCAGTTGTCCTAAAAACTGACATTAAGCAACACATGACCCATTTCTAGCAGTACCAATCTTTGCCAGCTCACACTTTTCCATGTCGCAATTTTTGTTCCTCTCCATACTATATTTGAGAGCATCTCCGGGTACCCCAACTTGTACCTCTCTACAGGTTACAGACAGAATCTCTGCTTTTGCCACTTCAATATCTGGCCCTTCCTTCTTAAAAGGTCTAGCGGGTGAGACAGTATCCGCGCCATTTACTAAACCCTGCTCAGCCACACCTCGGACCGCACTAGAAGACATGTCCATCACCGCATCAGGCGGAGAGACCTCTGATGTCTCCAGCAGCCTCCCAGAGCGCCTTTTGTACTGAACCGTATCCGGAAGCACCCTCACACCTCACTTGCCACAGTATTAGAAAGCAACGTACCAACAAGTTCCACTGGTGATTAATGTTAACCGGCACAGCCTGTACTACCTGGCTCCATCCATTGGTACCACGCAGCACCACCACATCCCACATTGTAGGGACATTTCCTTTATCAGAGATGTGTAGGGACTCATTCACTGCAGCTTGAGAGGCTGAGACATTTAAGGGGGCCTCCACCTCACTGGAAGCACCCATCACACCCTGACGCTCCTCTGAAACACTGTCAGACACATGTCTCCCACTCATGCCCTCTAACTCACCAATAAACCTCTGCAAGTCAACATTCATTACACCTGACACTTGACATGGGCTGTGAACACCACATCTGCCATGCATGCGCCCTGACCTGGTCCTTCAGAATGGAGGGAAACAACCCTTGCAGGGACCAACGCACCCTTAACCATCGGTCGCTCTGCAATCTCCCTGTCTGGCATAGCAGTGGTTGTATTCACACCCCTGTTGCTCAACATAGCCTTGTCCAACATAGCTAGTAATTGTTTGGCCCAACCCCAACCGTCCCAATCCATTGTACTTCCATTATGAGGGCTCAGCAGTATCTCATCATCTGCTCTAGGAGGCACCTGGGATTCTGCAGCACAAACAGTACCTTTGTCAGTTCTATATAAATCACATTTAGACAACATGCTTTTACTCTTTGCTAATGCTTCATCAAACAAGGCAGGCTGCAATACACCATCACCAAAACCTGGAGAAAGCTGCGAAAGCAGTTTTCTCCAGTCCACATCTCTGTTCTGCAGTCTTGCACCAAGCAAATGTGCACACCCTGTGTTCCCCAAAGTATCAATGTTACCATTACAGCATCTCCTACTGTCACAGCATACAAAATCTTAGGGGAAGATTATTTGTTGAAATTAATGATCTTGGCCAAAGGGTCTTTTTAAGAAATGAGCCCAATCTCATCCACTTATCAGTGGCTTACAAGAAATAAGAAACATTTGAAGCTGAAGAAGGTTGAAGTGGACCTTTCATAAAAATTGAAGGTCTGTTTAAAGTGGTTCTAAAGGCAAAATGTTTTTACCTTAATGCAGTCTCTGCATTTGGGTAAAAAAAACATTCCACTAGCTCTTCTCACCCTGCCTCTAAAGAATTACTTGGCTCCTTTCATGATCCAGCACTGCCCCTCTCTGCAGCACCACTCTAATGACTTCCTGGTCTCACAGGAGACAAAGGGCAGCAGCAGGAGACAAAGGGCAGCAGCAGGAGCCAAAGGCTCAGAATCTCAATCTTCCTGCTGGTGAGAACTAAAGATATGTACAGTAGAGGAATCAGGCCCTCCTGCTGGTGATCCATCTAGTGATAACTAAAGATATACAGTATATAAAGAAATCAGGACCTTTTTCAATCCACTGGTGATCCCTCTAGTAATAACTTAAGATGTATACAGGGGATCAGGTCCTTCTTCCTCCCGCTGGTGATCCCTCTAGTGATAACTAAAGATCTAAACAAAGGGATCAGGACCTCCTTCCTCCCGCTGGTGATGCCTCCAGTGATAACTAAAGATCTATACAGGGGAATCAGGCCCCTTTTCCTCCTGCTGGTGATCCCTCTAGTGAAAATGAAAGGCTTTTTTTACATAGGAGAATCAGGACCACCTTCCTCCTGCTTGTGATTCCTCTAGTAACTAAAGACTACATCCCAAAACAGAAACTGTTTACTAAGATAATAAGAAGGCTGCCATTGCCTGACTTCTCCTTAAGTGCTAGTTGTTTGGTTGATCACTGGATTTTAAACTTTCTTCACCATGGACCTGGGGCAGGTATGCAGATTAAGGGGTTGATTTACTAAAGACAAACAGGCTATGCACTTTTCAAAGTGCAGTTGCATTCTGCAAGTGCAGTTTCTCCATAGCTTAGTAAATGAGGTAAAGCTATACTTGGCAGAAAATACCCAATTACGTGCAAAGAAAATGAAAAAAAATGCATTTTTGCTTGCACGTGATTGGATGATGGAAGTTAGTGGAGCTTCTGCTCATTTACTAAGCTCTGGTGCAACTGCACTTTGCAAAGTGCACAGTCTATTTGCCTTTAGTAAATCAACCCCGAAGTGTTCTGTTTTCACTTGTCTGCATGCTGGCTAGGGATGGGCTTTATGTTCGGGTCGAACATTGGCTGTTCGCCCCTTTGCCGAACAGCGAACAATTTGGGGTGTTCGCGCCAAATTCGAAAGCCGCGGAACACCCTTTACCTTTAAAAATCTATGGGAGAAATCAAAAGTGTTACTTTTAAAGGCTTATATGCATGGTATTGTCATAAAAAGTGTTTGGGGACCCGGGTCCTGCCCCAGGGGACATGTATCAATGCAAAAAGAAGTTTTAAAAATGTCCATTTTTTCAGGAGCAGTGATTTTAATAATGCTTAAAGTGAAGCAATAAAAGTGTAATATTCCTTTAGTCTATAGTATGCCTGTAAAGGGGCACATGTTTCCCATGTTTAGAACAGTCTGACAGCAAAATGAAATTTCTAAAGTGAAAAAAAAGTAATTTAAAAGTGCTAGAGCTAGTGCCGGCTATAATGAATTGTCGGGGGAAAAAAAGTAATTTAAAAGTGCTAGAGCTAGTGCCGGCTATAATGAATTGTCTGGAAAAAAAAGTAATGTAAAAGTGCTAGAGCCAGCTATAATGAATTGTCGGGAAAAAAAAAGTAATTTAAAAGGGCTAGAGCTAGTGCCGGCTATAATGAATTTTCGGTCCGGCAATAAACCTAAAAGTTAATTGATAAAAACGGCATGGAATTTCCCCACAGGGGAACCCCGAACCAAAATTTAAAAAAAAAAAATGTGTGGGGGTCCCCCTAAATTCCATACCAGGTCTGGTATGGATTTTAAGGGGAACCCCGCGCCAAAATTTAAAAAAATGGCGTGGGGTCCCCCTAAAAATCCATACCAGACCCTTATCCGAGCACGCAACCTGGCAGGCCGCAGGAAAAGAGGTGGGGACGAGAGAGCGCCCCCCCTCCTGAACCGTATCAGGCCACATGCCCTCAACATTGGGAGGGTGCTTTGGGGTAGCGCCCCCCCAGGGCACCTTGTCCCCATGTTGATGGGGAGGAGGGGCCTCATCCCCACAACCCTTGCCCAGTGGTTGTGGGGGTCTACGGGCGGGGGGCTTATCAGAATCTGAAGTCCCCCTTTAACAAGGGGACCCCCAGATCCCGGCCCCCCGTGTGAAATGGTAACGGGGTACAAATGTACCCCTACCATTTCACAAAAAATGTGTGAAAATGGTAAAAAAAAGACACTACACGCCTTGGGACAAGTCCTTTATTAAAAAAATAAAAAATAAAAAACTGTCTAAAGTGAAAAAAAAGTAATTTAAAAGTGCTAGAGCTAGTGCCGGCTATAATGAATTGTCGGGGGAAAAAAAGTAATTTAAAAGTGCTAGAGCTAGTGCCGGCTATAATGAATTGTCTGGAAAAAAAAGTAATGTAAACGTGCTAGAGCCAGCTATAATGAATTGTCGGGAAAAAAAAAGTAATTTAAAAGGGCTAGAGCTAGTGCCGGCTATAATGAATTGTTGGTCCGGCAATAAACCTAAAAGTTAATTGATAAAAACGGCATGGAATTTCCCCACAGGGGAACCCCGAACCAAAATTTAAAAAAAAAAAATGTGTGGGGGTCCCCCTAAATTCCATACCAGGTCTGGTATGGATTTTAAGGGGAACCCCGCGCCAAAATTTAAAAAAATGGCGTGGGGTCCCCCTAAAAATCCATACCAGACCCTTATCCGAGCACGCAACCTGGCAGGCCGCAGGAAAAGAGGTGGGGACGAGAGAGCGCCCCCCCTCCTGAACCGTATCAGGCCACATGCCCTCAACATTGGGAGGGTGCTTTGGGGTAGCGCCCCCCCAGGGCACCTTGCCTTGTCCCCATGTTGATGGGGAGGAGGGGCCTCATCCCCACAACCCTTGCCCAGTGGTTGTGGGGGTCTACGGGCGGGGGGCTTATCAGAATCTGAAGTCCCCCTTTAACAAGGGGACCCCCAGATCCCGGCCCCCCGTGTGAAATGGTAACGGGGTACAAATGTACCCCTACCATTTCACAAAAAATGTGTGAAAATGGTAAAAAAAGACACTACACGCCTTGGGACAAGTCCTTTATTAAAAAAATAAAAAATAAAACTGTCTTCTCGCGCTCCGACGGACCGAAAAAGAAAAAAAAAGCCTCAAGCTGCCTACGATCTGCCTCCATGGGAGGCACCCGCTGTAATGACAGGCCTCTCGGGTGACAGTTCTTTTATAAGTGAGGACGGAGCCAAACAATGTCATCACCGGGTGACCCCGCCCCCCTCTGACGTAAGGGGATAGCCCTATGGCTTTCCTGTAGCGTCAGAGGGGGCGGGGTCACTCGGTTACGTAACCGGGTGGGGGTCTCCTTGTTAAAGGGGGCTTCCAGATTCCGATAAGCCCCCCGCCTGCAGACCCCCACAACCACCGGGCAAGGGTTGTGGGGATGAGGCCCTTCTCCCCATCAACATGGGGACAAGGTGCTTTGGGGGTCCACTACCCCAAAGCACCCTCCCAATGTTGAGGGCATGTGGCCTGGCATGGTTCAGGAGGGGGGGCACTCTTGTCCCCCCCTCTTTTCCTGCGGCCTGCCAGGTTGCCTGCTCGGATAAGGGTCTGGTACGGATTTTTGGGGGACCCCAAGCCATTTTTTTTTAAATGTTGGCACGGTGTTGCCCTTAAAATCCATACCAGACCTGAAGGGTCTGATATGGATTTTGAGCGGGACCCCCACGCCATTTTATTTTAAAATTTTGGCGTGGGGTTCCCCTTAATATCCATACCAGACCTGAAGGGCCCGGTATGGAATTTAGGCGGACCCCCACGCATTTTTTTTTTTTTAATTTTGGTTCGGGGTTCCCCTGTGGGGAAATTCCATGCCGTTTTTATCAATGAACTTTTATGTGTATTGCCGGACTGAGAATTCAGTATAGCCGACACTAGCGCTAGCACTTTTTAATGACTTTTTTTCCCGACAATTCATTATAGCCGGCACTAGCTCTAGCACTTTTAAATGGCTTTTTTTCCAGACAATTCATTATAGCCGGCACTAGCTCTAGCACTTTTAAATGACTCTTTTCCCTTTAGAAATGTCATTTTGCTGGCAGACTGTTCTAAACACGGGTAACATGCGCCTCTTTACAGGCATACTATAGACACCCCCCAGATACGAAATTTAAAGGAATATTACACTTTTATTGTTTCACTTTAAGCATTATTAAAATCACTGCTCCCAAAAAAATGGCCGTTTTTTAAAACTTTTTTTTGCATTGATACATGCCCCCTGGGGCAGGACCCAGGCCCCCGAACACTTTTTAACACAATACCATTCATATAAGCCTTTAAAATTAGCACTTTTGATTTTTCATGTTCGTGTCCCATAGACTTTAACGGTGTTCGCGTGTTTGAACTAATTTTTTGCCTGTTCGCATATTCTGGTGCGAACCGAACGGGGGGGTGTTCGGCTCATCCCTAATGCTGGCATCAGTTCACTGACTTAAATAGTACTGAACCCAGAGACAGCCAGGCAGCTAGTATTATTAGAATATTAGAAGCAGAACAGCAATGGCACCCTTGTATTTCTCTCACTTTAGGTTTCTTTAAAGCGTATTTAAACCCCGAAAATTAACTTCACTTGTTTGCCCTTGTTTGGTATGCAAAATATACAATTTAAAGTATTTGGTTATATCTGTAAAACAAATGGCAAAAATACCTGTTGATTTTGTCTGAAATCTTGTGAGGTGATCATTTCCTGTGCTCCCTGCCTGTGTACGGGAGGGTTATGGGGATGAGGAGGGGTCTGTGTTCCTTATAATCCTTAAAGATTAGGTAGACAGGGCTGACACATTGGGGTTGATTTACTAAAACTGGAGCTGGTGCAGCTGTGCATGGTAGCTAATCAGCTTCTAACTTCAGCTTGTTCAAGCTTTGACCAAAAAACCTGGAAGTCAATTGGTTTCTATGCAGAGCTGCAACAGATTTTGCACTCTCTAGTTTTAGTAAATCAACCCCCGTGTGCTTAGGAATTCAGAGGTCTGCTGTCAGTTTTAAGAGGAAGGTAGGAGAATAGTATATTTCACGTACTAAAACATTTCTTTTTTGCATTTGCAGTGTATTTAAAAGCATAAAACAAAGGGAAATGTGCATGTTTCTCAGAGATGTTCGAAATATGTTTTTTTATTTTGCCCTGAAATATGCTTTAAATCCACTCACTAAATAAGTGAAAAGAAGGGGAAAGAATCAACAAACACAAAATAAATAGGACTTAATTCACCCGCGGCTTCTGTGGGGTTGCACTACAAGTGGGGGCTCATCCAGGATATTTTTTCCCAGTTTACACAGCAAATGGGAGAAAAATAAGAAGTTGGAGGACTGTAGTGTATGCAAGCTATCCTGGGTGAGAGTGGAAGTCATTGTAGTGCTGTCGCTAAGGAGTTTTCAATAAGGGAAGCTCAGAGAAAGCATTTTTCCCCAAGAGCAGGAGCGGAAGACAGAGAAAGTGGACTTTCTTGCAGTACAGCAGGTGTTAACAGTGATGCAGGAAGATCCTGCTTTACAGTGAAGAGGCTGACTCCCATGAGTCTTGGAGCGGGACTGAGCTGCAGGTCCCAGAAGAGACTGTAAACCCTGCACATGCATGAGAGTAGCAAGATGGCTGCACATGTCCCTTTTCTTTGGATGTGGAGTCAGGATGGCTGGAGAGCAGGCCCAGTTTGCAAATAGGAGTGAGATGATGGTGGAAACAGGAGTTTGGCTGGTTCACTGGAGTGGATCTACTCTGGGAATGACTGGAGGATCTGAGCGACTATGCCTAATCTGTCCAGGGTGCCAAAGACCAACAGCCCTAGTGAGAGCATTGGTTGGATGCGGGCACCATGGCAAGCCGCTCATGGAGCTCACGCCCAGCCACCTACCACCGGTAACCTACATAGTGAATACCGGGTTCTGCTTGGAGGTGATGGAGTCATCCCAGTCGCCAAGAACACAGCAGTACTAATATTGTGCAATGGGAGGAGGTCACGTCTGAAAGCCAAGTTGGGGTCAGTCACATGGGAGTTTACCCGTGGTCAGGGCAGGAGACCCGCTACTACTGCAGGCAAAGGGAACACAGCCATTCAGCCTGCAACAGCAGAGCCGCCGGCATGATGTCCCACAGGTGGAAGGTGCCAGAGCAGGGAGGAACCCAGGAGAGGCTGGCAGCCACCATTCACCCTGTCACACCGGTCTGGAAGGCAACGGATCTAGTTCAGAAACCAGGGGAGCAGACAGGGAGTGACTAAGTCAAGGGAAGAAGACATGGGGAACTTGGGCTCACACAACATGTCAAACTGAGTGGGATTAGGGGGATTAAATATCGCCCATGTTTTGCAGCTGGAAAGATCATTTGCAGAGAGCTGGATCCAATCAGCACAACCCACCTCTTAGACACGGGTGATGATGCAAAAATAGGCATTTAAGGAGCTGATTAGCAGGTTGCCTGAGTCTTGTGTCCCTCCAGGGAGGGGGAACATCTGCCAGGCTCCCAAGGTTCTCCCACCTGCAACGTGAGGTACAACATAAGGTTGCACTTGGTACAGGTTTTAATACCCCTATGTGCCAAAGCATGTCTTGGATGAGGGGAGCAGAGTGGGAGGATGACCTCATATTGAATTTTCTGCAAATCCCAAAGTTTTGTTGGGGCCCCCACTTCTCCAAGTTTTGGACACAGTTTCTTCACATCAGGAACAAGTGGAGCCTTGGGAGGGCTATCTACGGTAGCGTTCAAAGCAGGGACACAAGATCATCACTACTTTGCAAACATCCGGGGATCTGATGGCCGTATGAAGCAGGTCCCAGACCAGGATCCTAACAGTTAAGTCGGATTGCCGTCTTGACCTTGCAGTTCTGGAACTAATCCTGTGTAGGGGCTGTTAAGCAAATTTGCAGCTTCAGTGAACCCTCTAAAAAAAAAGAAAGATAAAAAAAAGAAGCTAAAGCAGTTATGGCAAACCTTGGCACCCCAGATGTTTTGGAACCACATTTCCCATGATGCTGAACTACACTGCAGAGTGCATGTGCATCATGGGAAATGTAATTTCATAACATCTGCGGTGCCAAGGTTTGCCATCACTGAGCTAAAGTGTTCCTTTGTCTTGGAGGGGAGCCTTCAACCTGTTTTTTAGACCTTGCCAGAATTTTTCCCTGCCCCAAGTTGAGGGACAAGCTCATACTCCAGTGTCTGTAAGTTTTTTTATGCGTTACTGAATTTAGGGCTTTGGGCCTGCAGAGCGAACCCATTCTTTTTCAAGAACTCGGCGTGGCAAGATTTGGTCACTAGGTGGTGTAAATAGAACTTATGGACCCTTGATACATTACCTTTGAGTATAAATTAAATCAATGTTTCTGGAGGATCATCTCTTTGGAGACAATGCTTCAACTCAGATGTATTTATGAATAAACGTACGGACCTTGTTTGGAGGTCCGTCTTTGCAGGTAAACCACCTGAGAGCTGTGCATTAGGCTGTGTTTTCCTGGGCATTAATGATCCACCCAGCTAGTGGTAGGGCTCTACCTAGGCAGGATGTATTTATGTAAATAAAAATGTGGGTGTCCTGACCAGGGGTGGGCCGTCCATTAAGGGGGCAAGGGCACCGCCCCCCCATCCATGCGCCCGGCCACTTGCAGGACACCAGATGCATGGATTCCAATGGTGGGGGGGGTGTTTTTTTAAGCACCTGATTAGAGCTAGAGACTCTAATAGGCTTCAAAATAGGGTGGGCTCGGGGCGCAAGCACTGTGAACTGAGCCCACCCAGGTGTGTTACAATAGCAAATTAATATTCTCCTTCCGGCTAGTCGGGAAGTGGGTCTTGAGACCTGTCAAAAGGACAGGCGATCCTATTGGATTAATAGAAATAAGTATAGAAAATGCTGCGCCCACTCCTAATAAGACAGAAAAAAAGGAATACAGCAGCCAACACAACACTCTGACTAATCGTGAATATATGTGGAACAACAAAGTGTGGCGCTAATAGAGTGTACTGAACAATAAGAAAAACCAAAAGGTCACAGTGAGTGATGGTAATGCATAGAGTGAAAAGGGTTGTTGCCCTAAATCATTAGTGATAACACCTATAATATACCATAAAAATATAGGACGAGGGGTATCCCCCCAGAAAAGTGATAAGTGAATGACTAATACCAATAAAATATAAGGAGTATTAAAAGATAAGCTGCATGTAACTCCTAGTAATGAATAACAGATAAATAAATCCGTTATAGTGGGTGTGACATGACTGTGATTAGCGGGTCAAAAATAACTTGAAAACAATAACTACAAAACAAGAATCTGGACATTATACAGTCTAGAAGGCTCTAGGCTGACAAAGCTAGGGTGCTAACTAAACACCTGTTTGAAAAAAACAGTTTTAATGGAGAGAAACAACAAAGGAGCTATTTGGTTTACTCCCAAAGCAAAGGAGTAGTGTTTTGTGCTCTATGCCGCTTGTTTGGTAGCAAATCCCAGTTCGCAGAGAGTGGTTTCAATGACTGGAAAAATGGCACAGAGATTAAATGAACATGAGTGTTTAGCTGAACACAAATCCTGCGTGCTCTCTTTAAAATCAAGAACATGTATATTGGGGAGAATTGATAAGAGACTTACAAAACAGCTTTCCGATGAAATCCAATATTGGAGAAAGAGTTGTTGCTGCTGTTAAGGCACTTGGCAATCTAGGGCATGCTTTCAGAGGGAAAGATGACCGTTTTGGTTCCACACAATGGAAACTACATGATGATGTTTGAATTTATTTTCCAAATTTGACCCATTTATAGCTGAACATATTGCTCGTTATGGCAATACAGGAAAAGGAGTCACATCTTACCGCTCATTTGCTACATGTGATCAGTTCATTCAGCTTATGGCTGATAATTCAGGAGGCAAAGGCTGCAAAGTATTATTCTGTCAGTGTCGATTCAACACCTGATGGCTCCCACATGGATCAGCTGGCCTTCATCTTAAGGTATGTCAAGGAAGATGGTTTACCAATTGAGCGCTTTCTATGCTTCATTCCAAATCCTGGACATAAATCGGAACAACTGGCTGAAGTGGTCCTTGTCACTCTTAAGTCATATGGCCTTGATGTTGCCAACTGTCATGGTCAGTCATATGACAATGCAAGCAATATGTCTGGTCATTATAGAGAATTGCAAGCCAGAATTCTATAAAGAAACCCACTTGCTGTGTACATTCCATGCTCTGCACACTCTTTAAATATAGTAGGAAAGCATGCTGCTGAAAGTTGCAATGAAGTCTGTGCATTCTTTTGTCTCCTACAGTACCTTTATACCTTTTTTACTTCTTCCACTCACAGATGGGAGATTTTACAAGAACACTTATCAGATACACCCAACATTCTAGCTTTAAAGAGACTATCTGACACACGGTGGTCAGCCAGGGAAAATGCATGTCAGAGCTTACATCAGAACTGGACTCAAGTAGTCCAAGCTTTAACAACAATTAAGGAAAATACAGCAAAGTCACCAGGAACGTACAAGGAAGCAAAAGGTCTAAACTGCAACGTCTAGAGACTGCACTAATAAGTGGTTTGTGGGGTACTATCCTAGAAAGATTTGGTGCAGTTAGCAAAAATCTAAAGCATTGCCACTGATGTTGGAATTATAGTGGAGCTATATGAGTCACTGATCCAGTTTGTTCGAGACACCAGAGAAATGTTTCTTACACACAAAGCTACAGCAATAGAAAAATCAAGTGTCAAGGATTATGAGTTTAAGAGGAAAGGTATGCAAGGGAGGAAAAGCTCAGCAACTTCCAGCAAGACAAGGAAGCTCAAGAAAAGTTCAGGATCAACACCTTTTATGTAATTTGTGACAACTTGGTTGCTGAGCTTGAGAGAAGAAAAAATGCATACGACTCTTTCTTTGGAAAGTTTAAATTCATTACGGACCTCACAAAAATTGAGCCATCAGAAATATCACAACATGCTACAGAGCTTTGTACTTCCTACAGCAAAGACTTGGAACAGGAGTGTTTTTTTGATGAGTGCCTCCACTTTCGTTCATAACTTCTAAGTTCTTCTGCAGAACATACCTCTGTTCTAGCTATGTCCCAAGTGAGAGAGGATTGCAAAGTATTTATCCAAATGTGGACATTGCTCTCAGAATGTTTTTATGCACAGCAGCAACTAACTGCTCAGCTGAACATTCTTTCTCTACTTTGAAACGTGTAAAGAACTACTTGTGATCCAGAATGGGAGAGGAAAGATTGAACTCACTGGCTGTGTTGGTAATTGAGTCAGAACGAACAAAATCTTTGGACTAGGATGAACTTATCAACAGCTTTGCCACACAGAGTTCGGCGAAAGCCACTTTATTTTGATTTTGGCATCCTCTCTGATTCAACCATTTGCACTTATTTCAGTTTAAGGTGGTTATACTTTACAGTGGAACCTTGGTTAACGAGTAACGCGGTTAACGAGCGTTTTGAAAGACGAGCAACTTTTTTTTTTTGAATTCTGACTTGGTTTGCGAGTGTTGTCTTGAAAAACAAGCAGAATTCAAGCTAATGGGGTGTGCAGTACCGCATGTGGCCAGAGGTGTGGGGGTGCCGGTGACACTCAGAACGGTTCGGAGCCATTCGTAAACACTCGGAAACACTCAGAAACACTCTGGAATAATCCGTTTCCGAGTGTTTCCGAGCCTTTCAGAGTTCAGCCGAGCTGTCTCCGAGTATTTCAGAGGCTCTCCGGCGCCCCCCTACCTCTGGCCACATGCGGTATTGCATGCAATAGAAGTCGATGCAGAATAAATTATCTTCGTTTCCATTGACTTCTATGGGGAAACTCGCTTTGATATGCGAGTGCTTTGGATTACAAGCATTCTCCTGGAATGGATTATGCTCATAATCCAAGGTTCCACTGTAGTTTAAAGTTACATAAGTTATTAAAAACATCATCATGTCAGTTTCATGATAGATTGATTGCAATTTGCACTTTTCAGTTTAAAATATCAATATTTTAGGTTGAAGTTATCCAAGTTATTAAAAAGATTGTCATGTCAGTTTCATGATGGAGTGATTGATGCAAGTATGGAGTGAATGGTGTGCGATTGTGTGTGTTAATACAGAGAGGAAGAAGTAGAGCTCTAAAAAGGAAAAGTTGGAGCCTAAAGAGGAAGGGGTGTGATATACAGATGGGCGTGTCTTAAATAGGAAGGTGTGTGGCCTTGATAGGAAGGGTGGGTCGTATTGAAATTAGGGGGTGCATGAGTTTAGTCAGGTCTAGGGCAGCACAAAACCTAAATACACCACTGGGCTATAGGTGTTTGGCATTTACAGTGCCTTGAAAAGGTACTCGTAGCCCCTGAAATTTTCCACATTCTGTCATGTTACAACCAAAAATGTAAATGTATTTTATTGGGATTTTAAGTGATAGACCAACACAAAGTGTCACATATTTGTGAAGTGGAAGAAAAATGATAAATGGTTTTCAAATTTTTTTACAAATAAATATGTGAAAAGTGTGGCATGCAATTGTATTCAGCCCCCCTGAGTCAATATTTTGTGGAACCACCTTTCACTGCAATTACAGCTGCAAGTCTTTTTGGGGATGTCTCTACCAACTTTGCACATCTAGTGACAATTTTGCTCATTCTTCTTTGCAAAATAGCTCCAGCTCTGTCAGATTGGATGGAGAGTGTCTGTGAACAGCAGTTTTCTAGTCTTGTCGCAAATTCTCAATCGGATTTGGGTCTGCGCTTTGACTGGGCCATTCTAACATATGAATATGCTTTGATCTAAACCATTCCATTGTAGCTCTGGCTGTATGTTTAGGGTAGTTGTTCTGCTGGAAGGTGAACCTCTGCCCCAGTCTCAAGTCTTTGCAGACTAACAGGTTTTCTTCTAAGATTGCCCTGTATTTGGGTCCATCCATCTTCCCATCAACTCTGACTAGCTTCCCAGGCCAGATTTGTGAAGTGCACGACTAATAGTTGTCCTGTGGACAGATTCTCCCACCTAAACTTTGGACAGCTCCCCCAGAGTTACCATGGGCCTCCTAGCTGCTTCTCTGAATAATGCTCTCCTTGCCCAGCCTGTCAGTTTAGGTGGACGGCCATGTCTTTGTGGGTTTGCAGTTGTGCCATACTCTCCATTTTTGGATGATGGATTGAACAGTGCTCTGTGAGATGTTCAAAGCTTGGGATATTTTTTTTATAACCTAACCCTGCTTTAAACTTCTCCACAACTTTATCCCTGACCTATCTGGTTTGTTCCTTGGCCTTCATGAAGCGGTTTGTTAACTAAGGTTCGCTAACAAACCAGTGAGGGCTTCACAGAACAGCTGTATTTATACTGAGATTAAATTACACACAGATGGACTCTATTTACTACTTAGGTAACTTCTGAAGGCAATTGGTTCCACTAGATTTTAGTTAGGGGTATTAGAGTGAAGGGGACTGAATACAAATGCATGCTACACTTTTCAGATATTTGTAAAAAAAAAAATGAATCATTTATCATTTTCCTTCCACTTCACAATTATGTGCCACTTTGTGTTGGTCTATCACATAAAATCCCAATAAAATACATTTAAGTTTTTGGTTGTAACATGACAAAATGTGGAACATTTCAAGGGGTATGAATACTTTTTCAAGGCGCTGTAGTACTTTGTTCCATCTTCCTAGGTGCCCTGTAACACTAGGTGCTCATTTCTTCCCCCACACTATAGGAGTTTGGTGAGGTATTTTCTTTTTGTTCCTATTTTAAAGAGGGCGTAAACCCTGGACTTTTTTCGTATTTTTTAAAATATTATAATCTAACAATGTATTTGTAAGCCTTACACATTGAAAGGGGACTAAAACGAGGTTTTGAAATACCTTTTTTAGCTTTTGCAAAGATTCTCTTCTTCCGGGTATCAGCGCGCCATCTTTACTACTGATTGCTGGCTCTTGTGTGGACATCATTTCCGCCCTTCCTTTCCTTCCCTGTCTAAATCCTGCAAATGTGCAATCGCATCTAAACCAAGCCTCTATTTCGATGTATGGAAGTCTCTCTGCTGCTATGGTTCACTCCCCTTGTGTGACATCTTATACAGTCACAAGGAGAGAACCAGGAAGGAGAGAAAGAGAGCACAGCACAGCTTCTTCTGTGCCGTTCTCAATGACAGTCAATGAGCCGGCATGCAGAGGATAGTGAAACGGCACACATAGCGTGCCGTTAAAGAAGCTATGGACTGCGCAAGCACCGCTGACGTCACTACAGATTGCAGGACAAATTATAAGGCAACAGAAAGAGTAAGTGAAATTTCACAGGCAGCGATCATCTGCCTGTTATATATATATATATATATATATATATATATATATATATATATATATATATATATATATTAGAAAGAGCTAAAGTGAAAGTGGAGGGTTTACAACCACTTTAATCAGCAGCATTAATCCACACAATAAAAAAAAAAAAATACAGGGCTGTTACTTCTGTCCCTGATTCAACTCAATTAACCTTTTCTTGGCCTTGATTTGTTCAGACTGCAGCAAAAATAAATTTATAGAAAACCAAAATGTGTTTTATTGCTTCACTCATCTTAAGTCCTAGTCGCATATTCAGAACTTAGTTGAATATTAAATGTTAGAAGTAATACCTTCTTGTTATCAAAGAAAATATTTATATCTTACCTTCTGAAAGAAATCTCACTAACATAGGCCCAATGCAATAATAATGACAGATATAATAGTGAATCCGCACAACGGAAATAAGTAAATAGAAATAAAGTAACCAAATGGTGTATAAGGACTGCTGCCTCCACAAAAGCAATTCCCACCAAAGTGGAGAAAACCAAAAGTGAATGAAGAGTTAATGTGTGAGTGTGGCGCTGTCCTAATAAGCGTATATAAAATGTGAATAAATAAAATTCAATCCTCTGGTGTGTGTTCTTTCCTGTGATGAACCACTAAAACCAGTTACATATCATACACATGAACTAATACCATAACCAAATAAAAGGTAATCCACTCTGTATAGGGGAGGGGGAGGAAGGGGGGGGGGGAGAAAGGAAAGGATAAACACGGGAGTGGTATAATGCAATAAAAAATGCAATAAAAAACTTTGTTAGATTCGCGAAGTGCATATATTAAAGTGATTTGTGCTCCATGCAACAATGGGATATCAAGCAATCCTGGCAAATATGGTTGACTTATTAAAGTAAACAGTGACTTGTGCTCAGTGCAGCAATGACGATTTCAAACAGTCCTTATGAATTTCCTGACGTTAGGAGTAAGCAAGTGTACCCAAAACACATCTTCTACTTTAATTTCTGTGGTGCCCGGGTGGTTGTGTCTCGTACTGTGATCATGCAGACACTCACCAGCTTTCTTAACCCCTGCAGGGGTGACACGCAGTCACAGTGTATGCCACTGTGCGGCAATCCTTAGCGCTTTCAGGGTCGGGATGGCATTTAGACATAGAAGAGAAAGGGAATGCCCATAGCGTAAAACCATAAAAAACGTTTTATTGAAACAGATGACAGAGCGGTACTCACATATTGATAGCTTGTATAAGGCAACAAAAATGTCATCAGTAAAACCGTCAGATTCAAAATCTGCGTTCCCTGGGAGATGATGCAAGACGTAAAATTAGGCCGTGCCCTATGCGTTTCGTCAGAGGACGTCTACGGGAGCGTGACCCTTGCTACACCTCCCCTCCTTATATACTGTGTGGTGTTCGTTACGCGCCTGCGTTCAAAGAGCTTTGGCGGCCATTTTGCCTAGGTTTTTGCAGACTGAAGTCCGCTCACGCCCATTTTGCCTGTGTCTTTTACAGATCGAAGCCCATGTATCCGTCGTGAAATTGTGGAAAACAGACTGTAAGGTGACACCACACGAACAAGTGTGGTGCATGCATTTGTGTCACCATTACTCTGGGTGTTTAGATGTAAATAAGTGTATTATTTGCTGGGACAAAGTTAGAAACAAAAACTACTACATTACCGCACATTATAACCGGATGCTTTTGTTACCTGACGGTTGTACACAACAATACACATAAAATAGCAATCTCAAAAAAGATATACAATAAAATCCCACGGAAAATCTGTAAGTATTTAATACAATTTATAGATAAAACCGGGGAAAGAAAGGAGAAAATCCTTAAATTAATGTATTAAAATTAAATAAAATATATAATAAAATTAAATAAAATTAAAAATAAAAATTAAAAGTAAGAAACTTTACCCAGGGAATAAATTGGTGGTAAATTATTTTGGATATTTGTGTTTTACCATATGTTATACTTCGAAGATACTTCAAAGATACTCCCTAAGAAGACGAAGTAAGCTATGTTTTTATATTTTTATACAATCTTTTATGTCTGTGCAATGGGGAACTGTATATTCAAACCTTCAGTTGAAAACTACCCAGGTTAAGCCTACCCGGGTGAGAGGACCAGATTGGGATCAGTTTATTGGGAAGTAGTCCTAACCTCTGGGAGTGATTTTATCAATGGCATAGAAGATCATGCCCGTGGGGTCTCTATTGTGATGATCTCTAAAGTGTCTGGAAACACATTTCAATTGGATGTCGACCTGAACTTGGTTATACTTTTGTTTGTTTTTTTGCTAACTCTACATGGCAAACATTTTCCACATTTGTAGAATCCTTTTAAGTTATTTCCTATTTTAATTTGTTTTGGAGGGTCAAGAGCATTATGCACTAGTTTGTTCCTAAGGGAGGGTTGGGGCCTTCCTGTAAATAAAAATAGTTTTTTTGGTAATACTGAATTTAGAACTTTATCTGATTGCAGGATAGGCCAGTGTTTCTTAATGATAGATTCCATAGTCTTGTATTGCCTATTATATCCTGTTAGAAAGGCGAAGCCCCGATTTTTGTTCCTCTCTTGTTTATGAGGGTTCAGTGTTCCTCATATTTTTCACTTTTTCTTTCAATGATGTTAGGTCCCTCCTTTTGTATCCCTTATCCACAAACCGATTGATTAGAACACCCGCTTGTTCTTCAAAATCATTTTCATTACTGCAATTCCTGCGTATTCGCATAAGTTGCACCTTAGGGATGTTCCCAATCCACTGTGGATGGTGGCAGCTGCTGGTTGGGATGTAGCCATTCCTATCCGTGTTCTTGAAGAACGTTTTAGTGTTGAGATATCTATTTTCCTTTTATATCTGGAGGTCGAGGTAATTTATATTTTGTTTACTCCAGTTGCCGGAAAAGGTCAGTCCATAGATGTTGTGGTTTATTTCGTCGAATAATACTTGTAACTCCTCTTCAGTGCTGCCCCACACTATGACGATATCGTCTATATATCGTCACTATAGTTTCATGTTTGTCCTATTGGTACTATAGATTTGTTCTTCTTCCCATTTGTTAAGGAGCAGGTTAGCTACACTGGGGGCATATTTGGCCCCCATGGCTACAACTTTTACTTGGGTGTAGAAGTCTCCTTTATGCCAGAAGTAATTATGGCTCATGGCCAGTTCTAATCCTTCTAGTAGGTATTTTATTTGTTCTTCTCTTAAATCCGTTTGTAGATGTAATGCCCATTCTGCCCCACTAAGGCCATCTGATTGTATGATGTTAGTATATAAGAAGTTTATGTCGATAGTCACAAGTATGTCTTCTTCGTTTATATTAAAATTTCTCAGCTCAGTAATCAATTGCTTACTGTCTTTCAGATAGGATTTCCCTTTGGTCACCAATGGTTGTAAATAACCATCTAGGTACGCCCTCAACCTTGAGAACAGGCCATCAATGCTGCTTATTATGGGTCTTCCTGGGGGGTTTGATTGGTTTTTGTGGATTTTAGGGACGTAATAGATGACAGGGGTCTTGGCCGCTTCAGGGACGAGATATCTTGCCTCTTTTTTGTTTAGGATTCCTTTTTTCTCCCCCTTTTGTATATAGGCTTTCAACTTCTTTTCATATTCTACTTTCGGATCGCCCCTTAGTTTTTTATATGTATTTGGAATTTTTAGTAATTTCTCCATTTCCAGTTCGTAATCCCTTTTATTTAATATAACTAGGCCTCCGCCTTTGTCCGCCGGACGGATGACAATATTCTTTTTCTTCTCCATTTCTTTAATGGTCTTCCAAATGTTCGATTTTACTTTTTTTGGTTTCAGTTTTCTTATGTCTTGTTCCACCATTTTCTTAAATGTTGTAAGGCTTTCATTTTGTTGAGTGTTGGGATTAAATGTGGAGTTATTCTTCAATTGCGAGTGTTTATAAACTGAGGCATTCTTTTCGGTGTATACTTTATTTTCCCCTTTCATTGTAAAGAATTTTCTAATATTTAGCTTCCTGATGAATTTCTGTAGGTCTATATATGCCTCGAAGGGATCCAAATTTTTTTCGGGTGCATATTTGAGCCTCAGATCAAGTACCTTCATTTCTTCATTATTGAAGGTTGCCTCACTTAAGTTGAAGATGCCCCCACCTAATACTCTCTTCTTCTTTTTCTTTGTCCCTCCTCTCTTTCCTCTTGTTCGTTTCCTCTTCCCCATCTGTGTTTTGTATCCCTGATCCATTCTTTCTTCCCATTGTGTTCCTTCTTGTGTTCTGTTCCTCGTTCTCATATCTGTATCTCTGGTTTTTCTTGGGTTCCACCCTTGCCGGGGGTTCCTGTTGTTTCGATTTCTGTCTGGAAATCTGAAAGGTCTCCATCCATTTTGTGTTCCCTGGGGACCTCTGTCTCCCCTGTACGATGACAGCCTTCTCCTGAATGCCGGAGGTCTTCCTCTGTATTCCCTGGGAAAAAAAACCCTCCCATGTTGGGGTTCTGTGTAAGGGGTGTATTCCTGTTCATACCTTAAGGGTGAATATCTATTCCTGTGTCTAGGTGTTCTTGGTGTAAATGGCACATTATCGTATTGTTGTATTCTATTCTATCTGAAAGACAGTAAGCAATTGATTACTGAGCTGAGAAATTTTAATATAAACGAAGAAGACATACTTGTGACTATCGACATAAGCTCCTTATATACTAACATCATACAATCAGATGGCCTTAGTGGGGCAGAATGGGCACTACATCTACAAACGGATTTAAGAGAAGAACAAACAAAATACCTACTAGAAGGATTAGAACTGGCCATGAGCCATAATTACTTCTGGCATAAAGGAGACTTCTACACCCTAGTAAAAGGTGTAGCCATGGGGGCCAAATATGCCCCCAGTGTAGCTAACCTGCTCCTTAACAAATGGGAAGAAGAACAAATCTATAGTACCAATAGGACAAACATAAAACTATATAGACGATATCGTCATAGTGTGGGGCGGCACTGAAGAGGAGTTACAAGTATTCTTCGACAAAATAAACCACAACATCTATGGACTGACCTTCTCCGGCAACTGGAGTAAACAAAATATAAATTATCTTGACCTCCAGATATATAAGGAAAATGGATATCTCAACACTAAAACGTTCTTCAAGAATATGGATAGGAATGGCTACATCCCAACCAGCAGCTGCCACCATCCACAGTGGATTGGGAACATCCCTAAGGGGCAACTTATGCGAATACGCAGGAATTGCAGTAATGAAAATGATTTTGAAGAACAAGCGGGTGTTCTAATCAATCCTTTTGTGGATAAGGGATACAAAAGGAGGGACCTAACATCATTGAAAGAAAAAGTGAAAAATATGGATAGAAATAGGCTAATAGAAGGAACACTGAACCCTCATAAACAAGAGAGGAACAAAAATCTGGGCTTCGCCTTTCTAACAGGATATAATAGGCAATACAAGGTTATGGAATCTATCATTAAGAAACACTGGCCTATCCTGCAATCAGATAAAGTTCTAAATTCACAGGAATTACAGGAAGGGCCCAACCCTTAGGCACAAACTAGTGCATAATGCTCTTGACCCTCCAAAACAAATTAAAATAAGAAATAACTTAAAAGGATTCTACAAATGTGGAAAATGTTTGCCATGTAGAGTTAGCAAAAAAACAAACAAAAGGATAACCAAGTTCAGGTCGACATCCAATGCAAATGAATATAACATCAGGGAACTAATAACGTGTAATAATACTCATGTCACTTACATGCTAGAGTGCCCGTGCCGCAAACAATACGTAGGACGAACAACCAGACAGCTACATATAAGGATCAGAGAACATATCACCAATATAAAAAACGGTTTCAAGAAACACAGTGTTTCCAGACACTTTAGAGATCATCACAATAGAGACCCCATGGGCATGATCTTCTATGCCATTGATAAAATCAAGGGACACTGGAGGGGTGACAATAAAAAAGTAAAAGTCTCGCAAAATGAAACGAGGTGGATTTTCCAGCTGGACACACTTCAACCAATAGGAATGAACATAGATGTCGACCTCAACTGTTTTCTCACCAATTATTAAAATAAAATTATATTATTAAAAAATAAAATAATTTTAGGTAAAAACACCGTTTATCTCTAGAATAATATTCAGTTTCAGAATAATAATATTTTTAATGTCGGGGTACATAATCTCCTCTCCCCCATGTATAAAATAAAATAAAATGGGAAACCCAGGATCCCTATTATTAAAACATACTCACCTCACCCCCAGAGGTTAGGACTACTTCCCAATAAACTGATCCCAATCTGGTCCTCTCACCCGGTAGGCTTAACCTGGGTAGTTTTCAACTGAAGGTTTGAATATACAGTTCCCCATTGCACAGACATAAAAGATTGTATAAAAATATAAAAACATAGCTTACTTCGTCTTCTTAGGGAGTATCTTTGAAGTATCTTCGAAGTATAACATATGGTAAAACACAAATATCCAAAATAATTTACCACCAATTTATTCCTTGGGTAAAGTTTCTTACTTTTAATTTTTATTTTTAATTTTATTTAATTTTATTATATATTTTATTTAATTTTAATACATTAATTTAGGGATTTTCTCCTTTCTTTCCCCGGTTTTATCTATAAATTGTATTAAATACTTACAGATTTTCCGTGGGATTTTATTGTATATCTTTTTTGAGATTGCTATTTTATGTGTATTGTTGTGTACAACCGTCAGGTAACAAAAGCATCCGGTTATAATGTGCAGTAATGTAGTAGTTTTTGTTTCTAACTTTGTCCCAGCAAATAATACACTTATTTACATCTAAACACCCAGAGTAATGGTGACACAAATGCATGCACCACACTTGTTCGTGTGGTGTCACCTTACAGTCTGTTTTCCACAATTTCACGACGGATACATGGGCTTTGATCTGTCAAAGACACAGGCAAAATGGCCGTGAGCGGACTTCGGTCTGCAAAAACCTAGGCAAAATGGCCGCCGAAGCTCTTTGAACGCAGGCGCGTAACGAACACCGCACAGTATATAAGGAGGGGAGGTGTAGCAAGGGTCACGCTCCCGTAGATGTCCTCTTACGAAACGCGTAGGGCGTGGCCTAATCTTACGTCTTGCATCATCTCCCAGGGAACACAGATTTTGAATCTGACGGTTTTACTGATGACATTTTTGTTGCCTTATACAAGCTATCAATATGTAAGTACCACTCTGTCATCTGTTTCAATAAAACTTTTTTTATGGTTTTACGCTATGGGCATTCCCTTTCTCTTCTATGTCTAAATGCCATCCCTACCCTGAAAGCGCTAAGGATTGCTGCACAGTGGCATACACTGTGACTGCGTGTCACCCCTGCAGGGGTTAAGAAAGCTGGTGAGTGTCTGCACGATCACAGTACGAGACACAACCACCCAGGCACCGCAGAAATTAAAGTAGAAGATGTGTTTTGGGTACACTTGCTTACTCCTAACGTCAGGAAATTCATAAGGACTGTTTGAAATCGTCATTGCTGCACTGAGCACAAGTCAGTGTTTAATTTAATAAGTCAACCATATTTGCCAGGATTGCTTGATATCCCATTGTTGCATGGAGCACAAGTCACTTTAATATATGCACTTCACGAATCTAACAACGTTTTTTATTGCATTTTTTATTGCATTATACCACTCCCGTGTTTATCCTTTCCTTCCCCCCCCCCTCCTACCCCTCCCCTATACAGAGTGGATTACCTTTTATTTGGTTATGGTATTAGTTCATGTGTATGATATGTAACTGGTTTTAGTGGTTCATCACAGGAAAGCACACACACCAGAGGATTGTTTTTTTATTTATTCACATTTTATATATGCTTATTAGGACAGCACCCCACCCATACATTAACTCTTCATTCACCAATGCAATAATAGAGTTTCCTAATGAAATATGAAAGGCAATGTTTGCAGCAGACTACCACAATGAGCATTTTTGATCAGAAGGGAACCAACCCAGCCACAAGGGTCAACTTTTAAATGATGGACTTTTGGAATTCACTTTGAGGGAAGAAGCAGAGAAATTACCCACTCTGTGACAATAAAGCAGTATATACAGTACATATTCATCATAATCAACTAAAGGCCTAGTGACACTACTACTTGAACTATTTCTACCACTACAATCACAATAGTCACCCAACAGTTTTCTAGACTTATTTAATCAAAATATGAATTTGTTACTTCTCCAGCAACTTTTTGTTTCTATACTTTTATTCTATTTTACTATGGCTTATATGATCAAGAACAGTTGTTTTCCCCCCCTTGCCTTGATATATGATATTGTTGAATCCCATGCAGCTACAACAGTAGAATCAGACTACAGAGCATTAGTCAACAACTTACGCCACACTGCATGGGGACTTAGCTGTTCCTCTGGCACTTAAGGAAGATCCTTTGGCCTCTCTTACCCCCCCAATTATATTTTGGCGCGGTATCAAGACTGTCTACGTCTGTTTTGGGGAGCTTTTGTGGTTGCGCCCCACTTGCACGCGGCCCATCACTACCTCAGCCTCCGGGACAGACACCCTTTTTGCCGCCCTGGTCTTACATCCTACATACCCCCAGCATCTACTTTTTGCATCTATTCGGGTGCATCCGCCCCTGATGAGTGTTCTATACATGAAACGCGTCAGAAAATTCAGGATGCCAACACACACCCATATGAGTTATCAATTTAGTCTACTGTCTATCAAACAATCATGCCATTTCATCACACTGTGCCACCCCAAAGACTTGTATGTATATATATATGAATTCATGAGATTGCTCATTAATTTTCATATTGTCATGCGTTTCCAAGCTGATATTATTTTGTATCCTTGATGTCCATGTTATATGTGTGGTTGCCATATTATCATGTGTTTCCAAGTCGATATCATTATGTATCCTTGATGTCCATGCCATATGTGTAATTGTATGTGTAAACGTATGATTTATTATTGTACTTGTTCTATACCACTGAGATCCAATTATCGTGTCCTCCATGACAATAAACAATTTTTTCTTTTACACACCCCCACTATGTCGAGAACCTCATTTAAAGTCCCAAATTTGACCCCTTTTTTCTGAATACTGATATTAGGGATGGAGGCACATGTATAAGTCCCACCCGTGTTTTTACACTTCCCCCTTCTTTGCATTAGTGAACAACTGGGTTTTGAACATATTTATTGCTTATCATTACAGCCAGGACAAAAAAAAACAAATGTATGTTCAGAAAAGAAAATCATTTTCTGTAATGACTTGGGTCTAGCAACACCTGGCTGGTGTGCAGGAGTGCACTTCTTCACTGATTGCCAATGTAAGGAGGCAATTCTGACTCAACCACTAATGTAATGGGGCATTTTCCATGGACCACCACCAATGTAAAGGGCACCTGTTCACTGACCTCAGATCCTCAGATGTAAGGGGATAATTCTCTACAGACCACAATGTATGGAGTACTTCTCATCTGACCACTTATATAAGGGGGCAATCTCTACTGACCACCAATGTAAGGGGTTCTTCTTCACTGTCCACTGATCTAAGACACCGCTTCTCAACTGACCACTAATGTAGGAGGACACTTTCCCACTGACCACCCATATAGGGGTACTTCTCCACTGGCCACTAATGTAAGGGGACACTTCTCCTCTGATCAATAATGTAAGGGGTAATTCTTCAATAAATCGCTTATATAAGGGGGCACTCCTTCACCTAACAGTGTGCGGGGATTGATTAGGACTCCATTGATTAGGACTGTAAGGGGACACTTCTCTACCAACCAAGAAAAGGGGCAATACATCTACCACTCTGCACAATGCATGCATACCCCCTATCCTCCTGCTGTCCACTACACTTTGGAAGCCATGTTGTACATTACATAGTTCTGACTACTGCTGTATATTACATACTTCTAACCACTGCACTCAATAAGTTGTACATAGTGAGATTTTTCTTTTCTGGACATTTTTATTATTAGTTTAATTTGACAGCTATTATTAAAGTAATTTTGTTATATAGTACAGAGAGATATGTATATAAATCTGTTTCTAGCTTGTTTTTTTTCTGTGTGACAGAGGATGGGCAAAATTATGTAAATTAAGGAAAGGTAATATTTCCTAAGCTTTTGAACAAATGGGACCTGTTGTATAAATGCTACCTAAATGTCTGTTTTCATCATATGCATCTGGTGGCAGCCAAAGAATTTTCAACAGCAGAAAGTAAATACTGTACCCCATTTTATGTGTTTTTATCTCTAAAATCCTGAATTTGAATGTATTTGTTCTGAATTGTAATAAAAAAAATGTTAATATTTGATATATTTCTTAACTCTAGCAATTATAAAATATTTATCATACTGGCCACCAAAAGACCTATTTAATTGTAACGTGTTTGTACTTAAATGTGCAATATCTTTTATGAGGTTGGATTATATATTATTAATTATTAATGTACACATTTTTGCACAGCCTGCCATTCCAAACTTGGATTTGTCAATATAAGGCACCCTGTGGAATATATTACTCTTGCTGTCAATCATTTTAAAGGACCTAGGTATGTACTTACATTTCTTTTTTAGATTGTGACTGGTATTTATAAGTTTCAATTGTAGTTTATCAAGAATAACATTTTAATATTGCATCCCAATATTATAGTTAAAGTGTATGTCAAGGTAAAACAAGCTTATGAAGTACATCTCTGCAATACATGCACATTTTCACATATTTTATTATTGCTATAAAACCCTGCAAGTACAGAAAACTACCTGTTTACGTGCCAGGAATGTGCTCAGCATCTAATATTCCTTTACTGTCTTTACTGTTTTCATAATTCCTTTATTTGGAGGCACTGCATTTTATTATATATTGATCATCCATTACAATGGCATCTGAAAGTGGGTGGAATATATTAAGCAGCAAGTGAACATCAGTTGTGGCCGCGCCATTAGGGGTGCCGCCCCCCCCTAATCCATGCGCCTGGCCCCTAATCTACAGTGACTTGAAAAAGTATTCATACCCCTTGAAATTTTCCACATTTTGTTATGTTACAGCCAAAAACGTAAATGTATTTTATTGGGATTTTATGTGATAGACCAACACAAAGTGGAACTAGACATGTGCAAATAATTTCTTTCCGAATTCGTTTTTCGACGGAATTCGACAAATTTGTTAGTTCCAAAATATTTGAATTAACGAAAACCCGTTTAACAAATTTTTTCGATTATTAATAATATTAATAAAAATGTTTTTTAATAATATTTGTTACGTTATATTAATTTAGATCCGGCATTTATTTCGGATAATTTGTAACTTTGGATAAATTCGTATTCGTTACGTTCATAAACAGCCAAAATTCAAAAGGAATTTCCAATACCTATAACTTAATTAATCGTTATTATTTATTATTTCAGATTTTCGAATTTATGAATACCGCATCTAAACGAATGGAACAAAACAAATTTGCATTTTTCCGAAGTTACGAATTTATTTGAAATAACGAATTACCTGAAAAACGGAAAAAGCAAAAACAAAAGACAAAAACGAACAACATTTTCGGCAGTGCACATGTCTAAGTAGCACATAATTGTGAAGTGAAAGGAAAATGATAAAAGGTTTTCAACATTTTTTACAAATATCTGAAAACTGTGGCATGCATTTGTATTCAGGCCCCGAGTCAATACTTTGTAGAACCACCTTTCATTACAATTACAGCTGCTGGGGACGTCTCTGCCAGCTTTGCACATCTAGAGTGACATTTTTGCCCATTCTTCTTTGCAAAATAGCTCAAGCTCTAAACCATTCCATTGTAGCTCTGGCTGTACGTTTAGGGTCGTTGTCCTGCTGGAAGGTGAACCTCTGCCCCAGTCTCAAGTCTTTTGCAGACTCTAATGCCGCATACACACGATCGGAAATGCCGCCAGCAAAACTCCGATGAGAGCTTTTGGTCGGAAATTGCGACCGTGTGTATGCTCCATCGGACTTTTGCTGGCGGAATTCCAGCCAGCAAAAGATTGAGAGCATGTTCTCTATTTTTCGGTCGGAAAAAGTTCCGATCGTAAATTCCGATCGTCTGTACCAATTCCGTTGCACAAAATTCCTACGCATGTTCGAAAACAATTCGACGCATGCTCAGAAGCATTGAACTTCATTTTCTCGGCTCGTCGTAGTGTTGTACGTCACCGCGTTCTTGGCGGTCGAAAGTTCAGAGAACTTTTGTGTGACCGTGTGTATGCAAGCCAAGCTTGAGTGGAATTCCGTTGGCAAAACCATCCAAGATTTTTCCAATAGAAATTCCGCTTGTGTGTACGGGGCATTACAGGTTTTCTTCTAAGATTGCCCTGTATTTGGCTCAATCTTCCCATCAACTCTGACCAGCTTCCCTGTCCGTACTGAAGAAAAGTATCCCCACAACATGCTGCTGCCACCACCATGTTTCATGGTGGAGAATGGTGTGTTCAGGGTGATGTGCAGTGTTAGTTTTTCGTCACACATAACGTTTTGCTTTTAGGCTAAAAAGTAAAATTTTGGTCTCATCTGACCAGAGAAACTTCTTCCACATGTTTGCTTTGTACCCCACATGGCTTCCCGCAAACTGCATACTGGACTTCTTATAGCTTTCTTTCAACAACAGCTTTCTTCTTGCTACTCTTCCATAAAGGCCAGATTTGTGGAGTGCACAACTAATAGTTGTCCTGTGGACAGATTCTCCCTCCTGAGCTGTGGATCTCTGCAGCTCCTCCAGAGTTACCATGGGCCTCTTGGCTGCTTCTCTGATTAATGCTCTCCTTGCCCGGCCTGTCAGTATTGGTGGACGACCATGTCTTGGTAGGTTTGAAGTTGTGCCATACTCTTTCCATTTTCGAATGATGGATTGAACAGTGCGCTGTGAGATGTTCAAAGCTTGGAATATTTTTTTATAACCTAATCCTGCTTTAAACTTCTCCACAACTTTATCCCTGACCTGTCTGGTGTGTTCCTTGGCCTTCATGATGCGGTTTGTTCACTAAGGTTCTCTAACAAACCTCTGAGGGCTTCACAGAACAGCTGTATTTATACTGAGATTAAATTCCACACAGGTGGACTCTATTTACTAATTAGGTGACTTCTGAAGGCAATTGGTTCCACTAGATTTTAGTTAGGGGTATTAGAGTAAAGGGGGCTGAATACAAATGCATGCCACACTTTTCAGATATCCATTTGTAAAAAACGTTGAAAAACATTTATCATTTTCCTTCCACTTCACAATTATGTGCCACTTTCTGTTGGTCTATCACATAAAATCCCAATAAAATACATTTACGTTTTTTTTTTTTCCCCCACAAACATTTTATTGAATGCATGCAAGAAGTACATAAAGAAATGGATTCCATGAATCCTTCACATTTGTAGACAAAACAATAACTTTATGGGCAAGGCCCAAAGGGAACAGAGAACAGTAAAGAGCACACAAGCGTAAACAATCACTAACCATCTGTGTCAAGTTCCTTCTCAGGTCCTCTCGATCCTGAGCACATAGATACTAGTTTATAGAGTTTGGGTCAAAAGCAGGCTAGGAAAAATTTTTGTTTAACCTTCTCGGGGTATATATATAAAAAAAGGGGGGGAGGGTTTTTTTTTTTAGAGGAAGGGGGTTGTGGGGGAGGGGGAGGAGGAAGAAGGGGGTAGGATTAGCTAGTGCATAGGGGATGACCCTTCAAGAGATGAGCGGAAGAAAGAGGAAGAGGGGGTGAGATGATCACCAGCTGCCCTCTCCTTCGCCTATTTTAGGGGCCATCCATGTGAGTCGCCGTTAGCGTGGTACTGAATTAGCCTATAAGTTTTATTTTGTACGGTCACTGTTTAGCTTCAGGTTATGTCCTTCATTAGATCCAGGTATGAGTGGGAAGTCTTAAAGGATGTCCATGCACCCCATATCACAGTAAAGGTAGAGATTTTATCTAGTGAGGTATAGATCAGCTCCTCCATCTCCGCAATCCGATTGATCTGGCGGATCTATTCGGGCAATGTCGGTACAGATGTCGATCGCCAGTGACATTTACGTTTTTGGTTGTAACATGACAAAATTCGAAAACTTTCAAGGGGTATGAATACTTTTTCAAGGCACTGTACATGCAGGTTGCCGGACGCATGGATTTCAGTAGGGTTTTTTTTTTTTTTTTTTTTGAAGCACATAATTAGAGCCAGAGACTCAAATTGGCTTCACAAAAGGGTGGGCTCGAGGAACAGAGCCATCCAGTTAATATTCCGTTTTGTCTTCCTGCTTCTCCTCCCGGCCAATCAGGAAGTGGGTCTGAAGACTCGATTGGCCGAGAGGAGAAGCAACCGTATTGGCCACTAATAAGGAGATGCAGGGGGAAGCTGCCAAGGACACGCAGGGGAAAGCTGCCAAAGCTGCCCGTGACCTAGATGGGGTAAGTGCGGGGCTGGTGAGTGGACGGGGCGAGTGTCGGGGGGGTGGTGTATGGTTTGCAGATCGACCGAGCGACAGGGAGTGGGGGGGTTTGAATGCCAGATCGACCGAAGGGGTGGAGGGTGGTTTGTTTGTCGCCATCCCAAAAAATGGAGCACCAGCTGCCACTGATGTGTTGAAAGCAGAAAAAATGGCCAATCACAAGGATCTGAGCGACTGACAAGGGCCAAATTGATAGACAACTCGGTCAGAGCATCTGCAAAACTGCAGCACTTTGGGATGTTCCCAGTCTGCCATGGTCAGGACCTAACAGTCTTTGACAGCCAAGGCTCATTGATGCATGTGGGGAGCAAAGACTGGCCCGTGTAGCAGATTCCAATAGAAGAGCTACTGTAGTTCAAATCACTGAAAAAGTTCATGCTGGTTCCGATAGAAAGGTGTCAGAACACACAGTGCATCGCAGTTTGCTGTGTATGGAGCTTTATAGCTGCAGACTGGTCAGGGTGCCCATGCTGACCCGTGTCCACAGCTAAAAGTACCTACAATGGACACATGAGCATCAGAGCTGGACCAAGGAGCAATGCAAGAAGGTGGACTGGTCTCAAGAATGGTTTAAAGAACTCAATGAGTTTGAGATGTTGTCTTGACCTCCAAATTCTCCAGATCTCAATTCAACTGAACATCTGTGGGATGTGCTAGAAAAGCAAGTCTGGTCTATGGAAGCCCCACCTCGCAACTTGGAGGACTTAAAGGATGATGGGCTTGGTGACAGATACCACAGCGTACCTTCAGAGATCTAGTAAAGTCATTGCCTCAATGGTTTATCATAACCTAACAGTGGTCATAAAATTAAGGCTGATTGGGGAATAATCATTCTGTAGTCGAAAAATAACAACTATGTATCATGCACAAGACAGGTCTGAATCTCTGACAGGATCAACAGGTATTTTTGCTCTTAACTAACAGATGGAACAAAACCCTTCCAATAGTATATTTCACAGACCAAAAGGAAGCAAAGCAGGGAAGTCCATTGTTAGAGTCTAGATACACTTACATACAAAAAAAACATTTAATTCATGGTGGATGTACTTTGGCCAGTCACTTTTGGTCTGCTTAAATTGCTAGATGCCTGTCTGCATATAGCTTCAAGAGATCTAAGTTGCACACAAAGTCAGAGGAAAGTCAGAATTCCTTATCCAGATACCAATTCCAGGACTCAAATTTTTGAGGTCAAAGCATTATTTTCAGAAGGAGAGGCAGGCGGGCAACCAGGCAGGCAACTTTAATGCAGAAGAGACCAAGCATGTCTCCCTTTTTTTATTTTAGGCCTAAAGTTCCATAGTAACACCTAGGCCGAGTCTACACTTTTGCATTAACAGAAGCATGTTAACGTGTGTTACTTGGCGTATTAACGTGCATTGTGTTGGGGAAGCTTATTCATTTGAATGGGCTACCTAACTTGTTAAAATGCACCAAACCACCATGCACCATGTACAGGACTTGATTTTTTTTCACTGTACTAGTACCAATAACAATGTATAGCAATGCAGCACCACCACAAAGTTCTTGCACGTAGCAGAACATGCACGTTCATATGGCAAAAGTGTGAACCTAGCCTTCTATGTAATTTCCCTCCCAAAAGCTATTGCTTGTCAGTGGAGGAGAAGCAGTTGAGAAATGAGACGTTCTGAGCACCGATTGATTCATTGTGCTGTTTCTCCTTCTCCCAGTGTAAGTTCTGCTATACAGGGGATTGCAAGAATCTGATAGCAAGTCAAATTCAGGAACTTACACTGCTTGCAATGGAAAAAAAATACATTGATGTATTACTGGATTGAAAGATGCATTCATTTGATCCATTAGTGTCTTTACCTGTCTGGAATTCAGCTTTAAACCTCCTGCCTTTACTAAATTCCTTAGTGAAGTACCAGGATTTCTTAGCACAGAGATCTACAAATACAGATTTTGCATACATTGTCATCTAATGGTGAAATCTGGAATTACAGCAAAACCCTAAAATATAGCTAAAGGCAAAACATTTTATTTAAATGGGTTGTAAAGGTAAATTTTTTATTTTTTTTAAATAACAAACATGTTATACTTACCTTCACTGTGCAGCTCGTTCTGCACAGAGTGGCCCCGGACCTGGTCTTCTGGGGTCCCTCGGCGGCTGTTTCAGCTCCTCCCCGCAAGCATTAACCACCTTAATGCGAGCTCCCTCGCATGCTGGTTAGTGCTTGCGGGCGCGCTCCCGTGATACAGCCGGCGGCTATACCCGCTCACTGTATCACTCGGCCCCGCCCCCCAGCGCGCCGTGTCATTGGATGTGATTGACAGCAGCGCGAGCCAATGGCTGCGCTGCTTCCAATCCATCCACTGTAGCCAATCAGCGGCCAGGGTGAGCGGAGGAATAGATGTCGGGAACGAGAAGCTGACTTTCGAGGCGTCAGGTAAGTAAAACGGGGGGGCTGGGGGCGGCGGTATTGTCAGAAGTTTTTTCACCTTAATGCATAGAATGCATTAAGGTGAAAAAATTTTTACCTTTACAACCCCTTTAAGTTTTGTATAGAGTGGTGTGGTTAAAAGACCACATTCAGAGAGTAGTGGTTAATGATTAATCTGAATGGTCTAAGGTTATTAGTGGTGTACTCCAAGGTTCAGTGTTGGGACCCTTACTTTTTAATGTATTTATAAATGATATAGGGTCTGAGATTAAAAGTACAATTTCAGTCTTTGCAGATGACACTAAGCTATGCAGTGGAATAACATCCTTACAGGATGTCTCCAATTTACAAGCCTACCTCAATGCACGCTATGTGACAAATGAGGTTTAATGTTGATAAATGTAAAGTTATGCACTTGGGGGCTAAGAATATGCATGCATCAATATACTAGGGGGAGTAGAACTGAGGGAATCAATGGTGGAGAACATTCTGGGTGTTTTGGTAGATCACAAGCTTAACCACTTGCCGACCGCCTCACGCAGATATACTGCGGCAGAATGGTACCTGGTACGTGATCTGCCTACCATGGGCAGGGGGTCTGATCGGACCCCCCCCGGTGCCAGAGGCGGGCGGCATTTGTTCCCGGGCGATCAGAGGTGAGGGGGAGGCCATCCATTCGTGGCCACCCCCTCGTGATCACTCCCGGCAAATTAAATCCTTCCTCTGCCTCTGTTTACATTACAGTGATGTCATCTCTCCTCGAGCCGGTCTTTTCGTTCCGGCGCCGAAGAGAGAAGACATCAATGTGAGTTTGCACAACACTACACCTACAGTAGAACACGCAGGCACACTTTTCACTACCCAATCACCCACCCGATCACCCCCCTGTACCCCCTGTCACAGTGACACCAATAGCAGTATTTTTTTTTTGCATTGGTGTCAGTTTGTGACAGTTATAAGTGTTAGGGCAGTTAGGGTTAGCCCCCTTTAGGTCTGGGGTACCCCCCTTTAGGTCTAGGGTACCCCCCTAACCCCCCCTAATAAAGGTTAACCCCTTGATCACCCCCCGTCGCCAGTGTCACTAAGAGATCGTTTTTCTGATCACTGTATTAGTGACACAGGTGACGCTAGTTAGGGAGGTAAGTATATAGGTTTGCCGTCAGCATTTTATATATCGACAGGGACCCCCATATACTACCTACTAAAGGTTTTAACCCCCTGATTGCCCCCTAGTTAACCCTTTCACCAGTGATCACCGTATAAGTGTTACGGGTGACGCTGGTTAGTTAGTTTGTTTTTTATAGTTTATTAGAGTTTAAGGGCACCCGCCATTTATTACCTTATAAAGGTTTAACCCCCTAATTGTTCGGCAGTGATATAAGTTACGTTTTTAGGGTCAGATAAAATCTGCGTCGCCCCAGGCAGCATCAGTTTAGCGCCAGTACCGCTAACACCCACGCACGCAGCACCCTTAGTGCTATAGTATCTGAACGGATCGATATCTGATCTGATTAGATCTATACTAGCGTCCCCAGCAGTTTAGGGTTCCCAAAAACGCAGTGTTAGCGGGATCAGCCCAGATACCTGCTAGCACCTGTGTTTTGCCCCTCAGCCCAGCCCTGCCCAGCCCACCCAAGTGCAGTATCGATCGATCACTGACACTTACAAAACACTAAGCACACATAACTGCAGCGTTCGCAGAGTCAGGCCTGATCCCTGCAATCGCTAACAGTTTTTTGGTAGCGTTTTGAATCAGTCGCTAACAGTCAGGAGATTTTTTGCCTGTGAGTCTCACTAGTGTACCCCTAAATTTAGAGCCCAAAATGGCAAATCGAAGGTACACTAGTGAAGAGGCCTACACGTTTCTGAGCATGACAGATAGTGAAGAGGAAGTCACTCATCTGTCAGATTCAGGCTCAGAATACGATCCTGTAGACGACAGCGGCTCCATGACAGATAGCTCTGACGACCGAGTTGTGGTCCCTGCTAAGGTCAGGCGTACCAGACCCCAATCTTCTTCTTCTGTCCTTGAAGTGCAAGAACCGCAGGGCTCTCATATGGAGCAGAGCAGTACTAGCGCCGCTATTCCTTCTGGTGAACTGGCAAGCACCAGCGGCCTAGTACACCCTGGTCATACATCCAGCACTGCAGTATCACGTGGTGACGTGGCGAGTCCCATAAGTGCAGTTCAAGCTGGCAAGCACAAGTAGTGTCCCGCTGCCACCAAGAAGATGAACACAGGCCCGTCGTGCCCATAGTTCCCTTCCTGCTGCATTCGCCAATCCGAATTGGGTACCCACCACTTCTGCAGCAACCGTACTTCCCCCATTCACTGGCCAACCCGGAATTCAGGTGGAAACAGTTGATTTTACGCCACTGGATTTTTATTCGCTGTTTTTCACCGAAGATCTCTATAGATCTATTGTGGACCAAAGCAATTTATACGCTGGTCAACACATCGCCGCTAATCCCCAGTCCTCCCTTGCCAAAGATTGGAGACCAATTACGGTCTCCGAATTTAAGATCTTTCTGGGCCTTTCCCTCAACATGGGCATAAATAAAAAGAGTGAGTTGCGGTCATATTGGTCCACTGACCCAATTTACCATATGCCTGTGTTCTCTGCCTCCATGACCAGGGCACGATACGAGCAGATTTTGCGCTTCATGCACTTCAACAACAATGAACTCTGTCGTCCTCGTGGAGACCCTGAATACGATCGGCTCTACAAAATTCGGCCCCTCGTAAACCACTTCAACCAATGTTTTGCAGACTTGTTTACTCCCCATCAAGTTGTCTGCGTTGATGAGTCCCTGATTAAATTTTCTGGCCGCTTGTCATTCAAACAGTACCTTCCCAGCAAGCGTGCAGGATACGGGGTCAAGATGTATAAGCTCTGTGACAGAGCTACAGGCTATACATGTAGTTTTATGGTTTACGAGGGCAAAGATAGTCACGTAGAGCCGACAAACTGCCCTGACTACATAGGAAGTGCTGGCAAGATAGTGTGGGACTTGGTGTCACCCTTATTCGGAAAGGGGTACCACTTGTACGTGGACAATTATTACACGAGCGTGCCACTTTTTAGTCACCTTTTTGATCATCAGATTGGAGCATGTGGCACCGTGCGACCTAATCGCCGGGGATTTCCCCAGCGGCTTGTAGATTCCCGTCTTAGGCTGGGGGAGAGAGCCTGCTTGCAGTGTAATAATTTGCTCGCTATGAAGTGGAGGGACAATAAGAATGTTTTCGTTCTTACCTCCCTTCATGTAGACACGACGGTCCAAATTACTACAGCGACTGGTGTTGTGGAGAAACCCCTCTGTGTCCATGAATATAACCAAAATATGGGAGGGGTGGACCTCAACGACCAGTTGTTGGCGCCGTACCTAGTTGCCCGTAAGGCCAGACGCTGGTACAAAAAAGTGTCTGTTTATTTAATTGGCTTTGCTGAACGCTTATGTGCTATACAGAGCTTCAGGACGGACTGGATCCTTCCTTAAATTCCAGGAAGAGATCGTCAGAGCCCTTCTGTTTCCAGACGGTGCTCCACCTCACCTTTCCCAACCAAATGCAGTAAGCCGGCTGCAGGAGAGGCATTTTCTTTATGTACTCCCGAGTACCCCTACCCAACGAGCCCCCCAAAAAAGATGTCGTGTCTGCAGCAAGCGCGGATTTAGGCGTGACACCCGGTATTATTGTCCCTTCTGTCCTGACAATCCTGGTCTTTGCATTGGTGAATGTTTTGAACGCTACCATACACTAGTTGAGTTTTAGCGTAGGGTACAGCACTGCACAGACTAGGACACACTTTCACAGGGTCTCCCAAGATGCCATCGCATTTTGAGAGACCCAAACCTGGTACCAGTTACAAAAGTTAGAGTTACAAAAAAAAGTAAAAAAAAAAAAAAACACAAAAAAAATATAAAATAATAAAAACCAAAAATAGTTGTGGTTTTATTGTTCTCTCTCTCTATTCTCTCTCTATTGTTCTGCTCTTTTTTACTGTATTCTATTCTGCAATGTTTTACTGTTGTTATGTTTTTATCATGTTTAGTAACCATTTTTTAGTTTTCAGGTACGCCATTCAGCTGCAGAGTGGATTTATTTACCTTGACAGCAACAGCGTTTGCTCCCACGATACATAAAGCCGTGACTCCAGCGCTGTCGGAGGTGATTTCACCACCACAGTTACATACTTCAGCATATATGCCGAAGCATGGGGGCAGCAGTGGGTGGAGGAGCAATTTGCTCCTGCCTTTTGCAAGAGGATGCCCCCATGCTTTGGCATATATTTATTTTAGGCACAGGTTGCGTTTAAATGTTTTATTTTTTACTATTTTTTTTGTATTTGCTTTGCAGGTATGGTAAGTCTTACTGTTATACTGTAACGTTACTTTGTTTTATTGTTAACCATCATTTGCTTAGCAGGTACGCCATTCAGCTGCAGAGCGGGTTTATTTATCTTGACAGCAACAGCGTTTGCTCCCACGATACATAAAGCCGTGACTCCATCGCTGTCGGAGGTGATTTCACCACCACAGTTACATACTTCAGCATATATGCCGAAGCGTGGGGGTAGCAGTGGGTGGAGGAGCAATTTGCTCCTGCCTTTTGCGGGAGGATGCCCCCATGCTTCGGCATATATAAACAGTGCATGTATGCCCATCATTAGAAGTGGGTGGATGAAGGGAGGTATTCTAATGGTGGGCATACCCACCGATCAATACCTTTTTTTCGTTCAGCCCACAGGCTGCATGGAAAAAAAGTTTACAATATATGCCCAACAAGGACCAGCAACGTACTGGTATGTTGCTGGACTTTGAGTGGTTATACCAGAATGATGCCTGCAGGTTTAGGTATCATCTTGGTATCATTCTTTTCAGCCAGCAGTCAGCTTTCATGTAAAAGCAATTCTAGCAGCTAATTGGCCTCTAGACTGCTTTTACAAGCAGTGGGAGGGAATGCCCCCCCCCCCACCGTCTTCCATGTTTTTCTCTGGCTCTCCTGTCCCAACAGGGAACCTGAGAATGCAGCCGGTGATTCGGCCAGCTGACCATAGAGCTGATCAGAGACCAGAATGGCTCCAATCATCTCTATGGCCTAAGAAACTGGAAGCTACGAGCATTTCATGACTTAGATTTCGCCGGATGTAAACAGCGCCAATGGGAAATTGTAAAAGCATTTTATCACACCGATCTTGGTGTGCTTTGAGGGCAGAGGAGAGATCTAGGTTCTAACAGACCCCAATTTTTTCAAAAAAGAGTACCTGTCACTACCTATTGCTGTCATAGGGGATATTTACATTCCCTGAGATAACAATAAAAATGATTAAAAAAATAAAAAAATGAACGGAACAGTTTAAAAATAAGATAAAAAAGCAAAAAAATAATAAAGAAAAAAAAAAAAAAAAGCACCCCTGTCCCCCCCTGCTCTCACGCAAAGGCGAACGCAAGCGTCGGTCTGGCGTCAAATGTAAACAGCAATTGCACCATGCATGTGAGGTATCACCGCGAAGGTCAGATTGAGGGCAGTAATTTTAGCAGTAGACCTCCTCTGTAAATCTAAAGTGGTAACCTGTAAAGGCTTTTAAAGGCCTTTAAAAATGTATTTAGTTTGTCACCACTGCACGTTTGTGCGCAATTTTAAAGCATGTCATGTTTGGTATCCATGTACTCGGCCTAAGATCATCTTTTTTATTTCATCAAACATTTGGGCAATATAGTGTGTTTTAGTGCATTAAAATGTAAAAAAGTGTGTTTTTTCCCCAAAAAATGCGTTTGAAAAATCGCTGCGCAAATACTGTGTGAAAAAAAAATGAAACACCCACCATTTTAATCTGTAGGGCATTTGCTTTAAAAAAATATATAATGTTTGGGGGTTCAAAGTAATTTTCTTGCAAAAAAAAAAAATTTTTTCATGTAAACAAAAAGTGTCAGAAAGGGCTTTGTCTTCAAGTGTTTAGAAGAGTGGGTGATGTGTGACATAAGCTTCTAAATGTTGTGCATAAAATGCCAGGACAGTTCAAACCCCCCCCCCCAAATGACCCCATTTTGGAAAGTAGACACCCCAAGCTATTTGCTGAGAGGCATGTCGAGTCCATGGTATATTTTATATTGTGACACGTTGACAAGTGACAAGTGACAAGTTGCGGGAAAACGACAATTTTTTTTTTTTTTTGCACAAAGTTGTCACTAAATGATATATTGCTCAAACATGCCATGGGAATATGTGAAATTACAACCCAAAATACATTCTGCTGCTTCTCCTGAGTACGGGGATACCACATGTGAGACTTTTTGGGAGCCTAGCCGTGTACGGGACCCCGAAAACTAAGCACCGCCTTCAGGCTTTTTAAGGGCGTAAATTTTTGATTTCACTCTTCACTGCCTATCACAGTTTCGGAGGCCATGGAATGCCCAGGTGGCACAAAACCCCCCCAAATGATCCTATTTTGGAAGATAGACACCCCAAGCTATTTGCTGAGAGGTATAGTGAGTATTTTGCAGACCTCACTTTTTTTTCACAAAGTTTTGAAAATTGAAAAAAGAAAAAAAAAATGTTTCTTGTCTTTCTTCATTTTCAAAAACAAATGAGAGCTGCATAATACTCACCATGCCTCTCAGCAAATAGCTTGGGGTGTCCACTTTCCAAAATGGGGTCATTTGGGGGGGGGGGGGTTGTGCTATCTTGGCATTTTATGGCCTTCGAACTGTGATAGGTAGTGAGAAGTGAATCAAAAATTTACGCCCTTATGGTTTTCGGGGCCCCGTACGCGGCTAGGCTCCCAAAAAAGTCCCACACATGTGGTATTCCCATACTCAGGAGAAGCAGCTAAATGTATTTTGGGGTGCAATTCCACATATGCCCATGGCCTGTGTGAGCAATATATCATTTAGTGACAACTTTTTGTAATTTTTTTTTTTTTTGTCATTATTCAATCACTTGGGACAAAAAAAATTAATTTTCGATGGGCTCAACATGCATCTCAGCAATTTCCTTGGGGTGTATACTTTCCAAAATAGGGTCATTTGGGGGGGTTTTGTACTGCCCTGTCATTTTAGCACCTCAAGAAATGAGGCAGTCAAACTAAAAGCTGTGTAAATTCCAGAAAATGTACCCTAGTTTGTAGACGCTATAACTTTTGCACAAACCAATAAATATACGCTTATTGACATTTTTTTTACCAAAGACATGTGGCCGAATACATTTTGGCCTAAATGTATGACTAAAATTGAGTTTATTGGATTTTTTTTATAACAAAAAGTAGAAAATATAATTTTTTCTCAAAATTTTCGGTCTTTTTCCGTTTATAGCGCAAAGAATAAAAACGGCAGAGGTGATCAAATACCATCAAAAGAAATCTCTATTTGTGGGAAGAAAAGGACGCAAATTTCATTTGGGTACAGCACTGCATGACCGCGCAATTAACAGTTAAAGCGACGCAGTGCCAAATTGTAAAAAGTGCTCTGGTCAGGGAGGGGGTAAATCCTTTCCGGGGCTGAAGTGGTTAATAACAGCATGCAATGCCAAGCTGCGGTTTCCAAAGTGAGCAAAGTCCTTTCATGTATTAAGAGAGGTATGGACTCCAGACAGAGAGATATAATTTTTCCCCTGTACAAATCATTAGATAATTTGTATACCCACAAATGTTTATGTATGTTTTAGCAATCATAGTGTGATGATTTTTTTAGTTTCTATTTGTATTAATAAAAAGTTTTTTTACTCATTCCATTAGTGTTGTTGCCAATTTAAAGTCCCAATTGGGGGTATCCACATTTTCTATATATACACAGGGATGTGGCAAACTCACTAGTTTTTCTGGTATGGTGAAAACATTTATCTACTTTAGCAAGACCTCATCTAGAATATGCAGTTAAGTTTTGGGTGCCAGTTCACAAAAAGAATATCGGGGAACTGGAGAAAGGGCAGAGAAGAGCAACCAAACTGATAAGAGGCATGGAGGAGCTCAGCTGAGGAAAGTGAGGAACTGACTTTATTCTCTCTTGAGAAGAGGAGATTAAAGGGGATATGATCAACATGTATAAATACATATGTGGTCCATATAGTGAACTTGGTGTTGAGTTATTCACTTTAAAGTCATCACAGAGGACAAGGGGCACTCTTTAGGTCTGGAGGAAAAGAGATTTAATCTCCAAAAACTGAAAGGTTTCTTCACAGTAAGAGCTGTGAAAATGTGGAATAGTCTCCCTCAAGAGCTGGTTCTGGCCAGCTCAGTAGATTGCTTTAAAAAAGGCCTGGATTCTTTACTAAGTGTACATAATATACCTGGATACTAACATTTATTGGTAAAGTTGATCCAGGGAATATCCGGTTGCCCCTGTTGGATTAGGAAGGAATTTTTCCCCCCGCTGGAGCAAATTGGATTATGCTTTTCTGGGATTTTTTGCCTTTCTCTGGATCAACTGTGGGTATAGAATTGTGTATACGGGATTGTATGATTACCCCCCCCCCTTTTTATTGGTTGAACTAGATGGACTTGTGTCTTTTTTTCAACCAAACTATGTAACGGGTTAGGACACCTATTGCTGTATGTGTCCTCATTGGGGAGATTCTGCTTCTCTACTTGTCATGCTTGCTGTAATCACTGAACGTGAAAGAAAATCCCAAAATTTTGGGTTGTCCCCAGAATGGTAATATAGGAGAAATCTTCCAATGGGAACACTAGTTCTGGTAACCTTGATGGCATGTTTTGGTAGAGGACATGAAGCAGAATTTCTCATTAGGACACAGATGGCAAAAATAAACCTGACAGGGGTTAAACCCTGTCTTACTCTATCCAAAATGGGAAAACATGTCTCTACTACTAACCCCTTCTGTTTGTACATGGCATACAATAAAAAAATTTTGGTCACACTTCAGTCTAGTAAGCTTTTCAAATGGAACAGGGTGTGCACTATTTACTAGATGGAGACCCATGTTTTTACACTACCTAACTTGGCTAGCCATGTGACCAATGAGTTTGCTTTGACGATCTTAGAATGAAATGCAATTTGCAACTATTGACCTGTTGACATCATTTTTAATCATTTGCCTCACTGAACATGAAATTCCAAATTTTTTGGGAAAATACTAGATAGAGCATTATTTTGAGTTAAGATAAGTGGTTGTAAATGTTAATTATGGGGCGGTAAAAATGGCATGACACTCTAAAGCTACATACTATAAGAAAATTGGTAGAACAATTCTGTATGAGGAAGGATCCGTGGATTATCAGATCCTTAGCGTAGTGCTTTGGACAGCTGATTCTGACTGGACGAAAAAAAAATAAAAAGGTAAAAAATTTTTATCGTACATGAACACAACGTCAGGTTTTCACTCAAGGTGTACAGAAGCAAAGAACGACCTGGAAGAAGGTTGCAACAAACATAGAAATTATACACAAGAAAGAACGTTTGAGTGCAGCTGTCATCATTCTTGGCTTATTTCTTCACTAAGCGCAGGCATTTCCTATTAGATTGTCTGTTTTATTCACATTTATTTTTGCAGCAGATAAAAAAAAAAAAAAAAAAAGCCAGTTGCCCCTGTGATGACGTTCTTAGCTCTCCATACTCTTTGTGCACCACCATAAGAACCTGCTTCCTTTGGGGGAGCATGTGTGGGCTCGCTCCCAAGCTGGTCTGTGTGCGTCTATAGATGCACACAGAGTGGCTCAGCCTCCGCTCTCTGCTCAGAGGATTCAGCTGACAGCAGCAGGAGCCAATGGCTCTCACGCTGCCTGTCTGTCCTGTGACTGCAAGGAGAGGGTAGAGGCACAGACAGACAGCGCTGGATCAAGTGAAGATTGAGGTAAGTATTTGGAGGGGGAGGCAATACATTTACTGGGAAATTTTTTGCCTTCATGCAGGGAATGCATTAAGGTAAAAAATGGTAAGCCTTTACAACTTATTTAATCAAACCAAATAAAAATATCCAGCAAACTGCTGGAATCTTGGAACCATACCTTTCGGCCTGAACTCAAACAGAAGTCTTTATTGGCCCACGGTTCCTGTTTTTACCCATTATCCATCGCCAAATTTTAACTTTAAGGCCTGGTTTACATCTGTGCTTTTTTAGGTGCATTTTACATGACTTTAGGTGTATTACCATTGAACTTTATATAGCAGGCATTTCCCTGAAAGCGCATTCATTATGCAAAAGCAGCCTTTTTTTTTTTTTTTTTATGCACCAAACCTAAAACACACATCAAATGCACAAGTGTGCCTTACAAAATGGAAAGCATATGCAAAGTTTGTCTTTGTCTTCATATGAAAAGCTTTTTTTCTCTCCCTACTTTATTTCAGCACACTCTTTTTTTTTTCATGATTAATGACTTCTCTAGATGCGCTGGGCTCACTTATCCTCCATCCCGCACAACTGATTCCTTCATCCAGTCCTTGTCGTGTAACAAATGTTCTGTTGCAGGGCAGCACTTAAGTGCTGGCCTGCACAAATGCTCTCACTCTGCTAGCCAAGCTGTTTGATGACTTGAGTCATTTTTAAAGGATGGCTAACATTTCAGTTTTTGGTACATGCCAGGTAATTATATTCCCTAGCAGTTATTTTGCAGGGACTGTTGGTGAGATATCTGTACTTAACTTCCGGTGTCTGCACACCTGCTGCTCCCATGAGAGGCTGCAACGATTCATGTTGTATTAATTTATATATGATGCAGAACACAACAGGAGGTGATGAAAAATGCAAAGGTGGGACGGATTATCAAAAGTTTTGGTGGTCAGGAATAGAGTTGGGATTTATGGCAGAGAAAGCTTGTGGTTTTCCCAAGTCATAGAAGAACCCAGTGCAAGAATTAATCCACCAGGCTCCATCTATAACCAAAATAAGGACCAATCCACTGAAAATTGATATTTCAGTATACATTAGAACACTTATTCCACAGTGGAAATAGTGAATAAGCAATGCATGCAATTCACCATAGGAAACATATGAAAGGAACAATTACAATACATTTCAGAGAAGACAGCCATGTTTTAACCTTTTCATTTGTGGTTCACCAGAGGACAAAGGGGTTAAGATTCAAAAGAGAACCAGTAATCCGCAGAAGGTGAGAATGGTGCTGATGATGGCAGGTGTCTAATGCTTATCCCTTCCAGGCTAGCCTTGTATGGGAACGCACATGCACAGCTTGCCCCAGGATTATCATGACCCCCTCCCTGTGCAGCATCTCTCCAGGATCATCTTGATTGCTATTTCTGATTAATTGCACAAAAGAGGGAGGAAATCGCTAAATCCCCCTTACAGGAATAGTATGCATAAGTGCCCTTGTGCTAAAAATACAGTGGAAAAATCACAAATGAAATACAGGGCATTGCTAATCATTTGGATTTTTGTACTGAGAAGATTGCATTGCTAAATATAATATACATTTTATAGCATTAGATTCCACCTTCTTGAGGGCAATGTCATTGGGAGCTTAGAGCTTTAGCAGATGACATGTCAACTGAATGTTAGATCTTGGCATGACACTGCTTTCAGATTAATGAAGGGTAATGATATTAACACCATCATCGCCACATTTCCCAGCATTTCTGTTGGTGTTAGTCAATTAAGAAAATGTATCCAGAACTGATAACATTCGTGAGATTTGAGTTTTACCAGGTTAGATCAGGCGTGGCAAAGACATTGTAATCAAAAGTGCAGTCTAGTTAAGTTTACGTGAAACTATGGGCAAAATTAAAAATGATATACTATATAATACCACCTGTAGCTAGCATTAACACTGAAGTCCTCCCTGTAACAGTTTTTTTATTTCCTGATTCTGACAGTGAATCCATTATTTTTCTTCTTCATGTAATAGGGCGACAATACTTTTTGTTCTGCAGAGAAATCACACAGCAGCATTTTCAACCCGTGGTCAAGGTAGTCTTAAATGTAGTTTTAATGAGTCAGGAAAAAAAAGCTGACAGTTATAAGCACCTTCGTCAGTCTAATATCGTTTTCCCCAACCCTGTATCTGCCGCTATTGCTGGAGAGCGTCGGATGTTGGAGGAAAAAGAAAAATTACAGATCTACTAGAAGTACCAACAGTTAAGAGAACTATGGTATAGGGAAGACTGAGAAAAGCAGGCTGTGTTCTGATTTATAATACACCTCAAAGCAACTCTCACCAAAGAAAAACATTTAAAAGGCTCCATGTAGAAGAAAAATACTTACCAGTCCCATCACCACTGACTCCAATCTTTGCTTTCTTATAGTGGTTGTAAAGTCTTTTTTTTTTATCTTAATGCATTAAGATAAAACACCTGTGTGCAGCAGCCTCCTCGGTCCCCCTAATACTTACCTGAGCCCCATCTCAATCCAGTGATATTGCAGGAGAGACTCCGCTGACCGGGACTCTCCCTCCTAATTGGCTGAGACAGCAGCGTGGCGTCATTGGCTCCTGCTGCTGTCAATGTCAGTGAGCCAATGAGGAGAGAGAGGGGGCAAACACACAGATACACAGGCGGATGGCTTGGGTGCCCCCAATACCAAGTTGCTTGCTGTGGGGGCAGGAGGGAGGGGCCAGGAGTGCCGGCGAGGGACCCAAGAGGAGGAGGATTGGGGCTACTCTGTGCAAAACCACTGCACAGAGCAGGTAAGTATAACGTGTTTGTTATTTTTAAATGAAAAAAAAAATATCACTTTAAAGTGTATCTAAATCAAATACCATAAATGTAATATATTGTAGCTTACTAGTCCTTGGTTTGGTGGCTTCATTCATTTTCTCAAGACTCTCGATTTATTTTCACCTGGTAATCCTGCAAATCATAATTCCTATACCTGGATGGCTACATCACTCCTCCACTGTCTACAGAGCGAGCCATGGTTGTCACCAGGGGCGAAACTGGACTTGAGGGGGGCAAATTGTCTGCAGTTCTGACACTAGCTGGGATTTGGGAGGTTGGATCAGGCTGGACTGACCCGGCTGACCCAGAGATCACTAATGCCATGCAGGGCTCCTGCAGACAGTCAGTGTAAGTTGCCTGCTCCTACATCATATAGGAAGTCAGTTTCACACTGACAGGAAGAGTCAATGAACTACCAGAGCACCAGGGTAGTTCATGGAGGACTACAAGCCGAAAGCCACAAAGCACGGCAATACTTGTAGTTCATTCATTCACAGAACGCTGAATGAATGATGTGGCCGTAGCCCTGCACAGCCACACTCTTTTCAATAAGTTAAAAGTGGGTAGAACATGTAACATGTTCCTGAAGGTAAACTTATCCTTTAACATGTTCTAAGCCTGAAAAAAAAAAAAAAAAAAAAAAGAAAACTAATGCAGCAGCCACATATAAGAACTGCAAGCTACAATATATTATATTTTTGTTCTTGGGTTTAGTTATCCTTTAAAGAAAGATTTTCTTTTAATGCTTCCATCTTTCTGTTGCATGCTGTAGCGAGTGACAAAGCAACTATGAGGTGGCACCACAATGTGTCAGATACTGAAAATTTTTAAAAGCAAGAGAGGGGAGAGAAGCGCCAGGCAAGTCCTAGTAAAGCATTGTTTATTTAAGATAAAATTCAATGACAGAAATCAATTGCACTCACATAGTGCTCAGTGGATGCGGGCTTGTTAAGTCCAGCAAGGTAACAGAAAATGCCGATGTGACCCTTGGATGATGCGCTGTGGGCACCTTGGGCAGCAGGGAGCTGGAGCCTCGAGGAATCTCGACTGGAGGCCGGCTGGGTGACTCAGCATGGAGATGATCTGGAGCTGTGGATCTGAGAGCCGCCTACCACTGTAACCAGCCAATCAGAACACGTTTCTTAAGCATGGCCACGACTCCATCAGCGCTGAAAATTTTTAGGCGTTGTAGCTCTTAAAGGCAGCAAAGATTAAAGTCATAATGTATTCACGAGCAGCTTTAAAGTGGCTCTAAAGGCAGAAAGTTTTTTTTTTTTACCTTAATGCATTCTCTGAATTAGGGTAAAAATCTTTTTGCATGCATCTCCCCCCCAGCCCCCCTTCCCAATACTCACCTGACCCTGATCTCAATCCAGCGATATTCATGGGAGCAGATTCTCTCTCTGCTCTATTCCTCCTCATTGGCACAGACAGTGGCAAGAGCCATTGGCTCCCACTGCTGTCAATCACAGCAAGTGAGGATAGAGTTGGGACATTGCCGAGCTGTGCTCTTTGTGTCTTATGGAGACAGAGTGGCGTTCTGGAACAAGCACACACATGTGCTCCCATAGCAAATGGTTTGCTATGGGAGCAGAAGGGAGGAGCCAGGAGCACCGATGGGGGACCAAAGAAGAGGAGGATCAGGGCTGTTCTGTGCAAAACCATTTCACAGAGCAGGCAAATATGACATTTATTATTTAACCACTTCAGCCCCGCAAGATTTTACCCCCTTCCTGACCAGAGCACTTTTTACAATTTGGCACTGTGTCGCTTTAACTGACAATTGCATGGTCATGCAATGCTGTACCCAAACGAAATTTGCTTTTTTCCCACAAATAGAGCTTTCTTTTGGTGGTATTTGATCAACTCTGCGGTTTTTATTTTTTGCCCTATAAACAAAAAAAGAGTGACAATTTTGAAAAAAAAAAAAAAAGCAATTTTTTTTACTTTTTGCTATAACAAATTTCCCCAAAAAATGTTAAAAAAAAAACCAATTTCTTCATCAGTTTAGGCCAATATATATTCTTCTACATATTTTTGGTAAAACAAAAAACCCCAATAAGGGTATGTTGATTGGTTTGCGCAAAAGTTATAGCGTCTACAAACTATGGGAAATATTCACGCCCACCGGCCACACGCAGCAGGGGCGTGCACGCCTCTGGCAGCTCTTAAAGGGAACATCGTACCAATACGTTGTTTCATCCAGCAGAGTGATTCGGCTGACGTACTTTGGTGTGAGCCGGTCGGCAAGCAGTTAAAATTTTTTTTTTAAACCTTTACAATCACTTTAACTTTCAGCATGGAAAAAAAAACACAGGGAATTGTAGTGCTTTAGCAATAGATTGTGTAAAGCTGGCCATATACTAGTAAATTTTCATACGATCATTCATATGAAAATTCTCATGACTTGGCGAATGTCATTCGAAAGTAATCCAAAATGTCTTTTGCTTTTAACATTCGGTTTTGGAATAAATGGTTGTTCCCCAATGAAGACCATATTCACTGTCAGAAATGAATTTGTTGAAGAAAAACTTTCCATCCTGCTCCTTCAAGTTTTCTTTTCACTGTGGTCTAAAATGAACATCAATTTGATGCCCACTAACAATTAGAAAATCAAACGAACATTCTTAAAATTAAACATTTCTAACAAAATTCTATTGGTATATGACCAGTTTAAGGATAGCCATATATATGAAATAAAATTACCATCTGATTAGGATACAATTACATGTCTGTGGATGGTCCCTGGCAGATTCTAGCTGGATTAACCTTTACGTTAAAAACTTCTTTTATTGCCACTGCTGCCCCATGATAACCCAGCACCAGGCTTCTTGCTTTCCTCCTTCCCTGCTTCATTAAAAATAATTTTAATTTCGGCCAACTGACCCTTGAATGCTCGAAAGGCAGTGTACCCTGTGGGTGGTCAGATGGTCCTTGTGCATTCACCTGCCATTTACAGTCTTTGATCAGCTTATGCCTGGATAATCAGAAAATGACTAGTTTCAGTAGAAATACCAAGTGGCCATTACTAATTCATAAAGGGTGCTTATATAGATTTTGCTACAGATGAAAAATAATCAAATCGAAAATAGAGATAGAGGCTGGTCATGTAATCACAACAAAGACTTGACAAGTAAATAAAGAACACAAAGGGAGCAAAGTTGTTATTGCTGACAATAATTATGTGCATAGTTATTTATCATCATCATCACCACATGAGTACAAGAGGAGCACAGAGAATTACCGTATACAAAATACAATACATGCAGTCACACTTCCAGGCTTTTATATAAATAGCAACAAGCAAATCCGATTTTCCTTTTCCATTTACCACAACAACAAAATGGTTGTAGGCTGGTAAATAGAGGTACGGTACACCTGTGTTTTGCGATTTGCTTGATTTTACAAGTTGGTTTAAAAAAAAAAAAAGTGCAATAAGCCTTAAAAACCAGTGATATTATGAAAGCCAAACTGGTGAATTATTAGTTGCTTTTGGTCATGGCATATGCAGCAGATCACAATTGATGAGCTAACTGTAGTCAAGTCAAGGTTTTGTTAAGAAAAAGGCTAGCAACAGAAAAAGGAAGAAAAGACTTAAAATCAAGATTACAGCGAAAACTAGAGGCAGCAGGGATAAAGAAATGTATATTTTCAGTATTTTCAATAATATACTGTATATAAAAAAAGTTTATGAATTAGGTAGTGTTTTTTCATGTCCGGTAAATATAAAATGCTTTGCATGAATATCTCATATTTGATTTTCAAACCAGCAAGTGGAGCTCTAGGCTTCGAACAAAACGAGTAGGATAGAAGAGTGACTCTTCCCCCTTCCTCCTGCCTGTTTTTTATATGGGGCTATATACCATATAAAACACGAAAAATTGAACTGACCAAAAACCGTTACCGCTTTTTTTTTTTACTCCTAGCAGAAAGGGAATCAGTAGTGGGCAGTGGCTCATAACCTTGGAAACGCTGTGTTGGCTAATAGATCTTAGTAAGATTATCTCCATAATACCTGAACTTTATCAGTAATTGTATAAATCTTCCATCATTTCTATACTATAAACAGTTAACCCTCATTCAAACCAAAGTAGTTACTGGTAAGTATATTGACTTGCCTAAACAGTGACTTGATCCAAATTGAAGTAATATATGTGATGAACAAGTGTTTGACATGGGTGTCCAATTTACTTGGTGGACCAACAATCCGCTTAGTCAATGAACTTGTAAAGGGATCGTGCTACATTACAGCTGTATTATTGATAACTGTTTTGAAACTTCTAGTCAACTATTAATGAAATACATTATTATTTTAAACAAAATAGGTTGCTTTAGTAGAATCTGCATAAGACTTTTAGGAGACATGAGTTACGAATACTTTCTTCCAAGTCATTTTTTAGCTCCTGGTGCATCACTCAATTTCTATTAACCTTTAGGTGGAAGAAAACTACCCCCACTCACCTATAATAAACAATTTTGGCTGTAAGACAGCAGCCCCCAAACAACATTTGCACCCCCACCATGTTTTACAGTTAAAATCAAGGTTTTGTGTACGTTTTTTCTTCCTTTACACAAAAGTTTCTGTTTGCCAAAAGCTGTAATCATTGGGGAACACATATGGTGGACACATTTGCAGAGACCTAAGCAATTGTAAATGACTTCTGTTGGTTCTACTTTGGTTCTTTCAGCATTGCATGATGTTCTTTCCAAGATCATTGCAGGACCGTACTTCGGTAAAGTGATACTAAACAAACACTCTGTTTAATTGGCATTGTCCCTTCTATTTCTGTGTGTGGATGATGGCACTGTATTTTAATAAAAAAAAAACAAAAAAAAAAAAAAAACAGCTAAGTACCTTTTTCCAAATCGATATACAGTTGTCACATGACTCAGCTCTTTCCTAGCCTGTCTGCAGAGAAACAATCAGGAGGAGCTTCTAGTCCTCTGCTACTGGTCACATGTTCAAAATAAATTTTATATATATATATATATATATATATATATATATATATATATATATATATATATATATATATATATAAAAAAAAATATAATCAAATCTTTATTATTTTTGGCAACACATGGCGTAGGTGGATGTCTGCCAATCACAGGCTGTGTCACGCCTCTCCAGCCTGTGTCTTAGAATAAGAGGTAGGTGAAATAAAAATGTAACATCCCAACCCCATTGTGTTTAGCTGGTTAGTGGGCTGTCATTTACCACCACTTTTTTTTACACACCCACATGTGTGACTCTATAGTCACATGGGCTGCTCAGATATGATAGGGAAGAAATGCTCAGCATAGAAACTCACTGAAAACGGAGCATGTGCAGAGTTGCCTCAACAGCTGCAAAATCCCTAGCCGAATTGGGGACATGAACAGAAGGTGGAGATAGAGAGCAGCAGGATCAACCAGGTTTTTTGCAGAATGCAGAAAACAAATCTCATAGTGACTGAGTGAGTATGAACAGCATGTAAGACAGCATTTATTGATAGTTTTTTACCATGTGGGTTTAGTGACACTAATGGCCCGTACACACGATGCAAAAATTGGACGAAAAATACCGCTTTTAATGCGATCGTACCATAATCGGATCGTTGGTACAGAGCTTTCAAGAGCCGATCACCACAGTTCACCCAATATTCGATCGGACAAGCACGAAAATTTTCATCGTACGATACCAGATCGTATGATTTTCATTTAGTCAGTACAGTACATACTGTCGTATGAGAATTTTCGTGACTTTAGTAGCCTATCCAATTTCAGATCATGTGTACGGGGCATAAGTATTTCTTTTTTTTTGCATAACATAGACCTTTCGAAAATTCTTTTGTAGTATTTTCCCAGCTTGCTGTATCTCTAAAGTTCTCCTAAGGCCCCTTTCACACTTATACGACTTGTCCCACGATTTTGTACTGCAAAATAGTATGACAAGTCATTCACCATGATTTTCAATGACTACCATTCATATTGGCATGACTTCAAAGTAGTCCCTGCACTACTTTGGTCCAACTTCCATGCGAGTTGTACTCCATAGACCTCAATGTTAAATCCTCAAGTAGCATGCAAATCGTACCTGAATATTATAGACACGATTTTAGCACTACTTTGTAAGCACAAGCTGAGAATGGTTAATGCCAAAGTTGTACAAAGTAGTACTGCTCCCAAATCGTGGCAAAATCACGGTAAAATCGCAGCAAAATTGCGGTAAATCGCGCGACTTTGAAGTCGTATAAGTGTGAAAGGAGCCTAAGCCTCTCTGAATTTTCTTTTGATCAAAGCATGGTTATCATGAACCAGTTTTTATTGAGAAGCACATACAGTCAGCAACTAGCTGTGTCTTTTTTAAAGGGCAGGTTACCTTGAAAGTCCATTGCTGATCTCATCTCATTGATTGAAATAACTGAATCCACTTAGTCTCTCTGCAAGGCGTCAGTATCCTAGAGGTTCACATACTATTTCCATCAAGGGCTTTAACTCTTTTAAACCATTTGTTCAATAAAGATTTGACAATGTAATGTGTGTGTTAATCTGTTAAAAAACAATGCCTTCATTACTGTTACTATAACTTAAATGAAGATTTAAAGAAGATTTAGACCACATTTTAAAAGCAACTTCTGTTGAAACAACTGTAAATGTGTTCATGAAATCTTTTCAGAGGATAAAATCTTGGCAGTTTTATATTGTTTTCTACAGATATTTTTTTCTTCTCCTGTGACCTTTCCTATTCAGTGCTTGCTGCTATAGCAAATCAAACGCTTGCTTCAGGCAAGAGAGACACGTTTTTCCCACATGTGACCACACTAAGAATCAGAATGCTTTTCTTCTCCATACATGCCCAGATTTCTTGAAAACGCTGTAGCATGATGTACAGTGCAAAAGATAATCTACAATTTAGGAAGATGTCAGTATATCACTCATTTCTTAAACACATTTTGGGAAGCTGGTATTGTTAGGTTACTACTTTACATTAAGCTAGTGAGGCCAATTTTTAACGAGCCATCATCCCAGCTTTTCTCTGCACTTTTTACAAAATACTGATCAGCTAACTGGCCTACTAGAAACATAGCAATTCTTAGCATTCTTTGAAGAAAAGTGCCATATTTACAGGAAAATTAGCCTTTTTGGAAGGACGTGTCAGTTTCCCTTACCTTAGCATTCCTCTTGGCAGTACTTGCCCCGGTGGGAACCTAGATACGGGCACTCCCCCTTCAATGCACCCATTTCCTTGCTAGCTGTGGTCTCAGGCAGCTATGAGCCAAGGGGGAGGGGTGGGCACCCTGTCCAAAATTGCAGCTAGTGTTACAGGGCACTTAGGAGGATGGGACAAAGTACTACAGTGCATTGAAAAAGTATTCATACCCCTTGAAATGTTCCACATTTTGTCATGTTGCAACCAAGATGTAAATGTATTTTATTGGGATTTTATGTAATAGACCAACACAAAGTGGCACATAATTGTGAAGTGGAGGGAAAATGACAAATGGTTTTCCACATTTTTTACAAATTATCTGAAAAGTGATACCCATAACTAAAATCTAGTGGAACCAAATACCCTCAGAGTCACCTAATTAGTAAATAGAGTGCACCTGTGTGTAATTTAATCTCAGTATAACTACAGCTGAAGGCCAAGGAACACACCAGACAGGTCAGGGATAAAGTTGTGGAGAAGTTTAAAGCAGGTTATTAGGTTATAAAAAAATATCCCAAGCTTTGAACATCTCACGGAGCACTGTTCAATCCATCATCCAAAAATGGAAAGATTATGGCACAACTGCAAACCTACCAAGACATGGCCGTCCACCTAAACTCACAGGCTGGGCAAGGAAAGCATTCATCAGAGAAGCAGCCAAGTTACCCATGGTAACTCTGGAGGAGCTGCAGAGATCCACAGCTCAGGTGGGAGAATCTGTCCACAGGACAACCATTAGTCATGCACTCCATAAATCTGGCCTTTATGGAAGAGTGGCAAGAAGAAAGCCATTGTTGAAAGAAAGCCATAAGAAGTCCCATTTGCAGCTTACAAGAAGCCATGTGGGGGACACAGCAAACATGTGGAAGAAGGTGCTCTGGTCAGATTAGACCACAACAGAACTTTTTGGCCTAAAAGCAAAACACTATGTGTGGCGGAAAACTAACACTGCACATCACCCTGAACACACCATCCCCACGGTGAAACATGCTGGTAGCAGAATCATGTTGTGGGGATGCTTTTCTTCAGCAGGGACAGGGAATCTGATCAAAGTTGATGTGAAGATGGATAGAGCCAAATAAAGGGCAATCTTAGAAGAAAACCTGTTAGAGTCTGCAAAAGACGAGACTGGGGCAGAGATACACCTTCCAGGACGACAACCCTAAACATACAGCCAGAGCTACAATGGAATGGTTTAGATCAAAGCATATTCATGTGTTAGAATGGCCCAGTCAAAGTCCAGACCTAAATCCAGTTGAGAATCTGTGGCAAGACTTGAAAATTGCTGTTCACAGATGCTCTCCATCTAATCTGACAGAGCTTGAGCAATTTTGCAAAGAAGAATGGGCAAACATGTCACTCTGTAGACGAGCAAAGCTGGTAGAGACATACCCAAAAACATTGCAGTTGTAATTGCAGTGTAAGGCGGTTCTACAAAGTATTGACTTAGGGGGGCTGAATACTACTGCATGCCACACTTTTCACATATTTGTAAAAAATGTTGAAAACCATTTAAAATTTTCCTTCCACTTGACAATTATGTGCCTCTTTGTGTTGGTCTATCACGTAAAATCCCAATAAAATACATTTACATTTTTGGTTGCAACATGACAAAATGTTCAAAAATACTTTTTCAAGGCACTGTATATGTACTTTTTCCCATAGAGACTGAATTATGTAAAAAATAGTGATAATTCTTACTTAAAGTCCATGAATTCCTCTTTTTCAAATAGTACAAAAGCATCTAAAACATTTAGGAAGCAATTAGCAAATGGCAAACTGGAAAAGGAGTAAACAGACATTTTTCCCTGATGAACAAAACAATCAAACATGCTTTAGAAAACTGGATAAGAGAAAGTGTCAAAGTGGCAATGACAGCTATTTCAGCATTTACCATTATCTCCCTTGAACTTTAACGGATAAGTTCACCTTCCGAACATGTTACACCCATTTGTAGGGTGGAACATGTATCATGTTCCAGTATCTGCAGCCTCTCCCCCTCCCTGTGACAGCTGGTGGGGGATCCTCTCCATGCACTCGCTGTCACAGTTTGAAAACAATGCAGCCCTTTTGGGCTCCATCTACATGGCTACATCATTCAGTTTCCTGTGAATGAAGAGACTACAGGTACTGTCAGATATTGCAGCTGACGGCTTGTAGTTCTCAATGAGCTGCAAGAGAGCTGGAGAGTGCTCTCATAGTCCATTGACTTTCTTGCTCTCATGTAACTGCCTGCCCATATGGAGGTACAAGTAGACAGCTAACCTGGGAGTCTGCAGGAGCCTTAGATTGCACCTGTGATCTGCCGATCACAGGTAAAATGCTCTGCAGGCTCCTTCGTACAAACAAATAATAAAATGGACATTTTGTGTGCCTGTCCTAGAGACAAATCCTTTGCCTTTGGCAAAGAAGCACCACTTTGTTGATAGGCCTGAAGTAGAGTCACTTGCTCCTTCCTTGACTACCTTAACTTCTGTCTTCACAACCTTTCCATCATTACTTGGCACAGTCTTTGTAAACAGACCCAAGACCAATGGTTGCGGGTAGCATTATTTTCTTTCAAGAGGACTAGGTCACCCACTTGTAGATTGGGTTTGCTAGTTTGCCACGACCCTGAAGGTCGCAAAGGTACTCCTCCTTCCAACGACTCCAGTGAACATTGGCAAGGTGCTGAACTTGCTCATGGTGATGTCGAACTAGCAGTGCAGTGATGTGATGCCCAACTGGAATAAGGGGATTCTTTTCCTCAATTAACACATTAAACCTCCCTATGCGACCTCCAACATGAAGTAACTAGTCGTGGTCACTCATTGGGTTCAGTTTGTAGAGTCCCTTTGTTAGCAAAAAATAATAAAAAGCAACTTTAGTACTAAAGGTGAACATGTATTGGGGAGGGAAGAAAACGGGGGCCAGGTGCATGAATAGCAAAAAAAGTGAAAGCCCAAAGTCTGTTTAGGTCTAAAATTCATAAAGTCTTATGGCCTCTGTCAGTCAGCTGGAAATATACTTGCAAGGGCAAAGTCCTCTTCCTTTTGCTTGGGTGGGGGTCAGCCGTACATCCAGATGCAGCGTCCACAAAACAAGCCACCTTGGGAAGGTCCAGACTCTGAACAATGAACATAGAGAGCAGAGAGCAAAAGGATGTCAGCAAGAGCTACACTTTATTCAGTAAGTTCTGCTCTTTATGTTCATAAGTCCATATAATATGTTATCAATCTCCTGTGCGCATTGGTTGTGAATTGATGAGCAAAATGGATAAGTCATACAATAGCTCTTACAACAGAAGACCACTTTGAAAAGTGTTCAAAAAGGTGAAAAGTCAGCCTTATATTTTAGTTCACAGAAGAGTTGAGTGTAACGGTATTAGCTCTGATTTCTTTACTCAGGAATACTCCAGACTCAGGAATAACCAGTTCAAATGCAGAAGCAGTGTGAATTATGATGGGTTCATTGTTCTGGTGATACCTTTGGAACCTGAGGAAGTTTCTGTTGTCTTCTCAATGAAAACAGTGAAACATTTGCTGAATGTTGACCAAAATGGCATCTGGTTCTTGTCTGAAGCAGAACAAAACTCCAATAAGGTTGTTTAGATTAGGCCCAGTAAGAAGAACATCGTTGGGGGAAACAACGTCCATATCGAGCACTTTAGTCAAAGACCACCCTGATCTGGCTTGTGAGGAAGGTACATGCAAAAGCATGTGAGGTACCAACATTACTTTCCTTCCATGAGAGGTCATATAGGCTTGGCATGGTCTCTCGCAAACACCTTTGGCATAAACTCCAAAGTTTTCTCATTTTAGGTTTTTAGTTCAGGTTGCATTGTAAAGAAGTAAATTGTGCTTCTGCATGCTGAACATTACTTGGTAGTTTAAGGCGCAAAATGGTAGTGGAGCTACCCAGCTGTTGGAATTGTCCTGATAGAATGTCCTATTCAGTTTTTAGGAACTCCTCATATTCCATGGTTGCTGCTAGCTCATTGTCTTTCATTTTTACATTAAACACTGTGGTGCCGACATCATCCCAGAAATGAAGGGCCTTGAAAAACGGCGAGTCCCCTCCTTTGAGGCGGCACATGTACAGTCATGCCAATGAACATCTTAATGATTCAGAGAAGGATTGAGAGAAAGTGGTGTGGTCAGATGGGACCAAAATTGAGCTCTTTGGCATTAACTCGACTCGCTGTGTTTGGAGGAAGAAAAATGCTGACTATGACCCTAACACCACCCTCACAGTCAAACACAGAGGTGAAAACATGATTCTTTGGAGCAGTTCGCTGCATTGAGGGGCCAATGGACGGGTCCATGTAAAATCTTGGATGGAAACCTTCTTGCCTCAACCAGAACACTGAAGATGGGTCTTCCAGCACAACAATGACCCATAACATACCGCCAAGGCAACAAAGGAGTGGCTCAAGAAGAAGCACATTAAGGTCATGGAGTGGCCTAGTCACCGGACCTTAACCCTATAAAAAATTTATGAAAGGAGTTGAAACTTCAAGTTTCCAAGAGACAGCCAAGAACCCTTAAGTATTTAGAGAAGATCTGTAAAGAAGAGTGGACCAAAATTCCTTCCGAGATGTGTGCAAACCTGGTCACCTACTACAAGAAAAGTCTTAACTGAGTATGGCAACAAGGGTTTATCCAGCAAATACTAAGTCATGTTTTTCTTGGGGATCAAATACCATATTTATCGGCGTATAACACGCACTTTTTTCTCCTGAAAATAGGGGGAAAAATCGAGGGGGCGTGTTATACGTCGACAGCGTACCTCGGATGGGAAGGAGGGGGACGAGTGCAGCCGGAAATCACCCAGCCATCGTCCCCTCTCCACTTGGCTCGCATGTCATACACACAGTCCCGCCTCTGCCACAGGCATTGGACCAGTGTTCTGTCTATCACAGGAGCTGTTCCAATGCCAATGGAAGAACTGTGTATGTGACTGCCGACAGAGCCGAGAAAACAGATGACGGCTCGTGATTTCATATGAGGGATGGTGAGCTGCATTGATGGGGGAGATGGACACAGAACAGGCTGCAGATGGGCACAGAACAGGCAGCACTGAAGCTGCAGATGGGCACAGAACAGGCTGCACTAAAGCTGCAGATAGGCACAAAACAGGCTGCACTGAAGCTGCTGAAACACAAACCCTCCTGCGCACAAGAGAGTTACCAGGTGAACTAGAAGTTTATGCTGGAAAATGCTTCAGACCTTGCTGCCCTCAACGATAGGGAAATCCTAGTAGTCAGAAACACAAGAAGAAAAAGAGGGCGCACCAGCCTTGTGCATTATCCTTTAAACGTCTTTTTTTATTAAAAATTAGATAAAAATACTACTCACAAACATATGGAAAAAAGTTTGCAAATACAAACAATCTCCAGATGACATACAGGAGATATCAAGGGCCACTGCCGGCTGACACGTTTCGAAGGGATACCTTCTTCCTCAGAGCCTAGCAGTGTTAACCCCTACAGCTTTTTTATATATATATATATATATATATATATATATATATATATATATATATATACACACACATAGACATACACACACATACACACACAGTAATGAGCATTTGGGGAGGCTCCTCTCAGAGGGGCCAAAGTAGCACCACCTATGTGGGTGGGTCACAGCAGAAGGCAAACGCCCATTAACCGTTACATACACTAAATACGGTGGATACATAAGGCGAGTGGTGGCCCACCTATCCATGTATGCACTGGGTATTGTCTTTTAGAGTTTCTGGCTATGGCCCCCTAGTGCATACATGGATAGGTGGGCCACCACTTGCCTTATGTATCCACTGTATTTAGTGTATGTAACGGTTAATGGGCGTTTGCCTTGTGCTGTGACCCACATGGGTGGTGCTTCTTTGGCCCCTCTGGGAGGAGCCTCCCCAAATGCTCATTGCTGTGTGTGTACACGTGTGTGTATATATATGGGAAGCTGTAGGGGTTAACACTGCTAGGCTCTGAGGAAGAAAGTATTCCTTCAAATAGCGCCGGCAGTGGCCCTTGATATCTCCTGTGTACCACCTGGAGTCTGTCTGTCAGTCAACTAATTGTTGTCATCTGGAGATTGTTTGTATTTGCGAACTTTTTTCCATATGTTTGCGAGTAGTATTTTTATCTTATTTTTAATAAAAAAAGACGTTAAAAGGATAATGCACAAGGCTGGTGCACCCTCTTTTTTGTTCTTCTGCACTGAAGCTGCATATGGGCATAGATCAGGCTGCACTGAAACTGCAGATGGGCACAGAACAGGCTGCATTGAGGCTGCAGATGGGCACTAATCAGGCTGCATTGATTTTCACTGACCATTATTTTGCTTCAAAGTGGTTTATTTAAAAAAAGTTTTTTTTCCCTGAAACTTTCCTCTTAAATTGGGGTGCGTGCTATACGCCAATAACTATGCTACTTATTTTACTCACTGAACTACATCTTAATTTATAGCATTTGTATTGTGTGTTTTTTTGGGGGTTTTTGATTGATATTCTGTCTCTATCATTTAAAATACACCTATTATAAAAATTATAGACTCTTCATTTCTTTGTAAGTGGACAAACTTACAAAATCTTCAGGAGGATCAAATAACTATTTTCCCTACTGTATCTGTTGAAAAGCAGAAGAATGTCGGCATTTCTGTTAGGAGCTGGTATGTGGTCAGCTATTCCTCTTAAGCGATAGTGGTGAGAGACAGCTGCAGCAGTATCTCTTCTCTGTTGGTTGGAATCTGGTTGCACTCAATAAGTGTGGGCAATAGTACCTCTATACTGCCATTAAGAAGAGCTACTACAAGACCAGTGGCTCTTCTGCCTGAAACTTCTGTAATACCAGCTTCGGTACCCAGGGTGTATGGCAAGTCATTTCCTGTTATGTTTAACCACTTTAGCCCCGGAAGGTTTTACCCTCTTAATGACCAGGCCATTTTTTGTGATACAGCACTGCGTTACTTTAACTGACAATTGCGCGGTCGTGCGATGCTGTACAGAAATAAAATTGATGTTCTTTTTTCCCCACAAATAGACCTTTCTTTTGGTGGTATTTGATCACCTCTGTGGTTTTTCTTTTTTGCCCCATAAACAAAAAAAAAACAAATTAAAAAATAATATTTTTTACTTTCTGCTATAAAACATATCCAATAAAAAAAAAATTTAAAAAATCAAATTTCTTTATCAGTTTATGCCAATATGTATACTGCTACATATTTTTGGTAAAAAAAATCCCAATAAGCTTATATTGATTGGTTTGCGCAAAAGTTATAGCTTCTCCAAACTATGGGATTTTTTATTTATTTTTACTAGTAATGGTGGCGATCAGTGATTTCAAGCAGGACTGCAACCAAATCGGACACCTGACATTTTTTGGGGACCAGTGACACTAATACAGTGATCAGTGCTAAATAATATGCACTGTAGCTGTATTGACACTGGCAGGGAAGGGGTCAACATCAGGGCCGATCAAAGGGTTAAGTGTGCTCCTAGGGAGTGCTTTCGAACTGGTAGGGGGGGGGGGATGCTGTGACTATAGGAACACAGGGATCCGTGTTTCTGCTTAGCATCAAAGAACAGCAGTCTGCCTGTTTACATAGGTAGACCGCCGATCTGTCTCCAGTGAATGATCGCGGGTGGCCAGCGGCCATCGCAGCCACTGATTGGCTCCAGCTGTGTCCAATCACAGTGGGGGCAGGCTGCCAGCAGTGCGTGCCCCAGACTCACTACATGAAATCACGTACCTGTACGCGATTTCATGCAGGAGGGCCACCCTACCATAGTATATCTACGTGGGCCAGTTCTTAAGTTGTTAAGAAGTCAAAAAGCTTTTCTTACAAGAGATCTGTTGCTCTGCTCATCTAGAATAGTATACAGTCTTTTCAGGTTGACCCTTGCGATATACATGAAGTAAGCATATTTTGGCACAGGATTTGTCATATAGTTATTCTCTACAATCATTTGTACATGTAGCGAAAAAACTACAGTATGAGACACCGTTTGGTCTGTGCTCTCCCCGCCATGATTTGCCTTTTGTCTTGAAATCAAGTGCTTGCACGTAATCACCACTGTCAAATTCTATGCACTTAAAGTGGTTGTAAACTCTCAAGTTTCACTTCAGCTCACTATAATATACAGTGATAAGGCTGCTGATTGCTGCCTGTGAAATTTCACTTACTGTTAGTCCCTTCATAATCTGTCCTGCAATCTTTAATGATGTCACCGGTGCATGCGCAGTCCGTAGTTTAGTTACGGTACGCTATGTGTGCTGTTTCTATATTCTCAGCATGCCAGGTTATTTACTTCCACTGAGAATGGCACAGAAGAGAAGCCTCGCGATGGTGTGCCCTCCTCCACACCTTCCTGGTTCTCCCCTTGTGACTGTATCTTATGTCAAACAGGGGGAGTTATCCAGAGCGTCACACTGTCTTTAATACGAGCAAGCAGCTGTTCTAATACTGGGAGCAATACAAGGCATTGTGAAAGAAACATTTTGCAAATTTAAGTAAACAATTGTATATTACTAACAAAATAATGTTAAACCTTTTTTTTAAAAGATATTATTTATAAAATTTACAGGTGATCGCACATGCACGAGATTTAGACAGGGAAAGAAAGGAAGGGCGGAAATGACGCCCACACAAGAGCCAGAAATTAGTAGTTAAAATGACGCAGCCGATTCCCGGAAGATGATATCTTTTCTAAAACTGAAAAAGGGTATTTCCAAACCTCGTTTTAGTGGCGTTTTCATGTGTAAGACTTCTATATACATTGCTGCATTATAACTTTTTTTAAAAAAGGAAAAAAAATTGTGGTTTACTTTAAAAGTAGCATTAGGCAGGCCATACAGTATACATTTTTTTGTTCAGCCAGCAGGTTGAATGAAAAAAGACTGCTGATGGGGGAATCCTTCCGGATGCATTATTGTGTTCTGCAAACAGGAAGCCTTTCCTGCTGGCAGAATACAGTGATCAGTATTGCCAGCTATAGCTGCAGGCATTGATCATTCAGGAAAACTCCGACAGGCTGATTGTACAACCGGCTAGCCCATACATGGATTGAAATTCTGCTGGTCCCTGCGGAACCAGTCAAATTTTGATTCATGTATGGCAGGCTTTACAGTTTTTAGCATGGTGTTCTATGGAAGACAACATTTGTTGCAAACCCAAATTTCATTAAAACCGCTTTGCGTTCTTGCAAGGCTTTCTTTCTGAAGCTAATACATTTCCTAAGTGGGTGTGGTTTGTTATGCATGGGGCATAGGCTTGCAGGCCTTGGAGACGGTGGACTGAGGTGGTTGGACTCCCAAAAGGAGAAACTTGGATCATTTTTAGTATCTGCTACATTTCTAATGAACTTACAGAAGTAGGAAAGAGGAGGAAAGGAAACCTTATTTTTTTCCTTATACCTTGATCCAAGTGATGCCCATTTTCCCTTTATACCAGAATGTAACTTGGTGACTATTGAGTTGACCCCTCAAGTGGTATCTAGGTAACAGACCAGGTAGGTGGGTATCAGCTTTGGTGAGTTGAAGCTCCAAGAGGAGGTCACTGCGCTCTTGATACTTCAGATTGTCTGATATTTTTGAGAAGCCTTGCAACCTTTTAAATAAATCATCCTTAATGGCTTCTGGGCTAATGAAGCTAGACTCAAGTCTGTCCCAAGCAGCATAAAGACCTGCGACAGGGTTGTCAATGTGAATAGCTGAGTCTTTTGATCGATTCAGCAGATTGAGGACCTAGCCACCTGATCAGCAGATCTAATTCTTCCGTAGATGTGACCTCTAGTTCACTGATGATGGATTTCCCGTCTCTGTAGTTTTCAGGCTTGTCAAACTTCGTGACACCTGTCTTGGTGAGCTCTTTGCAGTGCATGTATTTAGCAAACCTCTGACATTTCTGTGTTTTCAGATTTTGAATCCACAGCTGCATGTGGTACAAAGTTAGTTACATTGACTGGTATGCTGAGATTGAGCAACTTTGGAAAGTATGGTGGTGCAAAGGCATTCATACCCAACACTGACTTAGCATTGATTGCTGTGTTGGGTTGCAGCTGTGGAGCAGTGTACTTGGTAGGAGGTAGTTGGCTAGCCTCACAGTAAGATGCATTGCCCATTATCTGCATATGAGTGTCTACAATTTGCTGTGGTGCAAAAGCCTGGTGTACTGAGGGATTAAAAGGAAGATGGTCCTGAGAGGTGGTAGACTTGGTGTACTGACATTGGTTGAGGGATACAACTGGTGTGGCTTGTTGCTGAAGTTTTGGATATGTGTGAGGAATATGGGTGTCTGTTGCTGTTAGGTCCTTCACTTTACTAGCAGTTTGTTTTAAAACCTTTAACATTGCCATGCCTGTGGCATGCTCATTGTTTCTCCAAAGCTTCCATCCCAGTTCTCTTGCATGCAGCTTCTGCTTTCATCTATGCTCCCATCTGTGCTTTCTTTGTAAGCAGTTTCTGCCTTCATCCCTGCTTTGTGTGTAGTTTCTGTGGTCTTTGCCTTCATAACTGCTTTCTTGTGTGCAGTTTCAGCTTCCATTCTGTGCTTCCTGGCTTGCAGTTTCAGCTTCCATCTGTGCTTCCTGGCTTGCAGTTTCAGCTTCCATCTGTGCTTCCTGGCTTGCAGTTTCAGCTTCCATCTGTGCTTCCTGGCTTGCAGTTTCAGCTTTCATCTGTGCTTCCTTGCTTGCAGTTTCAGCTTCCATCTGTGCTTCCTTGCTTGCAGTTTCAGCTTCCATCTGTGTTTCCTTGCTTGCAGTTTCAGCTTCCATCTCTGCTTTCATCTGTGTTTCCTGTGTGCAGTTTCTGTGGCTTCTGCTTCCATCCCTGCCTTCTTTTGGGCAAAGGCGGTCTGAATTTCAGCATTGGCTTTAATAAATTGTTGGCAGAGAGTGGACGATCTTAATTGTAGAGACTTGGCAGATCTGGTGGAGTGTCTCAGATTTAGATTCATGAAGGTGTGATTCTCACTCTTGCCTTTGTTTGTAGTACTAAACTCTCTCTTTAAATTAAGCTCATCAAATCCCTTGAGTTTTTACCGTTACTCTTCAGTGTTGTACCACTTTAAGAGATTAGTAAATTTGGAGCAGTCTTTATAACTCTCATAGGTAGTAATGAATTGTTTGAAATCACCCTCTAGTTGCAGTACCTTATGATGAGACTAAGAAAAAAATTACATGCAATCAACTGTTTTTTACTACAAGTGATCAACATTAACCAGCAGTTCTCTTATGTCAGACTCAAAATTGTGAGTCTAAAATGTGGGACTAACTACATACAGTATGTCATAGCTACAGCGTGAGGAAGGATCAAAATTATTTAAAAGCAAACAAGCAACAATGCATGTGTAACACACGATAGGGGTAAAAAAAACTGCTATATGACCTTTTTTGGGGTCAAAATGGCAATACTAATTGCTCCCCCTTAACCACTAAACCTGTTGCTCTGCTTGCATTGAACGTTTTTCTTATTTGCACACTTCCTGTCTGGTGAAGCTTGATAGCAGGATGAAAAGTGAAAGAAAATGCCTCCAATAGAACTCCAGATTAGCAGTAAAAACCTGACAGGGGCTTTAATCTATTTCCATTCTATCTGAAAAAATGTTTTTGGCTTTACATACACTAGAAAGCAAACCTGCGATTTATTCATGCAGGTCAAAGCCACAATGCCACAACAGCAGCTGCCCTGCACGAACTTTGAGGAAACCTCCTGACACAGGTGAGCCTACCTCATCCTCTGTACCCTCAGAGAGACTCTTAGTCTAGTTCATCCTCACTGAAAAAAAAAACATTATGTACAGTCAGGGCAGTATAGGATGCCATTGATCCCCCTTCGCTACCTGAGTATTTTAGAGATTCCATAATATTAGCCAGGTTCTATACACTGTGGGGACAAGGCCTGAGGAAGCGAGTAAACAAATTACCACTGAACTGAAACGAAAATGTATAGGGCTAGGCTCCCAAATGGGAACCATAGAAACCAAATTAGAAGCAAAGATACTGGGAGCCTCCAAGATATTCATGAGCAGCTAGATGAAGCTCTTGCCAAAACTGATGATCTGGAAAACAGATCATGCCACTACAAATTTTGTATACACGACCTTCCAAAGTCTATTACCAGTCTGTTGAGATCCAAACTTAACCCTCAACCAATCACCACACACTGCAATTCCTAAAATTAGGAAACCCCAAAGCTGTCCTCCCATGAATCTCATTTCTACTATTCTAACCTTTACAAAGCATTTCGCCAGACCCACAACGTAGATACGTTTTTTGCAGACTTTTCTAATTTAAAGGGGTTGTAAAGGTAAAAGTTTTTTTCACCTTAATGCATTCTATGCATTAAAGTGAAAATAATCTGACAATACCACCCCCCCCCAGCCCCCCCTTTTCATTTACCTGACCCCTCGAAAGTCCTGCGCTCGCCCCCGACATCCTCTTCACCACTCAACCTGGTCGTTGATTGGCTAGAGTGGATGGATTGAAAGCAGGGCAGCCATTGGCTCGCGCTGCTGTCAATCACATCCAATGATGCGGTGGGGCCGAGTGATACAGTGAGCGGCTATGGCCGCCGGCTGTATCACGGGAGCGCATCCGCAAGCACTCAACACCATGCGAGGGAGCTGGCATGAAGGTGTTGTGTCCTTGCGGGGGGGAGCCGAGACAGCCGCCGAGGGACCCCAGAAGACCAGGTTCGGGGCCACTCTGTGCAAAGCGAGCTGCACAGTGGAGGCAAGTATAACATGTTTGTGATTTAAAAAATAAATAAATAAATAACTTTAGTGATCTTTTAATCTTTGTAACAGGCCCATAGGGAAACTGTAAAAGATAATGGCCTAGGAATGCCTATTCATCAATAAACAATCCCAGACCCTGATGGCTAAAGCTGGGTACACATGATCCCACTATCAGCCAGTTCAGCGTGAATCGCTCAACATTCGGACAGTGCATATAGTTGCCTGTCCGACATAAGCCAGTGAGCGCTCTTGATGAAAAACCAGCATCCGTCCAACAGCTGATCAGCACTGGTGTGTGTGTTCTGGTGGGGGGAGGGGTTGGGGCAGTCCCCTGACAGAACACAATAGCACAGCCAGGGAGATCGCCACATTAACATCACTTGTGTTGAACCCACTGGGTTGAACGAAAAAGAAAAAAAAAAAAAGAAAAAAAAAAACTTAACGTTCATACCCAGCCTTAACTGCACTATATTTAAAATGTGCAACTGGTGCCACAATTGGTTAAATAATTTAATGTACATTGACAAGGACTTCAACAACATCCACATATGTGTGATCCCAAAACCCTATAGGGACCCAAGCAATGTTGAAAACTATAAACCAATATCATTAATCAAATGTTATTAATGAAGATATTTGCCAACAGGTGAAAGGGAGGATGCTGACCAGGGCCGGTGCTAGACTATTTTGCACCCTAGGCAAGACCAGTCACTTGCGCCCCCCCCCCCCCAAAAAAAAAAATAATTAAAACGTCTACCATTTTAAAAACTGTAGAAATTTTAAAACATCTAAATATGAAACTGCTAAATTTCTTTTAATTTGCAAAAATTTATACCATAAGATGTCAAAAAGAGATAGCCCAATCCAGAAAAAAAAGAAAGAAAACAGCCCAATCCAGCAAAGAAACATTTACATATATCAAAGAGACAGCAAAATCCAGCAAAGAGACACCCCCATATAAAAAAGACAGCCAAATCCAGCAAAGAGACAACCCTAAATAGCAAAGAGACATCCAAATCCAGCAGTGTGACAGGTGGTGGACCAGTGTGGGGGGCCAGTGTGACAGGAGGTGGGGGCCAGGGTGGTAGGTGGGGGCCAATGTGAAAGGTGGAGGAGAGTGTGACAGGTGGTGGGGGGGGCAGTGGGACAGGTGGTGGGGGGGCAGTGGGACAGGTGGTGGGGGGCCAGTGGGACAGGTGGTGGTGTTGGGCCAGTGGGACAGGTGGTGGTGTTGGGCCGGTGGGACAGGTGGGGGGCCAGTGGGACAGGTGGTGGGGGGCCAGTGGGACAGGTGGTGGTGGGGGGGCCAGTGGGACAGGTGGTGGTGGGGGGGCCAGTGGGACAGGTGGTGGTGGGGGGGCCAGTGTGACAGGTGGTGGTGGGGGGGCCAGTGTGACAGGTGGTGGTGGGGGGGCCAGTGTGACAGGTGGTGGGGGGGCAATGTGACAGGTGGTGGTGGGGGGGCCAGTTTGACAGGTGGTGGTGGGGGGCCAGTGTGACAGGTGGTGGTGGTGGGGGGCCAGCGTGACAGGTGGTGGTGGTGGGGGGCCAGCGTGACAGGTGGTGGTGGTGGGGGGCCAGCGTGACAGGTGCCAGAACTTTACACACTGTGTTGGCTGTTAGTGCCAGCTTCTCAGGGCTGCCCTTAAAAACAAGAATGAGAGAGCTGAGGCAGGCACATTATTGGATTATTGCTGACATTGGATTCCATGCAAACAGCCCGTCAGAGAAGCCAATCATGGAGTCATGTATATAAAAGAAAAAATTTGCGCTAGATGTGTAAACAATTACTAAATGAATAAAACAACCTGTGAAGGAATATCCTGCAGCTAAGCACTATAACCTTGATAAAGGGCACTACTAGATAAATATAAAAAGAAGTGCAGCGCTGGATATATACAAAACCCAAAAAATTAGTGCTAATAAAAGTGTCCATAAATAAATACCGACGGCGCATGCGCGGAGTTTCGTTTTTTGAAGGGTAGACACGCTCGTACCGACGGCGCATGCGCGGAGTTTCGTTTTTTGAGCTGAGCTTGTTTTTAAACGTCCTTGCAAGGAAAAAGTTTTATGGATGCCGGTGTGGCGATTTTTAATAAAGGAAAGTCAAAACGTTCTATACTATTTGGAGTTTCTTTCTTTCCTTTTGGATATTTGGGAGTGATGTTTCCTGATTGGGCTGCTGTCTGGAGGCTTATGGAGACCATTTGCTGACACACACCTACCACTCTGGAAGAGATCTATTCATTGTGAAGATAACACCATAAGCTGATGCTACTATGCCTCTGATCAGAGGCTGTCTGGTAAGCCTTTAATTTATACAAGGTGACGGGTGTACATCACGGTGACAGTCACAAATTTTTTTCCCACAACAAATTTTTTCCCACAACAAAGTCACTTCAATCTTCAATTTTTTATGGACACTTTTGTTTATGTATTCTGAACTTTACTAAGATAGGTGGATGTGGTGGTATTAACCACACATATCCCTACGGTGAAGCACCTCTTTTATACATTTGTGCATGATTATTAGTTATTCATTCATTTATTAGCACTAATTTTTTGGGTTTTGTATATATCCAGCGCTGCACTTCTTTTTATATTAATCATGGAGTCATGTGCTTGTTGTGCCACGGCCAATCAATAGCAGGGGTGGGCGTTCCGTGTGGTGGCAGGCATGACCAATGGCTACCTGTGTGTTGTGCTGTCCCAGGGCTCAAGTGAGCGCCGAGTAGAGGCAGGAGGACGGCGTACATGTGGTCACCTGTCAAGTGTTCCCGCCCCGGGGCGGGACAGCCTCCCCTCATTATTGGGAAGGGATTCCCAGACTTCCCTCACTCCTTTCAGTAAACATTGACAAACGGCCCGGGAAGTAAAGACAGGCTGGGGGCGGAGCGCCCACAAAGACACTGCTCTCTGTGTGTGACTGTGTGTGTGAGTGGAGCTGAGGCGGCCAACCATGGTAGCCATGGTAGTGTGCTCTCACCGTGCACGCCCTCCGCATGCTGGACTACGGAGAACAAGGCACTGACAAGCTCCCAGCTGAAAGTAGGGAAACCAGCAGTCTTGGCTGCACCCTAGGCGGCTGCCTAGTCCACCTACTGGTAGCGCCGGCCCTGATGCTGACATGATTTCCACCTCATCTTATCAGAAAATCATTCTCTGAAAATGTTCTGTGAATGACAGCGGTACTGAGTAAGCATACTTTTTTTGCCAAAATTAGAGCTTCAGAGGGTGTCACTGCTCCTTACAAGAAGTCCACAGTTGATACAGTTGGAGCAAAGTAGAAAGGTTTGCTTTGGATAATGCTATGAGTTTTTGACAAAAGTTCTTGCTCAACAGGCCATTTGGTGCTGATCTTACATCTCCACTCAATGGTTTTCCTTGGTACATCCCCAGACATGGTACATAGGCTTGCATTTATCTTTATGAAGCCAAAAGCTTGTCAGGTAGTTTTACTACCAGCAGGGCCTCCCAAGGCAGACAGGTTCCGGCTGAGATACCAGACTAATGATATACTACCTGTCTGAGCAGCAGCAGATAGGCAGTGTTGAAGGTGGATGATCATATTTGCCGTAACAAAAACGATAAGATGTGACGTGAAGAGAACTGTCGTATATTGCTGAAAGATCATCCCCTAGATTGGAAGGCGCTCATCATGCTATTCGGGAAGAGCTGATGGTCACCAAGCGTAAGCATGGTACTTATGAAGCTGATGGATCAAAGACGATGGGACATCTTGATGTTGATGCTGCTGGACAGAAAAGGAAATCAAAAGCTACAAAGATGTTGTCATTATAGGAACATACAAAGCATGAACCAAGGAGATTTAAAAATTAAAAGATCAAATGGATAAAGCCAACATCGATTTCTTAGGAGTCATTGAACTCAAATGGACAGGACAGGGACACTTTATATTAAATGAACAGTCAATATGCTACTCTAGTGACGAAACTTATAGGAAAAACAGTGTGGCATTTATCCTCAACGATAAGCTCTAAAAGATGGTACTAAAGGACAGTACTATTAGTGATAGAGTCATCTCAATCCCTCTACAGGGAAGGCAGATCAATGTCACCCCAATCCAAGTGTATGCTTTAACAACAGGTGCAGAAGACGAGTATGTAGAGTTGTTTTATGAACAATTTCAAGATGCAATAAATCAAGCAGTTAATCAAGATCTACTGATCATGATGGGGAATTGGATAACTTCATACAGTTTTGCAAAACTAACCAACTGTCCATCATGAATAAACAATTCCAGCACCATAAGCGTCAGCTCTACACATACACCTGTCCAAATTGCATGCATCTCAATCAAACTGACATCTGCATAGGACAAAGGTGGAAATCTGCAGTTTTGACAGCGAAAACTAAACCAGGAGCTAACTGTGGCAGCGACCACAAGCTTTTGAAATGCAAGATCAAGGAAAAGCTTTGAAAGAAGATCATTAGATGAAGAAAAAGCTAAAAAGTCACCTTGGATTTCAGAAGAAACTAGAAAAGTGGCAGAACAATGAAGACAGGCCAAGATTTCCGGTGATAGAGTAAAAGTTTCACAAATAAATCAAATGTTTCAATGCCAAGTTCGGAAAGATAAAGAACTACGGTATATCTCAAGGATATTTGTCAGAAAATTGAAGCTGAGTATGTAAAAGGAAAAACCAGTCTAGCTTTTCAGAACTTTAGGAGATTGCAGCAGAAATTCCAACCTAGATTTTCTGATGCTTAAAGACTTGATACTGACTGATCCATAGAACATCAAAAGGAGTTGGAAAGATACAGAAATTGTGTATTAAAAAAAAAAAGCAGTCTTAATAACATTGTAGAAACTGAATTGTAAAAAGTGACACTGAAGACGAACCAGATATTCTAAAGGAAGAAGTTATAGCAGCTTTTAAAGCTTTATCGAACAATAAGTTGCCAGGTATTGATGTTATGCCAATTGCATTAATTAGAGGCTCCAAAGGTGATATCATGGCTCTTACTCAACTGTGTCAAAGGATTTGGAAAGAAAAAACATGGCCAGCCGACTGGGGAAAGTCACTGGTAATTCCTATAATGAAGAAATGCCAAAGATTGCGACAACTACAGAAAGACTGCATTCATTCCAAATGCCAGTAAAGTATTGCTGAAAATATTACAACGAAGAATACAATCATACATTGAGCGAGAACTACCTGAAGCTCAGGGTGGTTTCAGAGAAGGCCATGGAACAAGAAACATTATTGCCAATGTTAGATATTAGAGAAGAGCAAAGACTACCCAAAAGACTGTATACTTTTGCTTCATCAACTACAGCAAAGCGCTTGATTGTGTGGCTCATGATAAATTATGAAGTATTCTGTTGCAAATGGCAATACCTAAACACATAACTTAGTCAAATAAGGAGCCTTTATAAAAATCATGAAACTGCAGTGAGAACTGAATATGCCAACACTGACTGGCTTCTAATAAAATGTAGCGTCAGGCAGGGATGTCTCTTGTCACCTATATGGTGAGGCCATTTTCAGAAAAGTACATTTGGAAGTACAGTGTCGTTATCAAAGCTGGCAGCTGAAACAACCAACCTGCGCTATGCAGATGACACAACACTCATCACCAGTAGCAAAGAAGATATGCTGTATCTAATAAGAAAAGTTAAAGCTTACAGTTGTAACATGGGATTAGAACTGAATATAAACAAGACGAATATCATGAACACAGAAAATGATGACCATTTTGAGCTTGATGGTGACAAAATAAAAATTGTAATGCATTTTAACCTTCTGGGCTGTTTCATAAAAAAGGAAGAACTAGCAGTGACAAAATACACTGCAGAATAGCACTTGGTAGCTACACAATGAAGACTCTCGACAAAGTATTCAAATGCAAAGTACACTTTAAACCTAAGATCAGACTTGTCCATGCACTCATTTTCTAAGTTGTCAATTACGGTTGTGAAATCTGAACACTGTGGAAACAGGGTAGAAAGAAGATCGACTTGTGAGCTTTGGCGCTGGAGAAGGGTTTCATGAACAGCCCATAGAACAGACAGATCGATTTTGAAAGAGATCAAACCGGCTATGTCACTATAAGCCCAAATGATGATTTTACCACCGTCATATGTCAGAAAAGAAAGATCACTGAAGAAGAAAATAATGTTTAGGAAGAGTGAAAGAACCAGGCGAAGAGGGAGAACGACTACTAGGTGGTTGAACACATTAACTACAGCTGTGGGGATGACATTAAAGGATCTCACCAGACTAGCACAAAGCCAGCTTCTTTTTAGGGCTCTCATTCATCAAGTCACTAGGACCCAAGTTGATTGCACTTTATAATGTTATATATACTTCCACTCTGCATGCTAATGTTAGAGCAAGAAACATGTTTATACTACCTCTGTATTGAAAATAATAATAAGGATTTCAAAAGAAATCAGCCCCTACCCACTTTGGAACCTCAATTTCTTCTCTCTCTCTCTTCTGTCTCATTTCTATCACCCCCTCAACTTGTTTTCTTTTTCCTTCTACTAAATTTATCTTTGCTGTCCCATGTCTTTTACAAGAGTCTTTTCCAAAAACACACTCATCAATTCAATGACAACATAAACTATGATAAGGGCTATGATAAATGTTAAGTTTATATTGCTTTTGTCTGCTGTTCATTTTACAATATCTCACAGGATAGATTTGTATTTTTATTGGAAATAGCTGATCTTAAAAGGGCCCACTTTATATCATGCTGCATAAAAATAATTGCAGTCCTTTATATTATTAAAATCTCATTATTCTGTGCAGCAGTGGATTAACTGTTCGTGGGCTCATGTTTTTTTCAATTCACGGTCCCAGCCAGATTAATTGGATTATACATAAGGGTTATCATTCATAGGAATGTGCGTTTTGCTTCTGACATAAGTTTGTGAAGCATTTTTAAAGGATTTGCATTTGAATCTGTTTATTGATTTTTTTTTCTTTTTTTTTTTTTTTTTTTTACAGAAAATTGTGTTTTACATCATAGTCTGCCATAGTTTGCATATACATGAAACAATATCCTAATAAAGGCTAATATTCCAGAAACTGTTTACATCTTATACAGCATATGCTATTGCTACATTGTATTTCCCAGCATATACTGTACTGTATAATTACTATGGAATAAGGTATAAGTGTTATTTTAACTGTGCATGGAGAAATGGGGTACCGGTCTATGCACAGCAAGTCATGACTGTGGGACAAGTCTAACACCACTAGGACATTGGTCCTTCTTCAGAAAGGTAAATGAGTGGGAGTCATTCCCCTGAGCCTTGTGGATCCATTCTATTTCACTGAATCAATAAGAACACATTGAGTTTGTCAGGGACCATCGCCCAATTTAACATGACCTGCCTATTCTAACTTTATTATAGTCTGCCACCAATCAGGCTGGCAGTGGAAGTGTACGCATAAGCTGCTGAACTGATAGAACAGGTAAAATATAAAAAAGTCTGTAGCTTCACCTGCCTGCAGTTGAAACAGGGTCACAGTTCAATAAAAGAGGGGCTTAGGCAGCATGTTGCAATAAGGCACAGCTGATGCACTCCAAAATAAATACAGTCTCAGAAAAGAGGGTCTCACTCATGAAGCTAAAGTCTCCTGCAGCTATATAGCCCAAATGGCACTGATAAAATCAGGTACTGACAGTCTACTTACATTTCACAGGTAGGTCTTTTTCTCTGTCACCTCCATTAAAAGACCATCCAGTGTCAAACTAAAATTATCATGATCCCTGGGAGATACTCAAAACATACACCCCTACTCTTTACCTGTGAATCAACCACAATGTCAGTTCCCTTAGTTGAGTGTATGTAAAACTATTTTAACAAACAATTAATTTATTAAAATGCATAAAATTTGCTAAAAACAATTAAGATAAAGTTATGATTCTTGAGATCAGTTATTAAATGTAAACAATGGAAATAAAAAAATAGAGTAATCTAACGTATTCAATAAAGCAGAGCAGAATGCAGTGATCCATGGCAACCCCTAAAGTGGTATTAAAGCTTTGTGTTTTTTTTAAATGACAAACATGTTGTTATACTTACCTGCTCTGTGCAGTGGTTTTGCACAGAGCAGCTCCGACCCTTTTCTTTTTGGGTCCCCCACCAGCACTCCTGGCCCCACTCCCTCAAGCAATGCCCCCAGAGAAAGCCGCTTGCCTTGGGAGGCACCACTGTGTGCTTGCGCCCGAGCCGCTACTCTGTGTCCATAAGACATGTTTTAATGCAACTATAAGACCCCTCTCTATCTCCTCATTGGCTCACTGGCGGTGATTGACAGCAGTGGGAACAAATGGGCTCCTGCTGCTGTCTCAGCCAATGAGGCGGCAGAGTCCCAGGACAGCCGAGGCTATCGTGAACATCGTTGGATCGGAGGGAGCTCGGGTAAGGATGGGGGGGGGGGGTGACTGGGAACCACTTAGGAATGCATCTGTTCAGGATTATGTCCGTTGCATATGATCTTGCTTTCTGTTGGTACATCCTTTTAGGGAGACTGACTGGGCTCCTGCCTCAGCCAATGAGGAGGCAGAGTCCCAGGACAGCCGAGGCTATCGATTACTCTTCGCTTCGTCACATAATATAAATAAATACATTTTAATATGTATGAAAACTCTAAGAATAGGTTGAGATGAGTGTACCAGATGTACTGGATAAACCCCAAGAGTCTCCTGTATTATATTCCACATTAATACCCAGCCATGATTTTTTTTTTTTAGTTTTGGTTACAGTGGGGAAGGATTGGAGACCCTATATTTTTTTTTTACTATTACACTTGCTGTCCTGCGATGGCGATTTAAATCTTCAGATGCAAAGCGGACAGAAAATAAAGTAGAATTGTCACCAGGGCATGAAAGACAATTTATTTGTATGCCTCCACCTGCTAACCTAAAATGAGGAATAAGGCCATTTTGGGGGAATTTGTAATAAAAGTTACATGTAAATGTCTTCTGTTTTTAAGAGGGCCATATGTGTAGATGGCTCTACACATTTTTTAAATGGTTACGGCTGAAATCCACCCACACCAGGTTATTGCCAAAAAATAAGATTTTATTTCAAATATATATTTGTATGACAATTTAACCGCTTGCCGACCAGCCGCCACAGTTGTACTGCGGCAACATGGCTCGGCTGCGCGAATCACCGTTGTGTTACGTCGCTTCTATTTGTGGCCACTAGGGGCGCGCACCCGCTGCTCGCCCCCGGATCTGATGCGAGTGTCGGGATCTCTGTGTGTAAACACAGAGATCCCGGTTCTCTGAGGGGGGAAGAGAGAGATCGTGTGTTCATACGAAGTATGAACACCAATCTCTCTCTTCCCCTAGCAAGTCCCGCAAGTTCCATCCCCACTTCGGTTAGAACACTTAGCAGGGAACACAGTTAACCCCTTGATCACCCCCTAGTGTTAACCCCTTCACTGCCAGTGACATTTTATAGCACTGATCACTGTATAAATGCCAATGGTCCCAAAAATGTGTCAAAATTGTCTGATGTGTCCGCCTTAATGTCACAGTCCCAAAGCTCCTTCTGCTTATGTTTCCCTGCAGACAGGCTGGGAAAGATCATAGGGTCATGTGACAGCTGTATATCAATTAGAAAAAAGGTACTTAGATGTTTTGTTTTTTTTCGAATTAAAATAATTAGTGCCATCATCCACATACAGAAATAGAAGGGACAATATAAATTAGACAGTGTGTGTTTAGTATCACTTTAAGTACTCCCACACAAAATCATTCCAGGATTTTACATTTTTAATCCTTTATATAAATAATCTTGTTTCAACCAATATATCTAAAGCTCCTGTTATATATACCAGTGCTTCACGCTTTTTTGGTCAAGGTGCCAGATCACGCATGTTCCTAACATGCAGGCAAATATCCAGCACTTTAGTAGACACGCAGTGGTGCCATTCATTCCTAATGGTACCCCCACACATTGACAATAGTGGTGCGTTTTAGCGTGCATAAAATTGGGGCAGCACAATTTAAAAAAAAAAAAAAAAAAAAGGGTCGGGGACTTCTTTCCCTTGGTTTCTGTGGGTAGGGCAGCCCACTGAAATGAATAGACTGCCCTACAAGCAGCATGCAGGCACACAGATGTGAACCAAGGGCTCGCTCACACATGAGGTTGGGAGATGGTAAGATCACACTGTTTAGCCACCTTTTTTACTACCCCTCAACTGCTCCCCTATTAGCTGCAGAGGCAGCAGTCATGGTTGTACACATGCTGTGGAAGAAAGTAGGTGAATGGGGACACCCACTACAGATAGCAGAGGAACGAGGCAACTGACAAAAATGACACTTAGTGGTCTGCAGTGAGACAAGTACACACTAGAGGGATATGCTTTGTTCATATTTCATGTCTGAGGTTTACAACCACTTTAAAAACTGATATTGTCAGACAGGAGGGAAGATTCCCTAGTTTGGGTAATAACATTTATCAGTATATGTGAAAATCATATGACCACTTCTTTTGTCTTCTGTGCAACATACAAGTTTGGGGCAGCAACTTCCAAATGCACATGGTCTATTGCTTTCTTTTTCTGACATGAAATATGAACAAAGCATATACCTCTATAGTGTATTTGTTTCACTCCAGAGCACTAAGTGTCATTTCCATCTGCTGCCTCGTTCCTCTATCTGCAAGTCCCTTCTGACAGGTTTTCCTGATGCCAAGATGGCAAGAGGCGGCAGTTTCAGCACACAGCCTGTGATTGCCTTAGCTCCCTTCCTGTGTGAAGGGAGGTGCTCTCCGAAAGCTCGAACAACCTGTTTAAATTCTGGACTTTGAGTGGCTGTAGAGAAGAAAAGGCTGCAGATAAACAGATACAACTTATGTAGGAGGATTTGTTAAAACTCTGTGTAACACAGTGGCGTTGCTAGGGGGTGGCCCATAGCCCCAAGTCTCTAGGGTGACCAGGGCAGGTGCTGAGGCAGGGGGGGGGGGCGGCACGCCCCAGGTGCCACACACTGGTGGGTGTCATGCCGGCATCGCCCGCTGTGTCAGCTTTAATTTGAATCGCCGGGTGCCCACCGTTACAAATTCCCACCTCCTGGTATGGCTCCTTTGACATACTGCACACTTGTACAATGCCGGGACATGTGCTGCCTATCATAGGTGGGAGCCAATCCAGGAGGTGGAACCTATGTGACGGTGGGCACCCAGAGATTCAAATTAAAGCTGACACAGCGGGCTCTCTGAGGACCCTGTTGTAATGAGGGGGGCTCTGGGAACCATGATGTAAATAGGGAGGCTCTCTGGGGACCCTGATGTAAGGGGGATCCGCATTCAGATGTGTAACTACAGTAAATTTTATAAATTATAGATATATAGATGTCTATATACATACATAAATACACACGTGTATATTATATACATGTGTATGACTTTCTTTACTTCGCGGCTATGGGCACTAGCCCCAGATCTTCTGTAGACCTAGCAACGCCCCTGGTGTAACACCTGAGGATAGTAACTTCACTGGGCATGTAGTCATTTTAACTAGATGCACAAAAAGTCCTATCAATCAATGTTACTAATTTTACACAATTTTCACCCAATAGTCTAGTTTTTCTAATGCAGTTTAACTGAAAAAAAGTGTGAATCCTGGGTGAAAACACTGACAAATTGACCCCAAATGGAACTTACTCCTATGTGGTTTATTTTATCAGATGAACTGATTGTGTATAGACACCTTTACCTTTAATTGTAATGTTATAATTGAGCTACCTGAATAATGCAGTCAGTGATGCATTGAATGATACTACCTAGAACTTTTTGAACATCATGAATAATATGGCTATAGACAACAAATTATCCTGACATGCTTCATTTCTGGTGGTATGAGAAAATTCAAAATGCACAATGGATTATTTATTAGAGCAGTCACCAAGAGCAATAAAATCAGTCTATTATGCACTTTGTTAAGTAAAAATCTGACAAATATGAACACAAGCATTTTAAAGGCTACAAAAAATAAATTACCTACAAGCTGGCAGCTCACCAATATAATCACCAGTATAATGTCTACACAGCATCCTGCAGCAGTGGCTTCAATAGACAACCAGTTCTGACTTTGCTGTTCTTCACCTCAGCGACAGTATTGGTTTTTACCAATTTTACTTTATTCCCTTTTGATGCTTTTTCATAAAGGACTGCAGTGTCTATACTATGAGATTTAACTTGTAGTATTCAGGCTAATTCAATAAAGTAAAAAGTGTTCCTCTTACTTTTCTGATTTCAGTAAACTGTTTTCTCCACTTTTGTGGGTACATTTTTGCAAATAAAGAAACATCTGAGCATATACAATTGCTACAAAAGCCATATTGTAAATTAATATTAAAAATGACCTTTCCTTTTCTATTTGCAGCGCTGGAATTTCTGTAAAACTCAATGCAATATGGCAACCTGGAGGCCTTCTGTACACACATACAGAACTTTCCCGGAAATGTAATTTCCTGTTTGTGTGGTTGGCTCACTGATGGTCTTGTCAGAAACCATGAAGCAGATCGAGACAGAAGTACAGTAAAATCACACTTATTTATTAATAAAAATAAAAAGGTAAATAGAGCAAGCGTAGTCAAAGCATAGCCAGAGTCCAGTAACTAGATTGGGTAGTCAGCCAAGCCAGAGTTCAGTAGCCAGATCGGGTAATCAGCCAAGCCAGAGTCCAGTAATTGGATCGGGTAGTCAGCCAAGCCAGATTTCAGTAACCAGATTGGGTAATCAGCCAAGCCAGAAGTCAGGGATCCAAGTAGAGGAACAGCAAGCAGGATAAGGAGCCAGAAGGGATGTCAGCAAAGCCAGTCTTTAAACAGGAATGCAGAAGATATTGTGATGTGACCAAGGCGAAGGCAGGAATGAAGTGAGCTGGAGATCTTTAAGTAGGTGGGACTGACAAGCAGATCCACAACAGCTGGTTAACTGTGGAGAGAGATGAGAGCTGGCAATTAGCCGACAGCTGAGCGGCCAGCTCAGAGAAGGAAGGGCTGAGCCAGCCCTGACAGGTCTATACTTAGTCAGATTTTAGGTATACTCCGCAATAGGAATTACATTTTTGGTGAGATACTCCTTAAGGGTTCTAAAGGGATGCAGACACTGTGGCTTTTCTCATTAGAACAGTGAAAGTGTCCCAGCTGATTATAATGAGTCAAACTCTCCCATTCAGAATAATTCTGCAAAATATATGGTTAAAGAAACAGCTATTTCCTCATAGCACATAAAAGTAGGAATGGGAGACAACATTTGCTAAAAGCCCTGTAAATTACATTCATCACCCAGAGGGGATTGTTTTTTTTTTTTCTCAACAAAAGTTGATTTCAACCCAGGTGGGGTTTCCCAGAGTAATAGTTTTACATACGATTCATATGTGGTGTACTTTATATTTCTGTATACACTTTGTAATGTGGGAGGTGTTGGCTTAAGACAGGGATGTGTGTTCAAACTCATTTTTAAGCCCTTGTTTACACATAGAGAAGAACATCCAATGCAGTATGTTGGAGCTCAATCTGTGGATGGACCATTCACCCAGCAAGCCCCTTGGAAAGCAATTGACAGCTGCATTCCAAAAGCTGCAGATAACTTTCAGAACACCACACACTTATACCCCGTACACATGGTCGGATTTTCCGACGGAAAATGTGTGATAGGACCTTGTTGTCGGAAATTCCGACTGTGTGTAGGCTCCATCACACATTTTCCATCGGATTTTCCGACACACAAAGTTTGAGAGTGTCACAGAACGTCCCACACTCCGCTTGAGTGCTTCCGTCATATACCACTTCTTCCCAGTCTGTATACAGATATCAGATATTCCAACCTCTCTGAGCACAAAACAAGGCGACACTTGCTTGTTGCTACCATGAACTCACTTTATTCAGAACCAGAATACAGTCTTATATACAGGAGAAAATATTACTCTAACAATACAAACTTAACCTAATTAACATGAGCTAATTAACTAATCCTTTATACAGCCTAGGTGATTAAGACATGACCTTTTGCCCAGACTGAGTTAATTATCACAGGACACCTTATCACAGTAGCAGCAGCTCTAATAGGAGTCGTCCCGTCTCCTACATTGTATAGAGGATAATGTGATCAGCTCATTCAATTAACATAAACACAGGTAGTTGGAATTGATGACACCAGCATCTCCTCACAGGATGTGTCCCAACAGTATAATTCAGTCTTATCATTCTAATATGGCATATAAAGGGTTCCCAGAGTCTGTGTGTTTTGGGGGGACATGGAGCTGAATCCAAAGTAACACCAACCCCAGGGTCCCCAGGCATACAGCTCACAGAGAGCACCATTCCCCCAAATGCTAGGGCCCATAATCAAAAGGCAACAGGCTTGCATTCAGTCCACTCCAACAGCCTCTGTCCACGCTAGGTCTGTCACAGAGAGCTTACTACAAAATTTTCCGACAACAAAATCCGAGTGCCACGCATGCTCAGAATAAATAAAGAGATGAAAGCTATTGGCTACTGCCCCATTTATAGTCCCGATGTATGTGTTTTACGTCACTGCGTTCAGAATGATCAGATTTTCCGACAACTTTGTGTGACCGTGTGTATGCAAGACAAGTTTGAGCCAACATCCGTCGGAAAAAATCCTAGGATTTTGTTGTCGGAATATCCGATCAATGTCCGACCGTGTGTACAGGGCATAAGGTTCCATTCACATCTATGCATTTTTAATGCTTTTTGCAGATTTGCACTACAGAACGTGTTCCATAGGAAACAAGGTTAAATGGACTGTAGTGCAAATCTGCAAAATGCACTAAAACTGCATAGGTGTGAATCCAGCATTACTCCCCATCTCATCATTACGCTCAGTGCACACTTTTTTCTTAAAATCCTTTATTTGTAGAGTGGAACATGATTAGAAAAAAAAAATGTAAGAGACAGTTACATTATCAGACATGAAAAGAATAAATTGCATAGTCTCATTGCAAGAGCACAGCATAGAAGCTCAGTTGGACTATCACATCCTGATATAGTGGAACTTATGACAATGAGTCAAACTTATTGTTCAGTCCATCCTGAAAACACAAGGTAAGTGACCATTAAAAAACATCTCATGGAACCCAACACATCCAATCACAAGAACAACAACAAACAAATAACACAGCTAAGTGTGAGAGGGATCAATGTACACTTTTAGGCCCGCATGTATTTGGCAGAGCTCAGAACCCCAAAATCAGTGGAAAAGTCTATATAAAAAAGGTTTATAAAGCAGTGAGTTAGACATTCTCGCAGATGAATCTTCCAGGTGCATGTGTTTGAAATGACAGCAATTGATCTACCACCAGTAAATGCTTGGTGAAAGTCTCATTCACTGCTTTATAAATATTGCCAGTGTGTTTAAAGTGATACTAAAATCACTCTTTTGTTGTTGTTAAAAATAAACATCTTCTACTTACCTGCTCTCTGCAGTGGTTTTGCACAAAGCAGCCCTTATCCCCCTATTCTCAGGTCTCTCTTCCGCACTACTGGCCCCTCCCTCCTGTTGAGTGCCCCCACAGCAAGCAACTTGCTATGGGTTCATCCAAGCTGAGCCACTGCTTTGTGTGTCCATTCAGACATGGAGCTGCAGCCCGGGCCTGCACACTCTCCTCATTGGCTGACTGACTTTGATTGACTGCAGCGGGAGCCAATGGCGCTTCGCTGCGGTCTCAGCCAGTGAGGAGGGAGAGTCCCGGACAGCCAAGTCTCTTGTGCAATATCGCTGGATCGAGATGGGCTCAGGTATGTATTAGGGGGGCTGCTGCACACAGAAGTCTTTTTATCTTGATGCATTAAGAGAAAAAAATCTTCTGCCTTTAGAACCACTTTAACACAGACTTGCCTTATGGTCATGCTGATCATAATGAAGGCCTCTTGAGCCCCTCGGGAAAGAGAGCCCTGACTGATGGGGGCATGGCCAGGGAGGAGTTAAAGTGAATTTGGATCACTCGGGATTGGTACAAAGAGGGGACAGGGGTTGGGCCTGAGCTCAGGAGTTTGGCACCCCAGGGGATTATGGTCCTTTTCGGACGAAAGCATAGAAGAGCTCGGACCTGACCCTGCGGCTCCAGCCATGGACATGGATCACCTCCTGGCTAAGGTCCGTGAGCTGGCTCTCAGAGGTCAGGCTGACTGGCTCTTTGCCCTCTTATCCCCTGGGGTGCCTTCTCCTGCACCTTCCACGGCCCCTTCCCCTGTTCCCCCTCCTGAGATAGCTGGACACAGGGCCCGCAGACGTGCTCGCCCGCCTTCCCGCCTCAGTCCCAGCCCCTCTGCGGCCTCTTACTGCCCCCCTCCTCCTCTCCCCCTCCATCCATCGTCCGGTCCGTGCCTCGGCTAGGCTGTTCTCCCAGAGAGCAGCGGGCAGGGGTCGAATCCGTTCGCCTGCACCTGCGGCTCAGCATGCGGCGGATCCCTTGACAAGCGGCGCTCTGGAGCGGGAGAGGCTCACCCTGGTGGCCAGTTCACTCCCTGCGCCTAGACGGGCGGGAGTTTTTGAACTGGCCGTGGATGTGTCACAATATGAATATGACCAGCACCCCCCTGCGCCCGTGCAGGTGGGGGGTGATAATGATGCAGACAACCCCAGGGATTTATATGGACATGGGCTGTATCCCCCTGCGCCCTCCTGGGCGGGGTCTCAGCTGGCCCTCGGTTTTTCCAGCCAGGGTGATCCTCAGCGGATGATCCCCTCAGCACCCGGCTGGGTGGGGGGTAATTCCTCCTCCGGCATTTCCAGCGACGCTTTTGGGCTAATTCAATATCCCTCTGCGCCCTCCTGGCCGGGGTCTCAACCGGCCCCTGGGCAATCAGTAGTGGGCTTCTCGCAGTTTAGGACCCCCTCTGCGCTCGAACGGGCGGGGGACAGGCTCCATTCCCAGGCTGGGCCACGCCACATCACTTCCCGGATAGGGTATGCCCCCTCTGCGCCCAACAGGGCGGGTGCGGGCTTATCGGCCTTCACGGATACCATTCCCCCTCCACCCCGTGCCCACTGCCGCCCTTCTGCGCCCAGACGGGCGGAGGGCGTGCAGGTGACTTCCCCCACATCGCTGGGGCTTACCCCCCCACGCGCTTAACCAGGCGGGTCGCGCCAGTCTCCCAGCGCCCGGCCGGGCGGGAGACTCGAGCTCCGGACCCGGGCTGGCGGCAGCTTCTGCCCCGGGTCAGCCGGCCAGAGTTCACAGATGCTCCTGTACCTGCGCAGTCGCTGCCCTCGGCCAGGGAGACTCTTCCGAGTTGGTGACGGGACCTCCGCACTTGGATCTCTCCGTAGGCCGGGACGGCCCGAACGTACACGGCCCCGTGGATCCTCACGGCGCTGGCCGCATCGGTTTTCAGTCTTCCAGAGGCGTGTCGGACACCGAGGTTGATCGCTCGTCATCAATGATGCCCCCCAGGATCAGTGAGTATGATTGTGAATTGATTTGGGGTAGGTCGGCTGATGATTCCGTATCGGGCCCTGAAGACCGCATAGCGTCGGTTGTCAAATCGGTCCTATCCAGCATGGGTGTTTCGGGCGCGGCGCCAAATCCTACTCCCCCCTCCCGGAGGGGCCTTGTGGGCAGTAGCACCCACTGGTACCCACATACCGGAGGAGACGAAGATTTGGCGTCGCAAATTTGTTGATTTCCTGGCTCTAGTGCCACCGGATAGGGAAACGGTAGACAAATCTCGGCGGGTAGACGTTGCGGCGCAGGGCGATAAAGTAAAACAGCTTCCTAGGACTTTCGGGAACTGGCTGCAGGGTTTCTGTGCCCACGCGGGAGTGCTCTGCGAGCGTTTCCCGGAGTTGGCGACTTCATTGTTCTGTTATCTGGACCTCATTTGGGGGGCGTACAAAGTTTACGGGGGTCAGTGTTGGTTCCAGTATGACACCCAATTTCGACAGAAGATGGCGGCGCAAAAAGAGCTTCGCTTTGACTGTCAGGATGGTAGCCTGTGGTTGCTGCTTATGTGCCCCCACAGGCCTTCGTCCTTTCAGTCCACGGTCGGCGCTCCTCATTCCGGAGTGTTGACCGCTTCCAAAAAGGGTGTCTGCTGGCTTTTCAATGAAAGCCACTGTAAATGGTACTCCGCCTGTCGCTTCAGGCATGAGTGCTCCAGCTGCGGGGGCGCACACACCCCGCCAGCCGATGTTTTAGGAAGGGTAGACAGCCGCTTCCCAGAGCGGGGGCCAAGACTGACCTTCCTAAGCCAGAGGACGCCGGTGAACGTCTTAGGGATGCTTCCCTGGCTAGACCGGTACCCCCTTCATAGGGAGGCCCTGATCCTGATGGATGGGCTGGATAGAGGTTCCTGGATCCCTTTTTCCCGTCGGACGCCCCTACCATGTCGTCAAATTTGAAGTCGGCTGTGGAATTCGAGTCCGTAGTGGACGAAAAGCTCCAGAAGGAGCTGGAACTGGGGCGCATGGCGGGCCCCTTTGATCTTCCCCCATTTCACAACCTGCGGGTGTCCCCACTCGGGGTGGTCCCAAAAAAGACGAGTGGTAAATTTCGTTTAATTCATCACTTATCCTACCCTTCTGGCTCCTCGGTTTGACAAGGCTCTTCACCTCGTTAGGGCAGCAGGGCGGTCCGCTCTGTTGGCAAAAGCGGACATTGAGTCCGCTTTTCACCTTCTTCCGGTCAACCCGGACTGTTTCCATCTCCTGGGTTGCTACTTTCAAGGAAGCGATTTCTTCGATTTGTGCCTGCCTATGGGTTGCGCCATTTCGTGTTATTTCTTTGAGTTATTCAGTAGCTTCCTTGAATGGGTAGTCACCCAGGAGGCTGGGTTTCAGTCCCTGCTGCACTACTTGGACGATTTCCTTTTAGTGGGCCCCGCGGACAGTGGGCAGTGTCAATGCCTACTCTCTGTTTTTCAGGATGTTTGTCGGCGTTTCGCCGTCCCACTGTCCGCGGACAAAACCGAGGGTCCGGTAACGGTATTGTCTTTTCTGGGGATTGAGATTGACACAGTGGCTATGGTCTTTCGTCTGCCGAGGGAGAAGCTGACCAAGCTTCTATCCTTGGTTCGTTTGGCGAAAGGGTCAAAGAAACTGCAGCTGAAACAGCTACAATCTTTGCTGGGACACCTAGTATTCGCTTGTAGGGTCATACGCATGGGGAGAGCCTTTTGCAGGCGCCTGTCCTGGGCCACGAAGGGTGTTACGGCCCCTCACCACTACATTCGGATCACCAAGCCCATGCGGGCTGATTTGGGGATTTGGCTAACTTTTTTGCAGTCTTACAACGGACAGTCTTGTTGGTTGCGGGAGGAGGTACCGAACTCACAGCTGGAGCTGTACACTGATGCGGCAGGCTCCTGTGGTTTCAGTGCTTTTTTTCGGGGGGGAGTGGTCTACGGAATGTTGGCCGGCCTCATGGGCCCGCATGGACTTATTGCGCAATCTCACCCTTTTGGAGCTTTTTCCGATCATCGTAGCTGTGGAGCTTTGGGGTGAACAGTTGCGCAATCACCAGGTAATCTTCTGGTCGCACAATATGAGTGTAGTGCAGGTGGTGAACAAGCAATCAGCCAGTTCCCCTCCAGTGGTTTCGCTGTTGCGTTTTTTAGTTTTAAGATGTTTGCATTTTAACACTTATGTTAAGGCGAAACACGTTCCGTGAGTTTCTAACGATATTGCCGATGCTCTTTCCCGCCAACAGTTTCCTCATTTTCGTTCCTTGGCTCCGTCGGCTTCGCTGGAGGGCCTCCCCTGTCCGGCCCACTTATGGAACCTCGTTTCCGGGGATTGCTAGAGCTGCTTCGGTCGCCGCTTTCTCCGCGGACGTGGGCGTCGTATTGTCGGGTCTGGCACGAGTGGTTCCAAGCGTCGGGCGGTGAGTTCTCTATTTCTTCTCCGGTTGATAGACGTTTGGTCTTATTCGCTTACCTGGTCCAGTTACAAGAAAAGGGTGTGTCGGGTTCCACTGTCTCTTCTGCCATGTCTGCCCTATCCTTTTGGTTCCAACTCCTGGGCTGGGAGGATGTCACAAAAGCTTTTCCGGTATGTCGGATATTGCGAGGCTGGAAACGCATCACACACCTTCCCGATTCCAGGCGCCCTATTTCCTTTCAGATCTTATCGGACATCTTGGCTATGTTGCCAAAGGTATGCTCATCTGAGTTTGAGACCTTGCTTTTTCGGGTGGCTTTTTCGTGGGCGTTCTTTGGGGCTTTTCGCATCGGGGAATTAGTTGCAAAATCCAGGTCGTCCCCCGGGGGTATTCGGTTGGAGGGCGTTTCTTTGTCGGAGCGCAGCGTCACAGTTTTGTTGCGCTCATCCAAGACCGACAGTTTTGGTAGGGGCCGCCGAGTGGTGCTGCACCACTGTGGCGGCCCATTTTGCCCAGTGTCTCTGGCCTTTCCGCTTGTTTCTGGGCCCCCCATCCCCCACGTTTTTTGTGCATGCTGACTCATCCTCGTTGAGTCGGTTTCAATTTTTGAGGGTTTTTCATTTTTGCCTCGAAGCCTTAGGCTTACCTGCGGGCGACTTCTCGACTCATTCTTTTCGTATAGGCGCTGCTACCGGCGCTTCGGGTTTGGGGTTTTCCGATACAGAACTTCAGCGACTGGGGAGATGGGAGTCGTCTCGTTTCTCGCTGTATGTTCGCCCTCATCTTTTGTGTTAAATTTCAGGTTTTCCCCCGGCTCAAATCTGGATACTGGGTGATTCCTTTATCTTCTGGGCTGCTCGTCGTGCAGAGATCCGCAATTATGGCAAAAATCTGGGATTTTCATCCGACGTAGCAAGAATTCGCTGGCTTGGCCTGTGAGGGTTGCGTTGGCATCAGGTCCTGACGGAATGTTGGTAGCTCCGTGCCCGTGTGTCTGGTCACATTATCCTCGTTGTTCACGCTGGCGGGAATAATGTTGGTTACACCCGATCCGTGGATCTCATTGCTGCAATAAAGGGAGATATTGCTCAGTGTTTTGCAATTTTCACCAGCATGACTTTTGTCTGGTCCGAAATTGTTCCTCGTTCAATATGGGCAAGAGAAGTCCCTGGCCCCTGTTTGGAGAATTTTCGCAGAAAGGTCAATGCTCAGGTGTCCAAATTTGTCTGGAGGATCGGGGGGGTTGTGGTCCGTCACAGAAATTTGCAAGGGAACAACACTGACTTGCTGAGGAGGGATGGTGTTCATCTCAACGAGATTGGTATGGACATCTTTAACCTGGGACTTCAGAGGGGGGTGGAACAGGCGCTGGCTGCGGTGGGGCACCCGTCAGTAGCTTACTGACTGGCGGGTGGCGGTTTTGGTGACCTTGCCAGCAAATATGGAAGCTTTATGCCCTGATGGTAATTGGGAGATTGACGGCCGGTCCGGCACTTATGGTAAGGACAGGCCCCTCCTTCATCTCCCTTTTACATTTGGAGTTGAGTGCTCACAGTGCAACTGTGACTGGCACGGTTTAAATATTTAATGTTATGTTTGAGTTAAATAAAGCTGTGGCCTTGCCCTTTCCAACGTTAATGGTTGTATGTGGTTTTTATTGGATGGGAAGAAGGGGTAAGGTATGCTAAGTGGTCATGGTAAGTTGGATGGGACCTGAGCTTATTGCACCTCAGCAGTCATGAAGGCCTCTTGAGCCCCTCGGGAAAGAGAGCCCTGCCTGATGGGGGCATGGCCAGGGAGGAGTTAAAGTGAATTTGGATCACTCGGGATTGGTACAAAGAGGGGACAGGGGTTGGGCCTGAGCTCAGGAGTTTGGCACCCCAGGGGATAATGGTCCTTTTCGGACGAAAGCATGGAAGAGCTGCCCACCCTCCCGCCCTATTTTTTGATGGTATGTCACAGCATGTTACGGTTTTGGTGACCTTGCCAGCAAATATGGAAGCTTTATGCCCTGATGGTAATTGGGAGATTGACGGCCAGTCCGGCACTTATGGTAAGGACAGGCCCCTCCATTTCCCTTTTACATTTGGAGTTGAGTGCTCACAGTGCAACTGTGACTGGCACGGTTAAAATATTTAATGTTATGTTTGAGTTAAATAAAGCTGTAGCCTTGCCCTTTCCAATGATAATGGTTGTATGTGGTTTTTATTGGATGGGAAGAAGGGGTAAGGTATGCTAAGTGGTCATGGTAAGTTGGATGGGACCTGGGCTTATTGCACCTCAGCAGTCATGCCTTAGTATTTTCTAAGGCAATACCCCAAACTAAGTATGCATGCAGTGAAGTCAGAGTGATCAGAGCCTCTGATCTGCACAACAGTTTCAGGTGAGTTTGACAGCAGGCAGTTGCCATTTCAGGTGTGGGAGTCAGCAATGGCAGCCTTTGTATTTCAGTACAGGTTTTCTTTAGACTAATTATCACATATAAAATTACATTTTATTTTGAGTATCTCCAGGAGGAAAGGGGAGCTACCTCATGCAGACCATATGAGGCATGTTTTTCCAAACACCAGTTTGGAGCTGTTGTGCACTGCCCCATAAGCATAAGACCATTGCATTACCCAGCACAAAAAGGCAAGCGCAGGAGACAGTCATCCAGTGTCTATGGGAACCATATAACGGAACTGTATTCAAAGCATAAGACAGTTTTTACAAATGGCTTGTCACTCCTCTGCAAAAACACCTGTCAAATTGGTATTGCTGTGGTAATGGTACTGTATATAGACCTTCATGCTATTCCTGGAAGAGGAGCCAGTTAAGATTGCCAACTTCTAGCTTAGCAATTTAAAGAATTGTTTAAGGCTCAACTAATTCCACTTTAAGTTTGTTTCTAGCTCATTCTGATTTTTAAATTTTGACTTAGGAATTGGACCTAATGAGCATGGGGGCCTTAAACATCTATTCTGGGTTTGATTCCCGTTCACCTGGGATACAAAAACTGTAAGGCAGATAACTGTTCTATGGGCCCTAAATAGTATGCATGATGTCAAAGTATAACCATAAAAGGTTAGGATGAGAAGGGTTAAACGCAATCAAAATGGTTACGCTTTTCCATTGGTCTCCAATGTAATCCCTGATCTATAGAGGTCATGGTTTCTGTGAACTTCATTTATGTGTTTTTGTTTTATTTTGAGCGCTGCTTTAGCTGGAAAGAACCTATCTATTTCTTTGGAACTTTTTGCTTTCTCCTTAAAGTAAAGTTAGCCCAATTTATTTTTATATTGTTAAAGATAATGTTACGTTGAGTAAATTGATACCCAACATGCCACGCATCAGAATTGCACCCGCTCGTGGAATGGCAGCAAACTTTTACCTTTACTTTAAATCTCCATAGGCAATGTTTAAAAATTTCTACAGGTTACCAGTTTTGGGTTACAGAGGAGATCTAGGGCTAACGATTGCGGCGATACCTCACATGTGTGGTTTGAACACCGTTTTCATATGCGGACGCTACTCACGTATGCATTTGCTTCTGCGCGAGCTCGTCGGGATGGGGCGCTTTAAAAAAAATGTAATATCTATTTTACTTTTAATTTTTTGTTTTGACACTTTAAAAAAAAAAAAAAAAAATTGGGTCACTTTTATTCCTATTACAAGGAATGTAAACATCCCTTGTAATAGAAAAAAAAGCATGACAGGACCTCTTAAATATGAGATCTGGGGTCAAAAAGACCTCAGATCTCATATTTACACTAAAATGCAATAAAGTGTAGAATTAAAAAAAAAAAAAAAGTCTCCTTTAACTGCTTGCCAACCAGCCGCTGTCATTTTACTGTGGCAGGTCGGCACGTTGTAGCTATACGTCGGCTCGCGGGATCGGGATAGCAGGCGTGCGCCTGCTGCACAGCGGGGGTGCCGATGCTCGTGGCTGATGGTCCCGAAGACCGCCGGCCACGATCGATCGTGAGCAAGATCGACGCAGAACAGGGAGGAGTGTAAACACACGCTTCCCTGCCCTGAGAGGAGTGACAGATCGTGAGTTCCTATTAGCTAGGAACCATGATCTGTCACTTCCTCTAGTCAGTCTCCCCCCCACTTCAGTTAGAATCACCTCCCAGGGGACACACTTAGCACCTTCACTGCAATGACATTTTTACAGTAACCAATGCATTTTTATAGCACTGATCGCTGTATAAATGCCAATGGTCCGAAAAATGTGTTAAAATTGTCCGATGTGTCTGCCATGTCGCAGTCACAATAAAAATCGCAGATCGCCGCCATTACTAGTAAAAAAAATAAAAATAAAAAATGCTATAAATCTATCCCCTATTTTGTAGACGCTATAACTTTTGCGCAAACCAATCAATATACGCTTATTGAGATTTTTTTTACCAAAAATATGTAGAAGAATACATATCGGCCTAAATTGTGAAAAAATTTGCTTTAAAAAAAAAAAAAAAAAAAGGTGGGGGGGATATTTATTATAGCAAAAATATTGTGTTTTTTTTTCAAAATTGTCGCTCTTTGTTTGTTTATATTGCAAAAAATAAAAACCGCTGAGGCGATCAAATACCACCAAAAGACAGCTCTATTTGTGGGAAAAAAAGGACGTCAATTGGTGCAGCGTCGCACGACCGTGCAATTGTCGGTTAAAGTGACGCAGTGCCGAATCTCAAAAAATGGCCCGGTCATTCAGCAGCCAAATCTTCCGGGGCTGAGGTGGTCAAGAGCTGGCACTCCCATGCCATGGAGCCAAGCAGGGGCCATCTTCCCCTCAGTCAGCAGCCATGGGAAAGGACGCGATCGTCTCTGCCTTTACCGGCGGGTCCGATAAGCGGCGGAGACGACCGCAGCGCGGCGGGAGGGGGGTGGGCACCTCTCCTGCCGCAGATAAAAGTGATCTAGTGGCGAATCCACCGCAGAGACCAATTTTATCCCAAAGAGAAACGCACGGCGTTTTCCGAAAATACCAAGTTTATGGCAGCTAGCTACTGTCATAACCCCAGTATTAAGCGCCAAAGTACTGACGTACGGGTACGTCGTTTTGCGTGAAGTGGTTAAAAGACTGCGTAATAGGTCAGCACAGAAAAAAAGCTTCAGCCAAACTGAAAATGCATATGCATACAGCACATTGATAAAGGGTCTTCCTTCTACAGGAATTTTAAAGCGGAACTGCAGTCATTTTTTTCATCTTTCCATCTGTTAAATCCTCTGCCCTTGTTTTAACTTTGGATAGTAAAACACTTTTTCCTGCCAGTAAATACCTTATACAGCCCACTTCCTGTTTCCTGTCTGGTAAAAAGCCTAAGCACAGCTCTCTCTCTCTCTCTCTCTCTCTCTCTCAGAGTAGAGTTTGCAAGGAAGAAAGGGGGGATGAGTCATAACAGGGCCAATGAGAGCCGCAGAGCTGGCTGTGCGCCTGTGTGTGTGTCTGTGTAAATCCAGGAAGTGAACAGGCAGCAGCTTCAGCTGCCCACAGTTAAAATGGATGCAGCCAGACTCAGCGGAGGGAGATTTCTGCAGCATATTTTGCAAGTACAGAACCACAGTATATATATATATCAAATATGCAAAGTGGTTGGAGGGAAGCTTCAGAATGTTTTTATTACAAATTATGTGAGCAGACTGCAGTTCCTCTTTAACTTGTATTGTAATCTGTGGCCAGGGTGGCTTGTTGCCATAATCACGGCTCATTGTCCAGAATCCATAATTGTGAAAAAAATTCCTAGGTGTATACAGTCATAACGTTATACAGCAACCCATTATGTTAAACCAAAATTCCATTCATAATTAAAGTTAGTAAAGAAACAGTAAATAGATTTAGAAAAATTAAGTGAGCTTCAAGAGGAATTTGTGATTTTGTTCCACTGTAGTTTGGCTGCAAATATGTCATAATTCCAGTAATACATCAAACTGATAACTAAACCCATAGTCTCACTCAAGAGAAGCCTAAAGCAGGCTACAGTATAGGTAATGGCCTAGATTTCAATGAGAGAATCATTATTTATTGTGCTGTAATGTTCTGTCCTATTGATCATTGTTTTCTGCCTGGGACTGCATAGACATTTATCTTATAGGAAAGGAAGGTATTAACTCCCAGCTCAGGTTTCAGTATGCTGTGCACATGGTCCGATATATGATAGCAATGATAAAAAAGGAGAGAATTTTCATTTAGCACAGCAGTTACAGTGAAAAATAACACTGGCCTAACAATATGCTTGTAACTCACATTACATGACAAACATTTAATCTGTTTGTGTGAATTACATTGCAGCACGACCATTAACAGACCAGAATCTGAATGGCTCCCCCAGGCTCAAATCTTTGAGAATGTATACCATTCAAACATAAGTGAATGAATGGGATAGACAATACCGCACGTCTATCATATGAAACTATTAAAATTTAACGAACAGAAATTATATAATGCATGACATATTTGTAGAACGTTATACGCTTAGTCCATATACAGAGTGGAGATTCATGAAAGTGCAGATATAACGCTGTTGATGCTCCAAACTTTTGTAAATGCTTCTTACAGCGGTATTAGAGGCAAATCAGCGATAAAAAAGGGCAGTAAAAATTTGGTTCAATTGAACTAGACAGCGCAGTAAAAGGTAGCTGGGGTAGCTAAATAAATCTGACGCGTTTCATCATCTAAGACTTCTGCTTACTCTTAGAGGACAAAACGCGTCGGATTTTGCTACCCCAGCTACCTTTTACTGTGCTGTCTAGTTCAATTGAACCAAATTTTTACCGTCTTTTTTTATCATATGTTGGAAATATCTTTTATACCAATACATTTTCCATTTGCAACGGATTTACACCATGTGGAGGCTTTTTTTCTTTTTTCCTTGTCACACCATGAGGATTGTCGCAGATTAAGTGGAACTCGGTGGATGATTGAAGCCAGTCCCTGGATAGGAAACTGTGTCAGTAGAAAGTTCGGGCTTAACTCATCTCCTCCAGGGGCGTATAAGCTTTAAGGCTCTCCTTCCCTACCAAGCATATCTGCTCCATTGGAGCTGGATTTACTTCACCGCTTGACGGTACAAGCTTATCTGACTCACCGCCAATGGCCTGTGAGTCCACCACCTCTGGTAAGGGCATTGCATTTTTATTTGCTTGAAGTTATGTTTGGAGAAGATAATATCCTGCACGCTGATATGCCTCTTATACCGCTGTAAGAAGCATTTACAAAAGTTTGCAGCATCAACAGCGTTATATCTGCACTTTCATGAATCTCCAATCTGTATGTGGACTATAAGCGTATAACGTTATATGCATATGTCATGCATTATATAATTTCTGTTTGTTAAATTTTAATAGTTTCATATGATAGACATGCGGTACTGTCTATTCCATTCATTCACTTACGTATTGCATTATTATATTAATGTGATTTTTAGGACCATTCACTTCGCTCTGGTTGATCCTATTCTTCTCATTTTTAATTTGTTTTACATTTTTGCTCTTTAACCTTGATGTCACATTTAGTGCGATTCCCTTACACTTTTTTGGTCACCAACATAGTTCATGACTCTCAGATATATGAACTACAATATCTTTGTGGTTACACATTATATATAAGTTTGATCACACATTCTTGCCACTTTGCGTGTCGTCACCACCACCACTGTGACCCTACATTCACCAATGTAGATTCCCAGCACATTCCATTAGCGCCACACATTGTTTCAGTTATATTCACAGTCTGATTGTGGTGTTGGCTGCTTTTTCATTTAGAGTTGGCGCGGCAGTTCTCACATCCAAATGTATACCATTCGCCTACCCAGCTTACTCCACAGTACTTTACGATTAGGGATGAGCCGAACACCCACCTGTTCAGTTTGCACCAGAACATGCGAACAGGAAAAAAGTTTGTTCGAACACTCGAACACCGTTAAAGTCTATGGGACACGAAAATGAATAATCAAAAGTGCAAATTTTGAAGGCTTATATGCAAGTTATTGTCATAAAAAGTGTTTGGGGACCCGGGTCCTGCCCCAGGGGACATGTATCAATGCAAAAAAAAGTTTTAAAAGCGGACATTTTCTCGGGAGCAGTGATTTTAATAATGCTGAAAGTGAAACAATAAAAGTGTAATATTCCTTTAAATTTCGTACCTGGGGGGTGTCTATAGTATGCCTGTAAAGGGGCACATGCTTCCTGTGTTTAGAACAGTCTGATAGCAAAATGACATTTCAAACGAAAAAAAGTCATTTAAAACTACTCGCGGCTATTGCATTGCCGGTCCGACAATACACATAGAAGTTCACTGATAAAAACGGCATGGGAATTCCCCACAGGGGAACCCCGAACCAAAATTAAAAAAAAATGACGTGGGGGGTCCCCCTAAATTCTATACCAGGCCCTTCAGGTCTGGTATGGATATTAAGGGGAACCCCGGCCAAAATTTAAAAAAAAAAAAAAAAAAAAAAAAAAATGACGTGGGGGTCCCCCTAAAGATTTTAAGGAGAACCCCGCGCCAAAATAAAAAAAAAACGGCGTGGGGTCCCCCCAAAAATCCACACCAGACCCTTATCCAAGCACGCAACCTGGCAGGCCGCAGGAAAAGAGGGGGGACGAGAGAGCGCCCCCCCCTCCTGAACCGTACCAGGCCACATGCCCTCAACATTGGGAGGGTGCTTTGGGGTAGCCCCCCAAAACACCTTGTCCCCATGTTGATGAGGACAAGGGCCTCATCCCCACAACCCTGGCCGGTGGTTGTGGGGGTCTGCGGGCGGGGGAGGCTTATCGGAATCTGGAAGCCCCTTTTAACAAGGGGACCCCCAGATCCCGCCCCCCCCCATGTGAAATGGTAAGGGCCTACCATTTCACTAAAAAACTGTCAAAAATGTTAAAAATGACGAGAGTTTTTGACAATTCCTTTATTTAAATGCTTCTTCTTTCTTCTATCTTCCTTCATCTTCTTCTTCTTCTGGCTTTTCTGGTTGCGTGCTCGGATAAGGGTCTGGTATGGATTTTTGGGGGGACCCCACGCTGTTTTTTTAAAATTTTGTCCGGGGTTCCCCTTAATATCTATACCAGACCTGAAGGGCCTGGTATGGAATTTAGGGGGACCCCCCACGTCATTTTTTTTAAAATTTTGGTTCGGGGTTCCCCTGTGGGGAATTCCCATGCCGTTTTTATCAGTGAACTTCTATGTGTATTGTCGGACCGGCAACGCAATAGCCGCGAGTAGTTTTAAATGACTTTTTTTCGTTTGAAATGTCATTTTGCTGTCATACTGTTCTAAACACGGGAAATATGCGCCCCTTTACAGGCATACTATAGACACCCCCCAGCTACGAAATTTAAAGGAATATTATACACTTTTGTTTCACTTTAAACATTATTAAAAGCACTGCTCCTGAAAAAACGCAGTTTTTAAAACTTTTTTTTTGCATTGATCCATGTCTCCTGGGGCAGGACCCAGGTCCCCAAACACTTTTTATGACAATAACTTGCATATAAGCCTTTAAAATTAGCACTTTTGATTTCTCCCATAGACTTTCAAAGGGTGTTACGTGGCATTCGAATTTGCCGCGAACACATCAAATTGTTCGCTGTTTGGCGAACTTGCGAACAGCCAATGTTCGAGTCGAACATGAGTTCGACTCAAACTCGAAGCTCATCCCTATTTACGATTGAGGAATCCCTGTATAACAGCTCATGAACAGGCTTAGTGTGTTTTTTTTTTTTTTAAATAACAAAGAGGTTCTACTTACCGGCTCTGTGCAAAATTTTTGCACAGCCCCTCCCATGGGTTCCCCCGCTAGCGCGTCTGGCTCCTTCCCCTGCTATGTCCCCATAGCAAGCCACTTAGACACACACAGGGTGTCTTGACCCTGACCCCTGCTCTCTGCTAACTGGCTGTGATTTCCAATGGCTCCCGCTGCTTACTCCATATCCAGTGAGCCACTGCTTTCAGGCACAGCACTGGATCGAGAACGGAGTCAGATAAGTATAGGCAGGGGCTGGGGGGAGCTGCATAGTTTTTTTTTTATCACAAGACAGAATGCATTAGGGTAAAAAAAAAAAAAAAGTCTACCTTTACAACCATTTTAACCCAAAAGGCTTACTGTTTTTCCCCAATGTGTGTCCACATTACTCAAAGTAGATATTTTTTTACAAAAGAAAACCTGATTCTGTGAGTTTTTACAAATTGAGTGTAAACAATGTATGTGTATACATTTGGGAATACTTAGTCATAGTTAGTAAGGTTGAATAAAGACATGCAGTTCAACCTGACTGTGCGTGTGTTTATGTCACCATCATTTTCCATTTTTTTGTACATAGTGTTCGCTAAGAAACACATCTTTAAATTTATCCACACTTTCCGCCGACACCACCATCTATGGAAGGGAGTTCCACATCCTTAACGCTCTAACAGTAAAGAACCTTTTACACAGTTTAAGATTGAACTGCCCCACATCCAACTTCATTGTGTGGCCGTCGGTGCTAATTTCATAAATGAAAACATTTGTCAAAGATTTCGTCAGCGGCATTTATACGGTGATGAAATTTAAATGAAAAGTACACAACAATTTCGTCCACGGATGTGAGGCAGGGACGTTCACCCTCATGAATTAACTTCCGGTTTTTCACGGAGCTTCGCCTACTTCCGCAATCCGTTCCCAGCAAGCGCACCGTGACGAGACGACTGTCAGTGCCGGAGACCCGAAAGTGAAGAGCAGCGCAGCTCTGCATTACAGGCAAGCCAGGCTGAGGCCTCCTGAGTCCCGACTCCTTACAAGACAACCGCGCCACCAGGTGCCCAGAGCAGACTGAGTGTACAGTAATTGTGGTTACATTGACAGCAGGCCTGAGGCCTCCTCTCAGACCACCGTCCTTCCATAGCACACTAACTGTGCATTACAGGCCTCCTCTGACCGCTGGCAGGCATCCAGGGCACTCTGGATTACAGGCCATCCCTCAAATCAACATCCAGCACTGTGGAGCATTACAGGCCTTCTCAGACCACAGTCCAGAGCACTATGCAGCATTACAAGCCTATTCTGACCAGTGGCATCCAGAGCACTGTGCATTATAGGTCATCTCTCAGGCCTGAGACCACCATCCAAAGCACTATGCTGCATTACAGGCCTTCTCAGACCACCGTCCTGAGCACTGTGCTGTGCAGCATTACAGGCCTCCTCAGACCACTGTCTAGAGCACTATGCAGCATTACAGGCCTCCATTCCAGACAACTCACTCAAAAATTAATTCAAAAGGTAAGCACGGGACACTTAACTCGACTTTTGTCAAGAACAGTCTTATCAATGTACATTGCAGGGATTTTTTTAACAAACTTTCTTGCAGTCAGATTGCATACTTTTTGTTATTCTGAAGTAATAACTGTTGTTTGTTATGTTGTGCACTAAGTCACTGAATCTTAAATGGAAGAGATTTCAGAATATCTCTCAGCTGCTGCTTGCCCAGAATTGAAGTATCTCACCAAAATTTATATAGAGGGATGTGGTCACTGAGAGGGGCACGGTGAATAATTTTTGCAGGGCGCCTAAAGGCCGGCCCTGGGAAGGGCCATACATGTAGTATATTATAGAGAGACAACATAGAGCCGACTGTGTGGGGTGAGAAAGTAAAGTCAGAATAACTTGAATTTTTTTCCCCTTGATTCAACCCCACAGCTACATAAAACCTCCAATGATGGGCCAAGTCAGTGCACCACCACAGTAAACTACTTGCACTGCTCTTTTAAGTGTTTCAAAATACAAAATTGACTAAGGAACAACAAGCCACTGAGGCCAGGGAGAAGGCCATAGAAAAATGGATTGTGTGCACCGGATTACCGGTCAGACTAATCTGCTGCCTGTTTGCGGAGATGCTCTGCCTGGGTCTTCTGCATCATTTTGCTTTGATGTGGATGGTGCTTTTTCCACTTCCCGTGATTTTTCAATATTCTCCTCTTACACATCTTCAGAGTCAGACAGATCCTCATCTTGTAAGTGGGGCAATGTGAATTGTCTTACAGCACTGGCATTCTCCTCTGCCTTCTTAAGCAGTTCCTGAATATTCTCATCTGATCTGCAACATCAACAAGGGTTTTCATAGACAGCGGAATTCACAAAAAAAAGCAGCTGCTGCAAACACTGACGAGAACATTTCATCAGTTACTTGGATCTAAGAATGAATGAAGCAAAACGCTGGTTCACACTCTCATCACCTGTGCAAATGTGGCATGGTCTTGGTAGCTAGTGTTCGGTTTAAAGTCCTCAAGGTGGCTGAGTAGAGAGTAGATCAAAGAGGGCAAGGACATTGACATGGTGTCACTATGGAGGGTTTTAATATGTCCCGCTCCGCAAAAGGCAGCAGTAGGTCATGCAATGTGAGCTTTTTCCATTTTACTAGGGAGCAAGCTGTGTCCCATCCCATGTTATTTGAGATTTGGCAGACCGACTTTTTCAGTTTAAGGAGTCTTTCGATCATGTTGAATGTACTAGTAGTTTTACTTAACCAGCATGGTGGGGTAATTTAAAATAGTAAGGCCACAATGCTCCAATATCTTCAGTGTTGCAATGGAATGGAAAACTTGAAGAAGGTCACTATTGATCTTGCTTTATCAAAGATTATTTTAACACTTGCCTCCATGCACTAGACGAGACCACACCTGCTGTCCGGTCCAACATCTTATGGGAATAGTTTTACACAAGATACAAATTAAGTGGCAAAATAACAAAGGTACACCAGTAATGCAGACAGCCCCAAGATCATTTATTTCATATCCATTTGATAATTGACTGTAGTGTCATCATGTAAAAGAATAATAAAAATGGCTCACCGCAGATCATTCATTTTGGATTTAGTCTCAGTCACTTTCTGTCATGGGGTAGTCTTCCTACCTTGAGCTGGGTGGTTCTTCTGCTGCTGCGGTTTGTTTAAATACTGCCAACATATTACTCCTATTGTCTGTTATAACTCTTAGGATCTTCCTCTTTGTTATGTCCAACTCGTGCAAGCATTTGTCCACACAGCGATTTAATTGGCTGTGCAGTGTGTGGGTGCCTGGGTGGAATTTGGGCTACTTGTTCTCAACAGAAAAGTAGCATGCACTTATAGCAAGGAATGAAGCCGTGTGACTCAAAAAAGCAATATTTTTGTAACAAAACTTGGTTTTACAGAGTAAAGACGTTATAGAACGGCTAAATCTGTGTAGTTTGTTCAAACCATAAATAACATATTAGGTTTTTTTTTTTTTTTTTACTCCATTAGTGTATAATGAGTTTTGAAATTGCTTAAATAATGCATTATTTAACTAAACACTTTCGATTTTAGTCGACTAAAATGTACCGGTATATGTTAGAGAAGTGGAGGAGGAGAAATTGCAGTATACCGATCTTCCAAGTGAATGGCAGCATCAACACAAGACCGATCATTGAAGGACAGGCAGGCTGTGCTCCCAGCACAGCCATCACATACTAGGTATGTAATCTGACATTTCTAGGTTTTGGGCATGCATTCGCGCTGCTGGCGACCTGCTCCCGCTGTGATTAGACACAGCGGGAGCTGATCCGCGGGTACCGTGGACTCGATGTCCGCCGGCACCCGCCGATCATTAGGCAGAGGGCCAGAACTGTGTAAACCAGGTAGGTCGCCGTTCCATCAGTACGGAAGGCATGGATCTGGTGTTCCTGTAAAGCAGGAACATGGATCTATGCCTTCCCTTAGCAAAAGCATCTCCCACACAGTGCATAAACACTGACTAGGCACACAGTTAACCCTTGGATTGCCCGTTTAGCCCTTTCCTTAGCCAGTGTCATTAGTACAGTGACAGTGCATATTTTTAGCACTGATCGCTGAATCCCTGGTCACTGGTTCCTAAAAAGTGTCAGCGTCCCGTCTGTCCGCCACAATAAATCGCAGTCCCGCTATACGTCGCTGATTGCCGCCATTACTAGTAAAATAAATAACAATATCCCATAGTTTGCAGATGCTGTAACTTTTGCGCAAACCAATCAAGATATGCTCATTGGAATTTTTTTACCAAAAATATGTGGCAGAATACATATTGGCCTAAATTGATTAAGAAAGTCAATATTTTTTATTTTATTGCATATGTTATATAGCAGAAAGTAAAAAATGTATTTTTCAAAATAGTCAGTTATTTTGTTTATAGCGCAAAAAAACAAAAAACACAGTGGTGATCAAATACCACCAAATGAAAGCTCTATTTGTGGAAGAAAGGACACACATTTTATTTGGGTACAGCGTTGCACGACCGGACAACTGTCAGTTAAAGTAACGCAGTGCCGTATCGCAAAAAAAAATGGCCTGGTCATGAAGGGGGGTAAATCTTTTGGGGGTTAATGTGGTTAAGGATTTGATCAAAGGGTAGATAAGTACATGCTGCTTTATTATTGCCCCTATTTTTTTTTTTTTTTTTAAAAGAGGTTCATGCGCATGGATATTACAAATGCCACAGTTAGAGCTGTACATTTATTTTTTGGACACAGCTCTATGATACTGTAATCCAATGTGTCCATTAAGACTTGCGTTCTAGAGTGCATAATTTAAAGTAATTGACATGAATACACACCTAAACTTCTAGTGCTTGGAATAAATTATTATTCTAGCCAATAGAATGAATTTACACATGTACACTTCTAAGTGCTGTGTGCACATACACGCGTGTATGTGTTTACTTCTTAAAAGTTGCTGCCAGCAAGATCCAATGTTGAAAGATATAAGATAATTATGGAGATTTTTTATTTTTAAATCATACTTACCCAGGCGTATGCAGCATTTGTTCGATGCTGCCTCTGTCCCCTGCACAAGTACTGAACGATCAAACACCACCAATCGCTTGGTTCTCAGAGCTCCCTGATCAGACAGGTGTCTGCTCTGGCCCCAGCCCCCTGAAAACATGTCACAGGAGTGCAGAACAGACTGCACTCCTGTAATCCACAGGAGTAGTACAGCCAAATGAGCTTTGGCAGTACTTCTCCAATTCAATTACAGCCCTAAGGGGCAGTTTAGATACATCATACATTACAATGATTACGGACCTGCCTAAAGGACATAATTGCTAAAACATTAATGGATTTTTTTGTGTAGAGAGTGTAAAGAGTTCCCAGGGAATCATGGCACTTTAACCACTTAAGCCCCGGACCATTTTGCTGGCCAAAGACCAGAGCACTTTTTGTGATTCGGCACTGCGTCGCTTTAACTGACAATTGCGCGGTCGTGCGACGTGGCTCCCAAACAAAATTGACGTCCTTTTTTTCCCACAAATAGAGCTTTCTTTCGGTGGTATTTGATCACCCCTGCAGTTTTTATTTTTTGTGCTATAAACAAAAATAAAGCGACAATTTTGAAAAAAAAAAGCATTATTTTTTACATTTTGCTATAATAAATATCCCCCAAAAATGTATAAAAAAACATTTTTTTCCTCAGTTTAGGCCGATACGTATTCTTCTACATATTTTTGGTAAAAAAAAAATCGCAATAAACGATGGATTGGTTTGCACAAAAGTTATAGCGTTTACAAAATAGGGGATAGTTTTATGGCATTTTTATTAATATTTTTCTTTCTTACTAGTAATGGCGGCGATCAGCGATTTTTATCGTGACTGCGACATTATGGCGAACACATCGGACAATTTTGACACATTTTTGGGACCATGGTCATTTATACAGCAATCAGTGCTATACAAATGCACTGATTCCTGTGTAAATGACACTGGCAGTGAAGGGGTTAACCACTAGGTGGCAGTATAGGGGTTAAGTGTGTCCTGGGGGCATGTTTCTAACTGTGGGGGGGCGTGGCTGTGTGTGACATGTTACTGATCTCTGCTTCGATCACAGAGAGCAGAGATCAGTGACACTGTCACTAGGCATAACGGCGAGATGCTTGTTTACATTAGCATCTCCCCGTTCTTCCTCCCCATGAGACGATCGCGGGTATGCCCGCGGCAATCGAGTCTGCGGGACCCGCGATCCGACTCACGGAGGTCCCGGCCGGCGCACACGCGATGGCATGGCAGCAAATTTAAAGGGACGTACAGGTACGCCCATTTGCCTGTCCGTGCCATTCTACCGACGTACATCGGCGTGCGCCGGTTCGGGAAGTGGTTAAAAAGTTTGTTACCCCAATACTTCTTATTCCTGATATGTGCCTGCTGTACCATGTACTTGTATGAGAAAGTATCCTACATCGCTTCCTTTTTTTTGTGAAATCCGGATGCTCCTGCTAGTCCCCTTGCTTTTTTAAAAACGGACCATACTAAGAAGGAGAGTACATCGTGGTCAGTTGCCTAGCTATGCTGAACACACTTGTCCTGACACGCCCTGCTGCACAGCCCTTCACTGGGAAGCTCAGTGTACTGCTACTTCTCCCCCCTCCCACCACCTCGCAGTTGAGAACAGAGGGAATGTGATCACTAATAAAAAAAAAAAAAAAAAAAAATATATAAAAAAAAAAAAAAAAAAAAAAAATATATAAAAAAAAAAAAAAAAAAAAAGGGGGGGAAAAAAAGGTATTTATAATGTTTTTGTTATATCTACTATACACAAATGTTTTGCTTTTCATTTCTATTTTAAACTGGATGGGTTATTTTACAAGGTGATCCTTTACAATCACTAGTGCATCACTATCCTTTACAATCAGAAGCACTATTGGATAGATTTGCAGCACCTCTATTTTGCTGCTATTTGTACATTTTCTTTTACATTTGTGGATCTCCCCATCATCTTTTGCATCTCATCTGATGTAGCAAACAGCTTTACTTCTGTCAACAGCAACTTATCAGGAGGGGTGAAATTTTCAGCACATACTTTATATAGGAACCACAACTTGCAGTAACAGGCCGCTCTATCATGCTTAGTAGACTGGGAGAAAGGAAAAAATGAGGCTGGTGGAGGGGGTGGCTTCTATATTGTTTAACTTGTTTAGCAATGGTAGGCCCATTGTATTCCCCTATGTTATTAGTCAATACATTTTACCACTAGTTTCGCACATTTATTTAAATGTGTTTTTTTTTAGGCCAATTGCAGGACAGCATGCTTTATAAAAAGAAAACCAAATATTACAACCCTAATGCCCCATACACACGGTCGGATTTTCCGATGGAAAATGTGTGATAGGACCTTGTTGTTGGAAATTCCGACCGTGTGTGGGCTCTATCACACATTTTCCATCAGATTTTCCGACACACAAAGTTTGAGAGCAGGCTATGAAATTTTCCGACAACAAAATCCGTTGTTGGAATTTCCGATCGTGTGTACACAAATCCGACGCAAGAAGTGCCACGCATGCTCAGAATAAATAAAGAGATGAAAGCTATTGGCTGCTGCCCCGTTTATAGTCCCGACGTACGTGTTTTACGTCACCGCGTTCAGAATGATCGGATTTTCCGACAACTTTGTGTGACCGTGTGTATGCAAGGCAAGTTTGAGCCAACATCCGTCGGAAAAAATCCTAGGATTTTGTTGTCGGAATGTCCGATCAATGTCCGCCCGGGTGTATGGGGCATAAGTATTGTTGGAAAAAACTTGGATTGCCTTCTTGGCTCTTTGCTGTACTTGTTCGGCTGTATTGTTGAGTATGAAGCTGGATAAAGCCAGAAACTGCCACTCTTGTATTTTTTTTTTTTTTTTTTTTTTTTTTAGAGATTTAGATATGAAACTTTGGATTAACCACAAAAACATTGCATGATCAGTGGTTCTGTGACCAAAAAAAAAAAAACAGAATTTTTTTTATTGTTCGAGTCTTATTGCTTAACTTCTTAACCCGGTTGGCCTGTGTGTTACATGGTGGGGGATAATAATGGAGCCAAAACAGCCACCACTTACCACCATTATGAGGGATCACCAGTAAGGATGAGCTCTGGCATGTTTGCACAGCCCACGTACAGAGCCCGCCAGGAAGTCGGCACTGTGCTGCGCTAATCACAGGCAGTGGGACATTTCCCGATCTCTGCAGCCGCGCATCAGGACAATGTCTCACTGCCTGTGATTAGCGCAGCGTAGTGCCAACTTCCTGGTGGGCTCTGCACGTGGGCTTGTGAACACTCCGGAGCTCATCCTTAATCACCAGACACACTATAGGTCGCTGCCCACCAATGCAATCAGCTGGGTACTGGAAGAGTGTTCACAAAAGCACATAGGTGGCCAGGGTTAGGGGGAAAAAAAAAAGGTTTGCTCTGGCATCCAATTAATTGCAATTGGGCCCCATGCAAAATAATATTGCTTAAATTTATTATAGGTTGTGTAGGTGCAATTAGAAAATCTATAAGGCTGCAGCCACTCCATACTTCGCTGCTTGTTTAGCTTTTAGGAAGAACTCCATGAAGTTTACATATGCAGCGGTAGGGGGAAGTAACATGGAGGCTAAATGTCCACTGTGTCAGCCTTCATTAAATAATCTGCTATAAAAACCAAGCTCTCATGTCATATCTATCCCTTGTGCTCCACTGGAGGATAGTGGGGAGAGTAGTAGAGTATCTAGGGACAGGTTCCATACAGATCAGTGTAATTTACATATTGTGCTTACTGTATGCATTAGTACACCACTTGCATGCCTTCTACTTACTCATATTTTGAAATATAAAAACTGTTGTAATCCATCAGCAGCATTGTAGGTGGGAAATTATGAAGAATGTCTGTGTACAACCAAATAAATACCCACCTGATGCAGAATGTTCCCTGCTGTCAAACTAGAAAGAGCAAAACGACATTAGGGGCTGACAAATCAAATGTCTGTACTGTAAACACAGTTAATCTATTATGCAAGCAATTACTTGTAAATGAATATATAATTGCTTTTATGAATTATTGCTTAGCGTATATACTGTTTATACGTTTTATCAAAACAAAAATGAGATTCTATGATAATTCTGTCCTTCAAAGTTGCTTTTATTATAGTCAAACTTGCAATGGTGCAGGGGAAATAAAACCATATCAGTTTTAAAGCCTGAAATTTAACATTTACTGCATTTGTTTCTTCTGTAGAAACTGACCTGGACATTGTGTTATACTCTTCCCATTAAATTGCTTCTTTAAGTGATTGTAAGTGAAGCTCTAGGCATTGAAAGTTGCCATAGAGATTCCAGAAGAAGTTTGACTAGGTACTTAATTCAGATGGTTCTAAAGATTACGGTGTCTTATCTTCCATTCAGAGTGCTAGCTCTTTTTAGCAGGCCTCAATACAACCGTGCTTATTTGCAGACATAATTCTGTAAGCTTGTTACATTGAATGCTCCTAAAAGAAAGCAAAGGTGGATTTGTGGAGCTGGTCTTTTCTAACCTTGGGTTTGGAGAATGTGTCTAAAGGTTGAGCAACACAATATAGTGTATGTAAACTTAATATCGTGCAGCTCAATAGTCCTTATTGGTTGGTGGCTGAATTTGTTTTTATTTTAGACTCTTCTATATCTTTACCTGTTGATGTAAAAAAAAAAACATCTCCTGTCCTAGTTGCTCACTCACTGTGCATCTGTAGAGGAACAGCATTGTAATCCAAGATTGATTGTCGCAAATTTGGCCTGAAGGTTGATATACAAATAGTCTATGGATACAGTCTGAACATCCAGCTAAGTTTAAGAAGATGGCCTCTATACCACAGTAGGGGATGCGCACATGCACACAGAATGAGAATGCATAAATGGGCAGCTGCTTTTGGAAGAGCCATGCAATGTAGGGATTTCAGGGATTAAAAGGCAAGCATAAACACTTTTTTTTTTTTTAAGCAGGTTACTATGCCATGAGTAAAACTCTAGGCACAAAAGTACACAGATACAGTTTAAAGCAGTACTAAAACCATAGATTTAAAGTGGAACTAAACCCAGCGATTTAACAGTTTCAAAAAAAAGTTACAGTACATTCTGACACGTGCCAGGAATATAACTGTCCCATTTGCTTGTGCCCTTAACCAAACATCAAATTACTGATGTCATAACTGATCACATGTGCAGCATCCTGGCCATAGGTGTGCCTATTGCATTAGGGTGTGCACCTCAAAGGTCAAACACACATGCCTCTCTCTGCAGCCTCAGATGCACAGGGAAGTGAATGAATTAGTCTGTGCTGAGTGGCTTCCTGTTCATTCAAAAACCTGAAGCATAGTAAACAGTTTACTATGCTTCAAGTTTGAATCAACACAGTCAACCAGTGTATTCACTGTGTTCATTTAGAAAAGGAAGGTGATGGTAAAGTACATATTTACTAGGGTGTGCCCAGGCACACCCCCTGCGCACGCCTATGATCATGGCAGTTGAAGATCAAACAGAGGCCAAGGTGGCAGCTTCCTTGACTGAAAACTAGAGGAAGGTTTAGTTCTGCTTTACCTACTTCTCAAAACCGTTACATTCAAGGCATGCAGTGAATGGATAACTATAGCAGTTGTGTCTCTGAACTGTAACCAGCAAATGGCTAGTGTCATTAATGATCACTAGTGATAAGGGATCACTGCTTTAGCTGCTGATATGAAGTTGATGGGGTCTGGGATTGTGAACAGTAGAGTGATCTTTGGCGAGTTAGGGAGCTGCGTTGCCATAGCTTTGCAGTAGGTCAAAATTTTTTCCACAAAATGCTTTAATCATTGGGGAATCCCACCAGACATGCGTCAGGGTCCCTTTTGAACTGTGATTTCACGAACAGGTGCCAGATCGGACCACTAATTGAATTGCTGGAAACCAAAGCACAAAGCATTTCTCTGCCTGTGCCTGAAAATCACTAAATAGTCCAGTTTCTGACCCTTCTAGAATTGCATTTGGGCAATTAAAACTTCTCAGCTAGTCACCAGTTCTCCCAGAGAATCATAGTTGTAGAACTGGACAAGAGTTTGTGTTTTGTTGCCTCACAAGCTGGAATTAACATGGATTGTTTGAGGATTTGCATCATTTAATTTACAGAAAATGCCTACAACTTTGAAGATTTTTTTTTTTTTTTTTTATTGTGAAGCAAACAAATAGGACAAAATAACAGAAAAAGTCAATGTGCATAATTATTCACCCTCCTAAACCTTTTGCGGCTATTAGAGCAGCTGCAAGTCACTTTGGATAAGTCTCTATGAGCTTGCCACATCTTACCACTGGGATTTTTGCCCATTCCTCTTTGCAAAACTGCTCCATCTCCTTCAAGTTGGATGGTTTGAACTTGTGAACAGCAATCTTCAGTCTGACCACAGATTTTCTATTGAATTGAGGTCTGGGCTTTGACTAGGCCATTCCAACACATTTACACGTTTCCCCTTACACCACTCAAGTGTTGCTTTAGCAGTGTGTTTGGGGGTCATTGTCCTGCTGGAAGGTGAACCTCCGTCCTAGCCTCAAATCACACACAGATTGGTACAGACTTTGCTCAAGAATATCACTGTATTTAGCACCACCCATCTTTCCCTCAACTCTGACCAGTTTCCCAGTCCCAACTGCTGAAAAACATCCCCACAGCATGATGCTGCCACCACCATGTTTCACTGTGGGGGATGGTGTTATTTGGGTCATGTGATGTGTTAGGTTTGCGCCAGACATAACGTTTTCTTTGATGGGCAAAAAGTTCAATTTTAGTCTTATCAGACCAGAGCACTTTCCATACATTTTGGGAGTCTCCTACATGCCTTTTCAGAAACTCAAAACGTGCCATTATGTTTATTTTGCTGAAAGTAATGGCTTTCTTCTGGCCACTCTGCCATAATGCCCAAAACTATGGAGCGTACAGCTTATTGTCGTCCTATGTACAGATACTCCAGTCTCTGCTGTGGAGGCTCTGCAGCTCCTCCAGGGTTACCTTCGGTCTCCGTGCTGCCTCTCTGATTAATGCTCTCCTTGCCCGGTCTGAGTTTTGGTGTGCGGCCATCTCTTGGCAGGTTTGCTGTCGTGCCATGTTCTTTCCATTTTGGTTATGATAGATTTGATAGTGCTCGTAGAAATCAAAGATTTGGATTTTTTTTTTTTTTTTATAACCTAACCCTGACTTGTACTTCAACAACATTGTCCCTTGTTTGGAGAGTTCCTTGGTCTTCATGGCAAGTTAGTGGTGCCTCTTGCTTAGGTGTTGCAGCCTCTGGGGTCTTTCAAAAAGGTGTGTATATGTAATGACAGATCATGTGACACTTAAATTGCACACAGGTGGACATCATTTCACTAAATTATGTGACTTCTGAAGGTAATTGGTTGCACCAGAGCTTTTTATGGGCTTCATAACAGAGGGTGAATACATACGCACATGCCAATTATCGTTTTTTTTTATTTCTGAAAAATTGTATATATATATATATATATATATATATATATATACATATATACATACACATACACATACACATACACATACACATACACACACACACACACACACACATATATTTTTATAATTTTACTTCAACTTAGACTATTGTGTTCTGATCCATCACATATAATTCAGATTAAAAAAAAAAAAAAAACAGTGATGCACGCCAAGAAAAGGATTTTACAGGTAAGCGGTTATAAAAATCCTATCGTACATCACGGGACACAGAGCCAGAGTAATAACTGTATGGGATGTCCCAGAGCAATGCCACCTGAGGGGACACAAAGGTAGGGTGCAATCAGACCTGAGGACCTATACTGCTGCCTGCAGCACACTGTGCCCAAAGGCGATATCCTCATGCCTTCTTACATCCACCTGTTAGAATCTGGTGAATGTATGGATTGAAGACAAAGTTGCGGCCTTGCAGATGTGAGTCATGGAGGCTTGGTGATGCACTGCCCACAAAGCACTAACAGCTCTGATGGAGTGCGCTTTGATTTGAAAATGAAGAACTTCCCCCTTCAAACCATAAGCTTGAATAATTACTTGCCGAATCCACTTAGCAATAGTAGATTTCAACACTGCCTGTCCTTTTTAAAGGACCTTCAGGCAACACAAACAAAACATCCGTTTTCCGAATCTGAGCAGTCGCCTCCAAATAGATTTTGACTGCTCTCACTACATCCAGAGAAGGTACTGACTTTTCTTCCATAGAACTGGTTTCTGGAAAAAATGAAGGTAGAACAATATCCTGGTTTAGATGAAAACCTGAAACCACCTTCGGCAAAAAGCTAGGATGAGGACGCAATACTACTCTATCCTTGTGACTGATTAAATATGGCTCTTTACAAGAAAGAGCAGCCAATTCTGACACTCTTCTTGCAGAAGATATGGCTACCAGAAAAACTTGCTTCCTTGTCAAAAGGACCAATGGAATATGTTGTATCGGCTCAAAAGGCTGTTTCTGTAATGCCGACAGAACTAAATTCAAATGCAAAGGGTTCAGGGGTGACCTAACTGGTGGATTAAGCCGCATTACCCCCTGTATAAAGCTTCGGACCAAAGAATGCGAAGCAAGTGGTCGTTGAAACAATACTGATAAGGCCAAGACCTGGCCTTTGATAGTACTCAAGGCCAGCTTCATCTCTAACCCCATTTGCAGAAAGGCAAGGATTCTACCTATAACATACTTTCTAGGATGCCAACCCCTGGGTTTACACCAAGAAACATATGCCTTCCAGACTCTATAATAAAATGACCCTGGAAGCTAGCTTCCTTGCATTAATCAATGTAGAGATCACTGAGCCTGAAACCCCACAATTCTTCAGAATGTGGGTTTCAATAGCCAAACCGTTAAATTTAGCGCTTGTAAGGAAGGATGGAACACTGGTCCCTGCGATAGCAGGTCTGGACATGGTGGTAGGGTCCATCTTTACGATCTCTGCATACCAAGATCTTCTGGGCCACAAGAAATTCCGACTTCCTTTCCTGCTTGATCCTGCAAAGAAATCGGGGTAGCAGTAGAATAGGAGGGAAAGCATAAATCAGTGAGAACTAATCCCGCGGGGTCACCAATGCATCTGTCCCGTACGCGAGTGTATCCCTTGTTCTTGACACAAAGTTGTCGACTTTGTTGTAAGGGGTGAAACAGAGAAAGACCAAAAATAGTAACATCCCACATCCCCAAATGAACATTAAGAGTAATGGACTTTGAGACAATCAGCATCGAGACTTTAAAGGTGTATAAGATTAAATCTATTTAAGAATTTGTCCAGAATTGTAGTTTTTGTTAAAAAAGAGAAAGTTTAAACAATGTTTAAAAAAGCCATAAGGCTGATTACAGTACAGAAATTGCAAAGATTTCATAAAATACAATGACAGATCATGATAAGAATACCACTTTTCTCAACATGTTTCGCTCCGTGGAGCTTCTTCAGGAGACTTGGCCTGTGGCATCGTTATTATACTATAAGTTACATAAAAAGAAAAAACAGAGGATCAATAATTTAAATACAACAAAGTAAATGTGCATAGTTTTTCAATTAGTCAAGAGAGAACTTGTATGTTAGAATATAAGCTATATTTGAAATTACAGGGAAATTTATAGAGACAAAGTCTAATATTTCAAATAGGGAGATGTTAAACTACTATATAGAAATGAACCTTACCCAAAATTTGTTTCAATAGGTTACACTTAGAGCTGGAAATCACAGATATTTTGAAGTTTAGTCCATGAGTTGCCTTCTCCTTATAGCTTCAGGCCTCACAAAAAAGTTTGCAGAGCCAATACAAGGGCGATCAGGGTTAACAAGGTCCTTGCTGATGAGGAAAGGACCGATAAAGGTAGAGTTACTGAAAAAATATTTATATATGTAATTTGTAATATTTATGTAATTAAGAGGAATGACTGGGAAAGAGAGAACCTTCCCCATATTTGTATTAGTCTCCAGCGCGGCAGCGTCTGACATCACCGCCGCGCCTCGTTTATATGTGCATGCGCAGTGATGTGAATATCACTGCGCATGCGCCCGCACATATAAACGAGGCATCTACAAATCAATACTGCTGAGGTAACTCTCAAAAATAACTTTAATTGGTTAAATCATTAATATATATATATATATATATATATATATATATATATATATATATATATATATATATATATATATATATATATATATATATATATATATATATGAAAATTTCTCTTTTTTAACAAAAACTACAATTCTGGACAAATTCCTAAATATCATTAATCTTATCAAAGTCCATTTCTCTTTATTATTGTGGACTTTGTTGTTGAACCTGGACGCAAACAGATCTATGTCCGGGATCCCCCATCTTTGGCATATAGTCAGGAAGATGTCAGGGTGGAGACACCATTCCCCCCCGGGAACAACTGCTGGCGACTTAAGTAGTCCGCCTGCCAATTCTCTACCCCTGGAATGAAGATTGCCGATATGCATGGCGCATGCTTTTCTGCCCTGGTTAGGATATGGTTTACCTCTCCCTGGGCTGCATGACTTCTGGTGCCCCCTTGGTGACTGATATAAGCCATGGCATTGTCGGATTGAAACCTGACAGGACAATTCTGCAACCTGAATGTCCAGGCCTTTAGGGCTAGGTGTGCTACCCGAATCTCTAGAATGTTGATGGGCAAGATCCTGTCAGATCTGGACCATTTCCCTTGGACAGTCGCCTCTTCCAGGACTGCTCCCCAACACGAAAGGCTGGCATCTGTTGTTACCACCTTCCAGGTAACTGGTAAGAAGGATTTCCCCCTTTGCAGATTCTCGGATATCCTCCACCAACTGAGGCTCTGGCGCACTTTTGGAGACAAACGCATTGGAAAATCTAGCGCTTAGACCTTCTTCTTCCAGGCAGACAGGATACTGTTTTGCAGCAGTCTCGAATGAAACTGAGCATAGGGAACCGCTTCGAATGAAGCCACCATCTTTCCCAACAACCTCATGCAAAGGTGAATAGAAGGACCCTTCTTTGCCCTGACCACCTGAACCAGCTCCTTTATGGCGCTGATCTTTGCCTGGGGTAAAAACACCCTCTTCTAGGCTGCATCTATAACCAGACCCAAGTACTCTAGTCTTCTTACTGGCTTTAAAGAAGATTTCTCTAGGTTTAGGACCCAACCTAGGTATTCCAGGTAGTTGACTGTGGTGACCATGCTTTGGTCTAAGCGGGCTACCAACTGGTCTATCAAGAGCAGGTCGTCTAGGTATGCTATAATTGTTATACCTTGAGTCCTTAATCTGGCCAGAAGTTTTGTAAACACCCGAGGTGCAGTAGCTAGACCAAAAGGCAGAGCTACAAACTGAAAATGAAGTTTTTCCACTTCGAAACGCAGATATTTCTGATAAGTGGGGAAAATATAAACATGCAGGTATGCATCCTTGATGTCGATTGATGCCAGAAGTTCTCCTCCTTGTAGGATGGAGACTACTGATCGAAATAATTCCATGCGAAAAGAGCGGATTTCCAGGAACTGGATCTTTGAGATCTAGAATGGGTCTGACATCTCCAATTGGTTTTGGCACCATGAAAAGGTTTGAATAAAACCCCAGCCCCTGCTCTTCCATGGGGACCATCATGATCAGTTTTTGCAACAAAAGACAGTCTAACGCGTGAAAGACTTCTTTTTCTCTGGATCTTTGGGACCATTTGATCTGAGGAAGCGAGGAGACGGGAATTCTCGGAACTCTAGTTTGTAACCTAAAGCTATTGTAGAGACCACCCATTTGTCTCGAAACTCCTGCCAGACCCATGCTATTAAAGCTCCGCCTGATGCGAAGTAAAGTAAATGTGCCTTGGGAATGCCTGTGTCACCCGTCCGCTCTGTGTCCCTCCGTCAGCTGAATGCACCTAAAAAATAGGTGCACTTATAGCCTACACAGCCCCTGCGTTGTGAACGTTGAGGCACGTCAACACCGTGCTAAGCCCCGCCCCCTCCTACCAACTTCCCGCCGCGCCCCCCACTCTTTTCAAAAAAGATTGCTTTCCCACGCGAGCGGGACTCCAATCCGACCGGATCTGCATGTGGGGGGGGGCTGGGATGTAGGAGAGCTGCTGGAAGAGAACCGCCGTGCTATGGCAGTGGAGGCGGGAGCGGCACGGCATACCGCCGACTGGTCCGCGTTCCTTCAGCCCCCTGGAGAGAGAGAGAGAGAAATACTTCTGTCCAGGTGGGGAATGTCTAAAAGAAAAGCCCTCCTTCCAACATCTTACCTGAGGCTTGGGACTAGGAGGAAGCATGCAGCTTGTACTGACACAGAGTGAGACTGACAAGCATGGAATCAGGTACATGCTCTTGACAGCCCCCGGTGGCGACTTTAGGCATGACAACATTTACTTAAAGGAGAAACCCCATAAGAATTAGAAAATTCCTTAGGAATCTCCACTTACCTTATCCAGCTGCAGGGTTCTGTAGTAAACCAGACAGACCCAATCTTCACCACTCACCATGGGCTCCATTAAAGAAAACTTTCAAGGACCGGGGCCCCTTTTTTATCAGGGGTTCCACACCCTTGGACATGTAAAGCACCCCGCCAGGAAATATGGCTGAAAAAAATCAAAGAACTGGATCCCAGGGTCCAGCTCTCTAAAAAGAGAAGCGTTACAGCAAAAACCTTGTTTCTGACGACACGAGGCCTGGGTACCATTCAATTCGGCCTGAAAAGACACTTTGAATGGATGCAGTTGCATAGTTTGCCCCAGCAAAGGAATACTCCAGTGGAGCTCAGCACAGCACATCTTTACTCGTGACCAACACCTAAGACACTGGTGAAAAAAAACTGAGGTACTTCTGGTAAGGGGAGAGGTTATATAGGGAGTTAAACTTCCTGTCTAGGGTATGCCAGCGTCCATCACCTTAAGGTGCCTATATAACCCATACAGTAATTACTGTGGCTCTGTGTCCCATGATATATGATAAAGAAAAATCAATCATGTTAAATGCAAACACAATCCAATTAAATTCAGTCCTGTAAATAAAATTGCTATATTTTTTTACATTCTATTACCACCATATGTACATGTGAACAAAATTTCCAGTGGCATCCTGCAAAAATGGTCTACATAATAGGAGCGTTTCCTTATTTTGAAGAGCATTCGAATATACTGTATGATCCGAATAAATGTGACACAAACAGTTTCTACAGCTAGTATAGAAATTGTTCAACATTAGGCACATTAGTAAGTTCACATTTGGCACAAAGTGTTGACAGTGGATATTTACTTCAAGGAGGCGTCTGACTCATCTTGCTGCACCAACTAGGTAAAACTCTAAAATTTTCCTCATGTAGCCTTTACTGAACTATATAGCAATTTAAGAGTGACTGTGTTGGGCCCCTGGGCTTTGGTGTCACCCTGCCAAGGAAATTGCCTTTTGAGAGTATACTAATGACAACTCCATTACAACACCAGTTACATCAAATGTCTTATGAGCACATATTCAGGTTTTTCTACTGCTAAGGCAGGCCATACACTGTTCGAATCTAGGCCGGTTCCTGCCGAATTGCCCGAGATTCAAACCATGTATGGACAGGCTGAATTACCAAGTTAATAGATTGGTACAATCAGCATGCTAGGTTTTACCAGCGATTATTGCTAGCGGCTGCTATAGCTGCAGCAATAATCATGGTGTTCTCCCTTCTGGAACAGACAATGGCCCAGCAGGAGGGGCTCCCGCATCACTGTGTGTGTTGATGGGAGAATCAAGCAAATTTCTTACAAGGGTTGCAGGAAAGAAATTACCTCTGTTTACGGTCACCCCCACCGTTAGCAAGGTCCTTCTGGTGCCAAGCTTTATGTGGTAATATGTCTCTGGTGGATGTGTATGGTTCTACATTCTGTAGCACATTGCTTTATCCTTCCTTTGCCCTGCCAATGCTGCCTCTCGGGTCTCAGCAACAGCCGGTCGCAGGTCCTGGCTTCCATGGGTGGCTTATTTTATGTGATTGTACATTAGGCTGTAATTGTGCATTTGGTTTTTCTGCTGGATATTATTTTGCCTGAGACAAATGAAATTTTCTGAAACCTATTTCTGCCTTCTGCTATTTATTAAGGGGTTTATGTACTAAAACTGAAGAGTGCAAAATCTGGTGCAGCTCTGCATAGAAACTAATCAGCTTCCAGATTATTTTTTGTTGTTTTTTTTTTTATCAATGCCTAATTGAACAAGCTGAAGTTAAAAGCTGACTGGCTTACATGAACAGCTGTACCATATGTTGCACTCTCCAGTTTTAGTAAACCAACTCCTTAGTTGACCCCTTAATGCTTCACAGAAACTCAGTAAGAGAGGGGTAGAGAAGGAAGTGCCACCTGAGTGTAGTATTAACAAATGATGTTTAATGACACTCAGGTGGCGCTTCCTTCTCTACCCCTCTCTCCATCACAGAGCCAGCTCTCTGAGGAAACAGCAGCCGCCTAGCCTACCAGCCTACTTTAACCATTACACTACCGGTTACCACTTAACCCTTGAACTTCCAGCCTGTCCCCTATGGACTAAGTTGCTCAGCCTTTTATATCTCCTGTTATATATGGACTTGTGTGTTTGCGCTTACAGTTACCAATACTCTGTTTGACAGAAACTCAGTAAGCCTCGGTTCACACTGGGACGACTTGTCAGGCGACCTAGCCGCCTGACAAGTAGCGTCCCGTTCTGTACAACGGAACCGTTCTAATCGGAGCGACGCAAGTCGCTCCAACTTAGAAAAAGGTTCCTGTACAACTTTGGGGGCGACTTGCATTGACTTCTATACGGAAGACGTTTTGCAAGTCACCGCTGAGTCGTGTCCTGGGTCGCCGGAGGCAGTCACGCTGCAAGTCATGCTGCCTCAGTGTGAGCCGACCCTAAATCACTTTTTGCTACTTGACTTTAACTTGGTCCCCCAGCCACAGTCCTTTTTACTGAATTTGTTACATGTGGAATTGCACTGTGATCCTTTCACAGAACACTCTAGATTCCCTGAGCTCCAGCTTATACCCTCCTAAGTAGACACACCAATAGTGCCCCAGAACTCTTACCCATGATCTGGTAATTTAAAGTGGATGTAAACCCTCTCCTATACCCAGTGTAGTGAAGAGCCTCAGATGATACACAGGGATGAAACAAATCTCCCTACATACGTTTTACATGTATATCTGCTGTCTTCAGTTAGCTATACTCTTTAGAATTCTTACATCATGTTAGAATTTTTACATCCTCATTCTGCAGTAGGCGTATAGTTTTGGCTTACACTGTGTGACATCAGTTTGGAGGAAAGGCACCCCCCCCACCACCACATAGGCAGAAGAACGAAGATACTTTCAGAGCTGTGTTGTGACAAGACCAGCTCTCTGCTAATCTATTTATAACACCCACCCAGACACAGATCTCAGGCTGGTTTTTATCTCCCGTCTCAGAGAACTTGTCAGAAGTTATCATACTGATAACAGGAGGAACAAACCGTAGAAAGGCATGGGACTCAGAGCTTTGGAAAGAGATAAGTAAACACTACAGATATATGCGCCTAGGAATTTCATGAATCGGGTTTACATCCGCTTTAAGATTTACTACTTTTAAGTCAGATTATTATCCGACTGCATGCTCTCGTTTAATTGTATGATTTCTTTTTCGATTACCCATTTAACACCCCCCCACCCCCTCCTTTACAACCATAAATCTTTTTCTTCCATGTCATCCACCCCTTTTTTTTACTCTTCGTCCCTCAGGTATTATTTACCTTTCTTTCTCTATTCTGTGCGTCTACTTTCTCCCCCGACGCATCTAGCTTGCCATGGCCATTACTTACATTCAAGTCGGAGCTCATATTGTGCCCTTACTGTACCAAAGGCCTGAATAATTCATCCAAATTAGCTCAGTCTTTCTGGATGCGCAAGACCAAAGCAGTGGTTTATCCTTTCCAGGAAACTCACTTTCAAACAGGACGTAACCCATAACATGGCATAACATAACATAAGTCATAACAGATACTATTATATAGTATCACAACACAAACCCTGAACAAAGGGAAAAGACAAAGGCTTGTCCATTGCCATTTACAAACTTTTCTATCCAACACCTAGAAAAAAAAAAAAAAAAAGATTCTGCAGGAATATATATTTTCCTGACATTACAGATTTGGAACAAAAAACCTTTCATAATAGCAACTTTTTCCAACAAAATCTAAACCATGGTGGCCAAATATAAATGTCAACTCTTCATGATTTTCCAGGGCACCATTCTAATAGATGGGGACTTCAATCTCACCTTGAAACCACAAATGGGCATTAGACTGAAAAAGGGAACACGCGCAGGCCATCGCCAAAAGGCTGCTTTCATTGGAAACTTTAGAAATCAATCAACAAGCCTAATTGTAACTCATGCTAGCAAAATCTTGGACACTAGAAAAGAGTTTCTCTGCATCTATGGAATTTTCACTCACACCCCCCTGGGTAAACTTAAAGCGGTTTTAAACCCAAAATAAATTATATTGCAGCTTACCAATTCTTAGATGCGGTGGCTGCATTTGTATCATTTTTTAGGCTCTTTCCTTTATTTGATTTTCCAACAGAACAAGCTGTCTTGCAGATGTAGCAGTTAGAGGGTTGAGACAAACCATATAACAATGACAGGGTTGCTTACAATGATCAGTTTTATGTAAAACCTTTATCCCCCCCCCAAAAAAAAAGTTGCTGTAACTACTTATAAAATTATTAGCTGGAGTTTGGCTTCAATTTGTTAGTGTATATAAATCCACTAGCATATCAATACCCCCCCCCCCCCAGACTAACAATGATGCTGTCCAAAGGTGTGTCAGTGCTCCTTCATAAAGAAGGTAGGACCTCTAAGACAGGAGGTGTGTTACTACTGAGACCACAAAATGAAAACAGAGGGAAAAGTCTAGAAAAAGAAAACTACCACAGCCACCGCATCATCTAATGGATTAGTAAACTGCAACAGAGTACATTTTTGGTTTTGGGTTCGATACTGCTTTAAGCAATGCTGCTATGAGTGCAATAAATGCAGAAAACCTCTTTACATCCTTGACTTAAAGAGGAGTTCCACCCAGGGAGCCGGTTAAAAAAAAAAAAAAAATTAAAAGTCAGCAGCTACAAATACTGCAGCTGCTGACTTTTAATTGGACACTTACCTGTCCCAGGGTCCAGCGATGCGGGGGATCGAAGCCCCGCACGTCTCCCCCTTCATTCAGCGGCGCCGGCATTGCAACTGTGGGCGCCGGGTTGTGGCCTCACAGCCTGGCACCCACTGCGCGTGCGCGAGCAGCGCCGCGATTGGCCTCTCAGTCACCTGGGACCTGTAATGGGTCCCAGATGATTGACAGGAGGGAGGGAGCAGAGCAGAGCCCTTCCTGTGCCGAGGGGGAAGTGATGTCACCAGCCCAGGCAGTGGAAGGGGCAGACTACGAGGGACCCCCTAGCAACAGGCATTTAGAGGTGAGTAAAAAAAAAAAAAAAAAAAAATCCACTTTTATTTGTTTTTTTTTATGTATTTTTGTTTTTTTTGGGTGGAACCACACTTTAACATAACCCATATACAGTGCCTTGCAAAAGTATTTACCCCCTTGGCTTTTTACCCATTTTGTTACATTACAGCCTTTAGTTCAATGTTTTTTTTAAATCGGAATTATATGTGATGGATCAGAACACAACAGTCTAATTTGAAGTAAAATTAGAAAAATATATACATAAAACTATTTTTCAGAAATAAAAAACTGATAATTGGCATGTGCATATGTATTCACCCACTTTGTTATGAAGCCCATAAAAAGCTCTGGTACAACCAATTACCTTCAGAAGTCACATAATTGGTGAAATGATGTCCACCTGTGTGCAATCTAAGTGTCACATGATCTGTCATTACATACACACACACACCTTTTTGAAAGGCCCCAGAGGCTGCAACACCTAAGCAAGAGGCACCACTAACCAAACACTGCCATGAAGACCAAGGGACTCTCCAAACAGGTAAGGGACAATGTTGTTGAGAAGTACAAGTCAGGGTTAGGTTATAAAAAAAAGATCCAAATCTTTGATTATCCCTAGGAGCACCATCAAATCTATCACAACCAAATGGAAAGAACATGGCACAACAGCAAACCTGCCAAGAGACAGCAAAACTCATGGACTGGACAAGGAGGGCATCAGAGAGGCAGCACAGAGACCTAAATTAACACTGGAGGAGCTGCAGAGTTCCACAGCAGAGACTGGAGTATCTGTACATAGGATGACAATAAGCCGTACGCTTCATAGAGTTGGGCTTTATGGCCAGAAGAAAGCCATTACTTTCAGCAAAAAACAAAATGGCATGTTTTGAGTTTGAGAAAAGGCATGTGGGAGACTCCAAAAATGTATGGAGGAAGGTGCTCTGATGAGACAAAAATTGAACTTTTTGGCCAAAGAAAACGCTATGTCTGGTACAAACCCTACACATCACCCAAACACCATCCCCACAGTGAAACATGGTGGGGATGTTTTTCTGCAGTCGGGACTAGGAAACTGGTCAGAGTTGAGGGAAAGATGGATGGTGCTAAATACAGGGATATTCTTGAGTAAAACCTGTACCACTCTGTGTGTGTGATTTGAGGCAAGGATGGAGGTTCACCTTCCAGCAGGACAATGACCCCAAACACACTGCTAAAGCAACACTTGAGTGGTTTAAAGGGAAACATGTAAAAGTGTTGGAATGGCCTAGTCAAAGCCCAGACCTCAATCCAATAAAAATCCTGGGGTAAGACTGAAGATTACTGTTCACAAGCGCAAACCATCCAACTTGAAGGAGCCGGAGCAGTTTTGCAAGGAGGAATGGGCAAAAATCCCAGTGGTAAGATGTGGCAAGCTCAGAGACTTATCCAAAGCGACTTGGAGCTGTGGCAGCCACAAAAGGTGGCTCTACAAAGTATTGACTTTAGGGGGGTGAATAGTTATGCACATTGACTTTTTCTGTTATTTTGTCCTATTTGTTTGCTTCACAATAAAAAGAAAAAAAATCTTCAAAGGCAGCAAGGTCTCTGCACAAAACACGCTCCAGTTGACGTCCCTATGACGAAATGCGTAGGGCGTGGCCTATTCTGACGCTTTTGCATCATCTCCCAGAGGATCACCAACTTAAATCTGACGCTCTCCTGTTTTGATGATATTTGGTTGCCTATTATAAACTGCTTAAATGTGAGTACCATTCTGTCATCTGCGTTCAATAAAGAGTGTTTTATGGTTTTACGCTATGGAATCTCCTCTTTCTTCTCTTATGCCTAAAACGTCACCGTGACCCAGAAACAGCCTGTGGATTGCCGCACAGTGGCATACACTGCGACTGCGCATTACCCCCGCAGGGGTTAAAGAAGCTGCCTAAAACGTCACCGTGACCCAGAAACAGCCTGTGGATTGCCGCACAGTGGCATACACTGACTGCGCATTACCCGCGCAGGGGTTAAAGAAGCTGGTGAGTGTCCGCATGATCACAAGACACGAGCACCTGGTCACCAAGATTAATACAAATACCTGCCTTGTTTTACAAAGATGTCAAGTTTTTCACTTAAACTGCACTGAGCACTAGTCACGATTTAACCTATGTAATTATTCAGCAATGTTATGTTTGTCAGTCATTATATGGGGTTTTTATGCGGATGGAATAGCTTTGGCTAAAGTCATTTTTTTATTTCATCCCCTGTTCCCCTTCCCCCTCCCCCAATTCAAAGGGGGCCAACCTAGCCGTTATATTTGCTATATGCGATTTTGTTTATATTTTGTTTATAATTTACATGCGATTTTACATGTGGGATCTGGCTACACACGATTTACAAAGTATTTTTTAAACTAGGACAACGTTTCACCTACACACTCCAAAGGGGGTCACTTTGCTGTTTTACGTTTGGTTTTATTTTCGTTTAATTTTTTATTTGCAATTTTGGTTTATACTTTATATGCGACTTTACATATGGGATTTGGCTACACACGATTTACCAAGTATTTCTATGAATTAGGACTGTGCCACACCCACACACTAACCCTTCACTTACCTTCCGTTTTTTCCACCTTGGTGGAAATCACATTTGTGGAGGCAGCAGTCCTTTATGCGATTTCTTCCATTGTTTCCATTTTTTTTCATTTTCTCCACTTTTTTCTCCACTAGGACAACGTTACACCTACGCACTCCAAAGGGGGTCACTTTGCTGTTTTATGTTTGGTTTTATTTTCATTGAATTTTTTATTTGCAATTTTGGTTTATGCGACTTTACATATGGGATTTGGCTACACACAGTTTACCAAGTATTTCTATAAATTAGGACAGCGCCACACCCACACACTAACCCTTCACTTACTTCCTGAATCTCGCTTACTGCAAATTCCTGCATCTTCTGCTGCATGTGATATTCATACCAAATCAAGAAACAAACCGACCTGTGAAAAGGTGAAAAAGCTTCTTACAATGCTTGCAAACCTTTAACTCTCCTAAAAGCCAGCAGCGTTTTTGCAGAAAAATTGCTTGACGCTTGTAAACTGCTTGGGTGTTAATTTAGTTGGCCAGAATAATTAATTTATTCTGGCCATTGAAATGATTTAAACGCTCAACCACTAAATGCACCTAGTGTTAACACGCGTTTACAAGCTTCAAGTGTTTTTTCTGCCCAAACTCTGCTGCTCCTGGACTTACTGGCAGTGGATTTTTCTATTGCCTCTAAACTCTCCTGTCACTAAATGCTGCTAAAAAAGTCTCTGTACATGGTGCACACACAGGCAAATATGGAGAGTAGTTTATAGGCAGAAAAAAACAAAACAAAAAAAACCCCAAAATGCGTCTAGAAGAGGCTGCAAAATATCCTGTGTGCATGAGGGTTAAGTTTTTAGAGGACCGTTAGAAAAATGACAAATATGAAGAAGAAAAGGATAGCAGTAGTTCAGAAAATGAGATTAAGTTGCATGTATATGTTGCGTCAGTTTCCTTTTCTCAATTAATTTTTTAAAGCACCAAGTTAAACCTCGCTATGGAGCTTAAATATTGAGGGTGACTTTACAGCGCCCAATTTTCTTTGCATTTGGCGCTAAAAGGGGCAAATCTGAGGGTTTTTTTTATGTTTCTTGCTTTTTTTGTTGCATTTGAAGAAAAGGGGGATGGTTATCATATACAATCCTTGTTATTCCATTTGAAATAAAAATAAAAGTTTTGTTTATTTAAAATAATCAAGAATACTTTAATATATACTGCATTTTGTGTTCCCAGTGTAACAAAATTACTCCAAAATGATTTTTTCCCCCCCAATTTTTTTAGAAACAAAAAAAAAAAAAACAAAAAAAAAAAACAAAAAAAAAAAAACACAAATGGCTACAAAATTTGATACCTCTATTCCGAACATGAAAAATTGTTGACAGCCAGCACTCGGGTGCCTAAGTATACAAACCCTAGTGGTAATTTTTTTTAAAGTTCATTCCCATCCGCTCCAATAGGACTGTAGATATACAAAATTATTCTTGGCATTGCAGCTCTCTTCAGTCTGATGAAATCTTCAAGCACCTAAAGACCATGCATACACTGGCCTTTTGCAAATCCTTAAAATAAAAACACTTCAAATACTCACAAAAGGTACTTGAAAATCAGCATATAAAAACACAGCATGCATCTAGGTATGGATCTCTTGGACGACCAGCTATGGGACTCACTTAAAACCTTCTGTCACTGGTGGAAATACCATTTTCAAGTGCATATTGTGCAGGTCAGTTATCATTGATGAAGAAGACATAGCCTTATAAATCACATCCAGCAGTATGCACAACTCAGACAGCAATGGACGGTCGTTAATGGGGTCCTATAGAGCAGTGGTTCTCAACCCTGTCCTCAAGTACCCCCAACAGGCAATGTTTGCAAGTTTTCCTTTATCTTGCACTGGTGCTTTAAATCAGAGTGAATGGCTTGGTATTTTGGATAGCTATTTTATCTAAGAGAAATTCCCAAAACATGGCTTGTTGGGGGTACTTGAGGACAGGGTTGAGAACCACTGCTATAGACTGCATTCTGAGGAGATCCACATCTGGATGGATGCTCTGTTTTAGAGGTTGTTTTTCAAAGTACCCTTGTATGCAATGGAAGTGGTGCCTTAATATCAATCGACTTCCTGACTCAATCCCTTTCTCAAACGCTAAGTCTGCAGTCCCTGACCAGCACAAATGTCTGCATTATTTTTGTTATGCAGGCTTCAAAAAGTAATTTTCAGAAAATAATAATAATCAAACACCAACCTACTGGGAATTTGATTTTGAAAGGAAAAAAAAAACAAAACACATTGGCTGTTTTACAGTGACATACAAGTGTATACAAGACGCGGTCCAGTTTTATTTGACCTGGCCACAGGTCCTTATGCTAATGTCGTTCTACTATATGTTATTACTATTTAAAATAAATTAAAAAAAAAAAGTAGTAATAAATTACACCATATCCAACGTTGCATCTATCCTAATCAAATTCAGTAACCATTTCCATACAAGCTGGCTGATGGCAGCCTCATCATTCACTAATCAATAGATTACATCTCAAAAATGCCTCTCCCTACTTTAGACCAAGATGCAGTGGGAACGCCTTTCACTAACAAAAGCTTTTGACCACTATCAAACATGCCCCAGCAGGTAAAAGCCTGGGTCTAGAAGGGTTAAGACAAATTTTATATCTAACTTTAAGAACTTCTTACTTATTCCTTACCAGGTATTCATCTCCATCTCCCACGATGACCAGTTTCCAGACCAATTTTTGGACGCTCACGTTTCTTTTCCTCAAACCTGACCAAGACTTATGCTCCAATTTTTGACAAATTTCACTCATAGGTGACCTCAAGCTCTATGCCAAAATGACTGCCAAGAGACATGAACCCCTACTCCCTAATGTAATTCAACAGGACCAGGTATCTGTGCAAGACTGCAAGGCCAGGAGATAATAGTCCGTTATTAATGCAACATGCTAAAGACTCACAAATTCCCATATGCCTCCTCTCTGTTAATGTAGAAAAGGTGTTAGATGAGACCCACTGATCTTTCCTTATACACCTTGTGGAAACTAAATTTCAAATAAAACAATGGTGCTATACTTCCCATAATCTGTTCAGGTCTGAGTAAATGACTCCCTCTCACCCAGATTTTAAATCAGGAATGGTATCAACCCCTGGTCCATCACAAAAGGAACATTTGGCTATTGTCCTTACACAATCTCTTGAGTATGAAAAAAAGAGCCATTTACACATAAAATTCTACAGTTTTTTTTCTGTTAATTTCCTATTAGATGTCACTCAGCCCCATATATCCATGCCCTCAATGAATTTTAATGCTTTAAAGCCTTGAGTAACTTTATAATGGAGATGCCTTTATAATGGAGATGCATTTAAAATGACCCAGTTCGTATAATTCGTTTGCACATCAAACCTTCTGCGAGACTACTCGTTTCAAAATATGCAGTCAATCTTGCAAATATCTGAGGATCCAATTACTCGCAAACTGTGTGTCCATATAGAAAATCTTTAAACCCCATAAACATCCAAGACAAAATCGTGAGGACTAGTGCTCCATCTGCCAACAATTACTGGATACATTCTCAACACATGGATTCGTTGACGTAGTAAATTTGCAGCATTAACCCCTTCACGCTGACCGTATGCAAATATGCATTCATGGCTTGAAGGGGCCCGGTACTGTTTTTTTAGTGATAACCAATTTTGGCTAAAAGCCGCTCGGTCGTTATTCTAAAAGGAGCATGAGGTGACATCCACCCCCTTCCGCTGCTCTTCCCGGGCGTCCCATCCCACTGGAAGGCCCAAGCCACCAACCGGCATGTCCCGAAAAAAGCCAGATTCAGCTTTGATCGGGTCTCATCCTGGAAGAGACGTCACTTATGGTTTACTCGGCTGCCAATGGCACGATTAAAAAAATAAAACAATGACATATTCAGAAACGCAGATTTTGGCGATTTGAATACTTTTAAGTGCAAAGGAGGGATTTGGTGTCTTGGGGATCCCTCCATAATGAGTACCTGTCACCACCTATTACTGTCACAAGGGATGTTTACATTTCTTGTGACAGCAATAAAAGTGATTTCTTTTTTAATGGACAATGTTAAAAAATAAAATCAATAAGTAAAAAAAATATATATATATATTTTTTGAAAGCACCCCCGTTCCCATGCAGCAAAGAAAACGCAAGTTGCGCCCGCAAATGTAAATTGTGTGAGGTATCGCCGAAATCAGAGCGAGAGCAATAATTCTAGCAAAGGACCTCCTCTAACTCTAACCTGGTAACTTAATTATAATATAATAACCGTAGTTTGTTGCCATTCCATGAGTGTGCGCAATTTCAAGGCATGACATGTTGGGTATCTGTTTACTCGACGTAACATCTTTCACATTATACAAACAAATTGGGCTTACTTTGCGGTTTTGTTTTTTTAATTCATGAAAGTGTCTTTTTTCCCAATAAATTGCGTTTGAAAGACCGCTGCGCAAATACAGTGCGACAAAAAATGTGCAACGATCGCCATTTTATTCTCTAGGGTCTCTGCAAAAAAAAAAAATATATATATATATTAATGTTTGGGGGTTCTCAGTAATTTTCTACCACAAAATATGGATTTTAACGTGTAAGCAACAAATGTCAGAAATAGGCTTAGGCATGAAAGGGTTAAACATCATTCCAAGGACGATCCTTTTTGACAACTCTGCATTTCCCCCAGCCATGGAAAAATACAAAAATTCTTAATCTGACACAATCACACCCTCTGCAGACTAGCCCAAATCTTGTGCAGAAGGCTCAAGCCCCGCCTTTGTGGATCACTCTCAATCCTCCTCTGCCACATCCCAAAGGCTACATCACCAAATGCAATTTTTCTTAAAGTCAATTGCTCACAAAACAAAAATTTTAGGAGGAACTAACCCTACTTGAAGAGCTTCTAAAGTCATCATCTCTCTCCCATTGTGTCGCAAATATTACCCATTTTTATCATATGTTCATTCCTCCCTAACTATATGGAGAAATGGTCAAGGGAACTTGGGTCCCCTCCAGAACATAATGCTTGGGAGAATGCATTTTCCCTTACCCATGGCCTATCCAGTACAAGAAAAGTACTGCAAAATTCTAACCTGATGGTACAGGCACCCTATCATGATCCACACCTATTTTTAATACTCCCAGGTTCCTAGGTGAGATAGCTCAAGAAGGGAATATGACCTGCATTTGGTGGGCATGTCTCCAAATTAAACAATCATGAGACACATTTCTATCTCTCCGTGTGTCAACTATAGGTATGAACATCCCTAGTATCCCCCAAAAACACTTCTCCCTGATCTCTGGATTGATTCAATTCATCAAGACCGACATCTGCCACCTTCTTCATTCCACATAAGCAGTAATACATTAGCAGAATAGGTTACAATACTAAACTCCACTGTTAGAACTCCTAATAGCAGAAAGATGAAAAACAAAGCATACACTCACACTTAGGCCACTTGGATAACCTTTACAAACTCCCTCAAGTTATGGGATGTTTTCCATACATAACTCGTGACCCTTACCAGATGAGATGGCATGGCTGAGGGTATTCCTTACCCCCTTTTCCTCACAACCCCCCCCTTTTTGCTCTCTTCTTCCATTCTACCTCCTACTCTATTTCCATTATTGACATCCCAGTTAAACCCCACTGCTATAGACCTCCCCCTTCCATATACAGTGGATATAAAAAGTCTACACACCCGTTAAAACGTCAGGCTTCTGTGATGTAAAAAAACTCAATTGAAAAATGAACTGAAATCTTTTAGGGAGGGTCAATAAAAACAAACTAAAATAATGTGGTTGCATAAGTGTGCAAACCCTCTTATAACACTGGTTGTAGCGGTGTTCAGAATTAACCGCTTCAGCCCCAGAAGGTTTTACCCCCTTCCTGACCAGAGCACTTTTTACAATTTGGCACTGCGTCACTAACTGCTAATTGCATGGTCATGCAATGTTGTACCCAAACAAAATTTGCGTCCTTTTTTTGCCACAAATAGAGCTTTCTTTTTATGGTATTTGATCACCTCTGCGGTTTTTATTTTTTGCGCTATAAACGGAAAAAGACCAAAAATTTTGAAAAAAAATTATATTTTCTACTTTTTGTTATAAAAAAAAAAAAAAAAAAAAGAATCAAATAAACTCAATTTTAGTCATACATTTAGGCCAAAATGTATTCAGCCACATGTCTTTGGTTAAAAAAAAAAAAAAAGTCAATAAGCGTATATTTATTGGTTTGAGCAAAAGTTATAGCGTCTACAAACTAGGTTACATTTTCTGGAATTTACACAGCTGTTAGTTTACGACTGCCTATCTCATTTCTTGAGGTGCAGGGCAGTACAAACCCCCCCCAAATGACCCCATTTTGGAAAGTAGACACCCCAAGGAAATTGCTGAGAGGCATGTTGAGCCCATTGAATATTTTATTTTTTTGTTCCAAGTGATTGAATGATAAAAAAAACCAAAATATTTTACAAAAATCTGCTTCTTCCGAGTACATCACATGTGTGGGACTTCTTGGGAACCTAGCCGCGTACCGGGCCCCGAAAACCAAGCACTGCCTTCAGGATTTCTAAGGGTGTAAACTTTTGATTTCACTCCTCACTACCTATCAGTTTTGAAGGCCATGCAATGCTAAGATGGCACAACCCCCCCCCCCCCCATGACCCCATTTTGGAAAGTAGACACCCCAAGCTATTTGCTCCAAACTACATACATTTTTAAAAGCCTTTAGAGGTTACCACTTTAGATTTACAGAGGAGGTCTACTGCTAAAATTACTGCCCTCGATCTGACCTTCGCGGTGATATCTCACATGCATGGTGCAATTGTTGTTTACATTTGACGCCAGACCGACGCTTGCGTTCACCTTTGTGCAAGAGCAGGGGGGGACAGGGGTGCTTTTAATTTTTTTTTTGCTTTTTATCTTATTTTTAAACTGTTCCTTTCATTTTTTTTTTTTTTTTTTTATCATTTTTATTGTTATCTCAGGGAATGTAAATATCCCCTATGACAGCAATAGGTAGTGACAGGTACTCTTTTTTTTTTTTATAAAAAATTGGGGTCTATTAGACCCTAGATCTCTCCTCTGCCCTCAAAGCATCTGACCTCACCAAGATTGGTGTGATAAAATGCTTTCCCAATGGTGCTGTTTACATCCGGCGAAATCTAAGTCATGAAATTCTCGTAGCTTCCGGTTTTAGGCCATAGAGATGATTGGAGCCATTCTGGTCTCTGATCAGCTCTATGGTCAGCTGGCTGAATCACCGGCTGCATTCTCGGGTTCCCTGTTGGGACAGGAGAGCCAGAGAAAACCATGGAAGACGGTGAAAAGGGGGGGGAACATTCCCTTCCACTGCTTGTAAAAACAGTCGAGACTAATTAGCCGCTAGGTTTGCTTTTACATGAAAGCTGACCGCTGGCTGAAAAGAATGATACCAAGATGATACCTAAACCTGCAGGCATCATTCTGGTATAACCACTCAAAGTCCAGCAACATACCAGCCTGTGGGCTGCATGAAAAAAAAAAAAAAAAAAAAAAAAAAGGATTGATCGGTGGGTATGCCCACCATTGGAATAGCTCCCCTTCATCCACCCACTTCTAATGATGGGCATACATGCACCATTTATATATGCTGAAGCATGGGGGCATCCGCCCCAAAAGTTAGGAGCAAATCACTCCTCCGCCCCCATGCTTCGGCATATATGCTCTTTTTTTTTTTTTTTTTTTTAACTGTGGTGGTGAAATCACCCCCTACAGCGCTGAAGTCACGGATTTATGTATCGTGGGAGCAAACGCTGTTGCTGTCAAGATAAATAAATCCACGCTGCAACTGAATGGCGTACCTGCTAAGCAAATGATGGTTAATAAAACAAAGTAACATTACAGTATAACAGTAATGCCGCGTACACACGACCGGACTTTATGGCATACTTGGTTTGGCAGACGGGAGTCCGCCGGACAATCTGATCGTGTGTAGGCTCCCGCGGACTTTTCCTTCCCAAAAGTCCGACGGACCTAGAAATGAAACATGTTTCGAATCTTTCCTTCGTAACTCCACCGGACTCGGTTCCTGACGGACTGCCAGTTCGTCTGTATGCTGGTCCGACGGACCAGATGCGACGCAAGGGCAGGGTACTGCATCTCACGCTCGCTGCAATAGGAAAAACAAATGTTCCTATTGCGGAGAGCGCGGGGCATACCAGGCCCTTAGGTCTGGTATGGATGTTAAGGGGAACCCCCTACGCCGAAAAAAAATGGTGTGGGGTCCCCCCCAAAATCCATACCAGTCCCCTGATCCGAGCACACAGCTCGGCTGGTCAGGAAAGGGGGTGGGGACGAGCGAGCGCCCCCCCTCCTGAACTGTACCAGGCAGCATGTCCTCAACATGGGGGGTGGGTGCTTTGGGGCAGGGGGGCGCCCTGCGGCCCGCCACCCCAAAGCACCTTGTCCCTATGTTGATAAGGACAAGGGCCTCTTCCTGACAACCCTGGCCATTGGTTATCGGGGTCTTATCGGAATCCAGGAGCCCCCTTAAATAAGAGGGCCCCCAGATTCCGGACCCCCACCCTATGTGAATGAGTATGGGGTACATGGTACCCCTAGCCATCCACCTAGGGAAAAAGTGTTAATAAAAAAACACTACACAGGTCTTCTTCCAGCTTCGGTGGTCTTCTTCTGACTTCGGGGGTCTCTCCGGTTCTTCTCCACTTTCGCCGGCCTCTTCTCCCGTTGTTCGACCTCTTCTCCGCGCTCTCCAGGTCTTCTGCCGGGCTCCTCCACTCTCTTCTGCTCTTTTGCCGCCCTTTTGCTAGCCGTGGCCCGGACTTCTGCCTTTTGTCTTCATCCGATGTTGACACAATGCTCTCTCCGGCTGGAATGCTCTCTGAGCACTCCGATGTGACTTATATAGGCGGCGATCCCGCCCCCTAATGCCGTCACAGTCCCTGGGCATGCTGGGACTGTGATGGCATAAGGGGGCGTGGTCACCGGGTAATGTTGACCACGCCCCCTTATGCCATCACAGTCCCAGCATGCCCAGGGACTGTAAAGGCATAAGGGGGCAGGGTCACCGCCTATATAAATCACATCAGAATGCTTAGAGAGCATTCCAGCCAGAGAGAACGTCGTGTCAACATCGGATGAAGAGAAGAGGGAAGAAGACAAGAAGACAAGGCTGCAGAAGTCTGGGCCACCTCTAGCAAAAGAGCGGCATGAAGATAGTGGAGGAGCTGGCAGAAGAACTGGAACAACGGGAGCAGAGGTCGAACACCGGGAGAAGAGGCCAGAGGGAGCGGAGAAGAACCAACCGGACGCCGGGAGAAGAGGCTGGAGGGACCCCCAAAGTCGGAAGAAGACCCCTGGAGCTGTCTAATAAATTACTTTAAAAACCTGTGTAGTGTTTTTTTCTTGACACTTTTCACCAGGTGAATGGCTAGGGGTACCACGTACCCCATACTCATTGACATAGGGTGGGGGGCCGGGATCTGGGGGCCCCTGGATTCCGATAAGCCCCCCCGCCCGCAGACCCCGACAACCAACGGCCAGCATGGGGGCATCCACCCGCAAAAGGTAGGAGCAAATCGCTCCTCTGCCCCTGCTGTCCCCATGCTTCGGCATATATGCTCTTTTTTTTTTTTAACTGTGGTGGTGAAATCACCTCCGATAGCGCTGGAGTCACGGCTTTACGTATCGTGGGAGCAAACCCTGTTGCTGTCAAGAAATAAATCCGCGCTGCAGCTGAATGGCGTACCTGAAAACAAAAAAATGTTTAACAGTAAAACACAGTAAACAGTAAAGTATAAAAAAATTACATACCTGCAAAGCAAACATGATAAAACATAATAAAAGATTGCAGAGTAGAATACAGTAAAGGAGAGAGAGAGAGCGAGAGAGAGAGCGAGAGAGCGAGCGAGAGAGCGAGCGAGAGAGCGAGCGAGAGAGCGAGAGAGAGAGGAGAATAAAACGACAACTATTTTTTTTTTTTTACATTTTTTGTAACTAACTTTTGTAACTGTAACCGGTTCCAGGTTCGGGTCTCTCAAAATGGGATGGCATCTTGGGAGACCCTGTGAAAGTGTGCCTAGTCTGTGCAATGCTGTACCCTACGCTAAAACTCAACTATTGTATGGTAGCGCTCAAAACATTCACCAATGCAAAGACCAGGATTGTCAGGACAGAAGGGACAATAATAGCGGGTGTCACGCCTATATCCGCGCTTTCTACAGATACGACATTTTCTTTGGGGGGCTTGTTGGGTAGGGGTACTCGGGAGGACATAAGGAAAATGCCTCTCATGCAGCCGGCTTACTGCATTTGGTTGGGGAAGGTGAGGTGGAGCACCGTCTGGAAACAGAAGGGCTCTGACGATCTCTTCCTGGAATTTAAGGAAGGATCCAGTCCGTCCTGAAGCTCTGTATAGCACATGAGCGTTAAGCAAAGCCAATTGAAATAAGTATACAGACACTTTTTTTTATTCCAGCGTCTGGCCTTACGGGCAACTAGGAACGGCGCCAACAACTGATCGTTGAGGTCCACCCCTCCCATATTTTGGTTATATTCGTGGACACAGAGGGGTTTCTCCACAACACCAGTCGCCGTTGTAATTTGGACAGTCGTGTCTGCATGAAGGGAGGTAAGAACGAAAACATTCTTATCCCTCCACTTCATAGCGAGCAAGTTATTACACTTCAAGCAGGCTCTCTCCCCCAGCCTAAGATGGTAATCTACAAGCCGCTGGGGAAAGCCCCGGTGATTAGATCACACGGTGCCACATGCTCCAATCTGATGATCAAACAAGTGACTAAAAAGTGGCACGCTCATGTAATAATTGTCCACGTACAAGTGGTACCCCTTTCCGAATAAGGGTGACACCAAGTCCCACACAATCTTGCCAGCGCTTCCCATGTAGTCAGAGCAGTTTGTCGGCTCTACGTGAATATCTCTTCCCTCGTAAACCATAAAACTTATGTATAGCCTGTGGACCTGTCACAGAGCTTATACATCTTGACCCCGTATCTGGCATGCTCGCTGGGAAGGTACTGTTTGAATGACAAGCGGCCAGAAAACTTAATCAGGGACACATCAACGCAGACAACTTGATGGGGAGTAAACAAGTCTGCAAAACATTGGTTGAAGTGGTTTATGATGGGCCGAATTTCGTAGAGCCGATTGTATCCAGGGTCTCCACAAGGACGACAGAGTTCATTGTTGTTGAAGTGCATGAACCGCAAAATCTGCTCGTATCATGCCATGGAAGCAGAGAACATGGGCATATGGTGAATTGGGTCAGTGGACCAATATGACTGCAACTCATTCTTTTTGGTTATGCGCATGAGGAGAGTTAGGCTCAGAAAGATCTTAAATTTGGAAACCGTAATTGGTTTCCAATCTCTGGCAAGGGAAGACTGGGAAATAGTGGCGATGTGTTGACCAGCGTACAAATTGCTTTGGTCCACAATAGATCTATAGAGATCTTCGGTGAAAAACAGCGAATAAAAATCAAGTGACGTAAAATCAACTGTTTCCACCTGAATGCCGGGTTGGCCAGTGAATGGGGGAAGTACGGGTGCTGCAGAAGTGGTGGGTTCCCAGTTAGGATTGGCGAATGCAGCAGGAAGGGCTCTATGGGCACAACGGGCCTATGTTCGTCTTCTTGGTGGCAGCGGGATACTACTTGTGCTTGCCACCTCGCCAGCTTGAACTGCACTTATAGGACTCGCCACGTCACCAAGTGTTACTGGATGTACGACCAGGGTGTACTAGGCCGCTGGTGCTTGCCAGTTCACCAGAAGGAATAGCGGCGCTAGTATTTCTCTGCTCCATACAAGAGCCCTGCGGTTCTTGCACCTCAACAGCAGAAGAAGATTGGGGTCTGGTACGCCTGACCTTGGCAGGGACCACAACTCCATCATCAGAGCGATCTGTCATGGAGCCGCTGCTGTCTACAGATTCGTATTCTGAGCCTGAATCTGACAGATGAGTGACTTCCTCTTCACTATCTGTCATGCTCAGAAACGTATAGGCCTTCAAATCGCCCGTTAGGTACCTGGTAGTAGAGCCTGACTTGTAGGAGGAGACCTCTCATACAACACTAGTTCAGGAGCCACTGGAGTGGGGACAGTGGTCTCGTGGGCACAGTGGGGTAGGGGGGTGCCTTGTGAGGTAGAAGTCTTTAATGCTGGTGCAGAGTAGAGATCCTTCCAGGGATGGCTGGGCTGCAGGTGAAGGCGATCAGCGAAGGACAGCAGGCTGAAACGCTGGGAGATGCAGGTGCAGTGGTCACTGGAGCTGAAGGTGCAGCAGCACACGGAGCTAACGGCAAGCAAAGGCAGGGTCAGACAGTCCGGGTCGGCAGGCAATCAAGGCAGGTAGTAACGGCAGGCAAAAGGCAGAGTCAGTAATCAGGCAGAGGTCGGCAATGGGTACTGGCAGAGATTGCAGCAGGGTCAGACAAGCTGGGTCAGTATAGCAGACAGATCAATCAGGTGCAGGTAACAATTCACAGGAGCTGAAGACGAAACAGCAGCGCGCCAGTGCAGCTGGAAGAGCTTTATGCGTTCAGTGGCGCCAAACAACGTTAATGCGCGCACACACCCCCGTCGCACACCCGAGGGACGCGCTGATGCACAGCAATAGCTAGGCATTGCTGCATAGTTTGAACAGGGGCGCACAGGCGCATGCATATGTCCCGGTCTGGTGCTGACAGATGCCCGACATTGCCCCCCCCCAAAGGGCAGCCTCCGGATGCCCAAACACCACCTTTTCTCAGGATGGGCAGAGAAATAAGCGCAAACTAATTGCCTGACGTGAACGTTGCTGTTAGGTTCCCAGGAATTATTCTCTGGACCGTAACCTTTCCACTTAATTAGAAACTGATTTTGTCCTCGTATTCTTCTGCAGTCAAGGATAGCCACAACCTCAAAACTCCTCACTTCCATCCACTAAGATGGGTTCAGGAGGTCTGGTTCCTCTATCAGGGAAAGGGTCAGGTATGGCAGGCTTCAGTAGTGACACATGGAATACCGGGTGAATCCTGAGAGAATCAGGCAGAGTTAGTTCGTATGACACTTCATTAATTTTTCTCTTAACCGGAAAAGGTCCCATAAACTTAGGTGCCAGCTTCTTAGAAGGACAGGCTAATTTAATATTACTGGTGGAAAGCCATACCTGATCGCCAAGCTGCAAATTCAGTTCCCCTCTTCTTCTCCGATCGAAGGCTCTTTTGCTGTCTGCCTGGGCCTTAGACACCGCCTCCTGCAACATCTAATTGTTGTGGCTGAGGAATTCCACTGTATTCTGCACTGCCGAAACTGGAGACTCTGGAAGAAAGTCAGGTAGAAAGGTTAAATGAAAGCCGTAATTGGCGAAAAAGGGTAATTGTCCGGTAGCTGAATGGCTAGCATTATTGTATGCGAATTCTGCTAAGGGCAGCAGGGACACCCAATCATCCTGTGTGAAGGATGTAAAACATCTGATATATTGTTCAAGAGTCTGATTGGTCCTTTCTGTCTGTCCATTGGTTTGAGGGTGATAGGCTGAGGACAAGGCCAACTCAATCTTTAGGATCTCACACAGGGCTCTCCAAAAACGTGAGGTAAACTGTACCCCTCTATCTGATACTATATTTGCAGGGACTCCATATAGTCTGATAATTTCCTTGGCAAATATGCGGGCGGTTTCAACAGCAGATGGAGTTCCCCTTAAAGGTAGGAAATAGGCCATTTTAGACAGGCGGTCTACAACCACAAAAATGGCTGAACACCCCGCTGAACATGGAAGCTCTACTATAAAATCCATGGAAATCATTTTCCAGGGTCTATCAGGTACAGGCAGAGGTTTTAACAGTCCCCAAGCTCGATTTCTTGCCGTCATGTTCTGGATACAAACAGGGCAGGAACTGACGTATTTTTTACAAAAGTCTTTCAAGTTGGGCCACCAGAAAGTGCGTTGCACAAGTTCCAGGGTCTTGCGAACCCCAAAGTTACCTGCCAGCGGATGATCATGAAGTAATGTCAAAACTTTAACTCGAACATCCCCAGGAATGAAAATTTGGCTCCCCTTCCAAAAGAAGCCATCCCTGATCGTCAAAGTGATTTCTGAAGGTTTTTATGAATCTGAGGATGCTTCCTTAATCAGAGAGAAGATCTGTCTGCAGGAGTAGGAAGTTGTTTGCAGGCAGGATGGTATCAGGAATGGATAAGTCCTTCGGATTGTCGTGCATACGTGACAATGCATCCGGTTTAATATTCTTTGACCCTGGCCGGTAGGTTATATGAAAACAAAAAACACGAGAAGAACAGGGCCCAGCGGGCTTGCCGAGGCTTCAACCGTCTAGCAGATCTTAAATACTCTAAGTTCTTGTGGTCCGTGTATATTAATACTGGATGAATAGCGCCCTCTAGCAGGTACCTCCAAAGCAGCTTTGATAGAGAGTAGCTCTCGGTCACCAACGTCATAATTTTTCTCTATGCGGGAGAAAGTTTGCGGGAGAAGAACCCAACAGGTTGCATTAGATCTTTACTGACTTGACGTTGCGAGAGGAGTGCTCCCACAGCTATTTCAGAAGCGTCAACTTCCAAAATAAACAGTAACGATGGTTCAGAATGGCTGAGGATTGGAGAAGAGGTAAACAGTCTGGAGATTTTCGAAAGCATCTTGGGCCGACTGATTCCAGGAGAAACGGGCATTCTGCTTAGTCAATTGTGTGATGGGTGCAATTATGGCCGAGAATCCCTTGATGAACTTCCTATAAAAGTTTGCAAAGCCGATAAAACGCTGAATACCCTTCTTGTCTAAGGGTACTGGCCAGTCCAGAACAGCAGACACCTTTTGGGGATCCATTTTGATGCCAGTGGGAGAGATTATTCACCCCAGAAATTGGATGCTCTGTTGCTCGAACTCGCATTTCTCTGCCTTTGCATATAGTCTGTGCAAGCGAAGACGACCCAAGACCCTGCAGACGTGTACTCGATGCTGGTCAAGTGATCCAGAGAAAAGTAAGATGTTGTCCAGGTAGGCAATCACAAAAAACATCTAAAAAGTCTCTAAATACATCATTAATGAGATGTTGGAAGGTCGCAGGGGCGTTGCAGAGCCCGAAAGGCATGACCAGGTATTCATAATGCCCGAATCGGGTCCAAAAAGCTGTCTTCCATTCGTGCCCGGCCCAAATGTGGATCAGGTTGTGAGCCCCTCTTAAATCAAGTTTGGTGAATATGACAGCAGATCTTAACTTTTGGAATAATTCAGGTATCAAGGGTAAGGGATACCGATTATTCACCGTAATTTTATTCAGTTCCCGGTAATCTATACATGGGCGGAGAGTCTTGTCTTTTTTAGTAACAAAAAATATTCCGGCACCTGCTGGGGAGGTTGAGGGGCTTATGAACCCCTTGGCCAAGTTTTCATCAACATATGTTTTTAGTGCCTCTTGCTCTTTCTCTGATAAGGGGAAGATACACCCAAATGGAATCTTGGACCCAGGAAGCAATTCAATTGGGCAGTCGTAGGGACGATGAGGCGGAAGGGAGTCTGCCCCCTTCTTGCTGAAGACATCAATGAACTCATGGTACTGGTTGGGTATGGATTGGAGTAAGTCCTGATCAGTGTCAAGACATAGCAGGGTAGCTGAGGAATTGGGGTTTTCCATCAAACAGTGTTCTTGGCAGTAAGATGAAAACTTTACTTCTCAAGTGACCCAGTTGATGTGCGGGTTGTGGGCTTGGAGCCAGGGAATGCCTAGGATGATTGGAAACAGTGGGGAGGAGATGGCATCAAAGGTCAGCAGCTCCTTATGCTGGGAGGAAACAGTAGCAAGCAAAGGAAGAGTCTCTTGAGTTACTTGCCCGGATCTAATGCGGGAGCCATCGCCCAAGAAAACAGAGTCCATGAGTCTTAGTCTGTTAGGGAATATCATGTTGGCTGGCAAAGGTCGAGTCGGCAAAACAGCTGCATGCTCCGGAGTCAATGATAGCGTTGACTGCAATTAGCTTTCCCCGGAGCTGTAATGAGAGAGGAAGGGCAAGGTGGGTAGAGTTGGCAGACAAAGCAGAGAGACTGGTAGACACAGACAATGAGCACTTACTTATCTTGATCGGACAGTTATGGACACAGTGTCCTTTAACACAATAGAGGCACAGGATCAGTTGACGACGACGTGCTCGTTCTTCAGGAGATAAGGCAAGACGCAACAGTCCTAACTGCATAGGTTCGGAAGCGTAAGGCAAAGAGTTGACTGGGTTCACATTAGGTGGAGGTAGGTAGCAAGCTGCAGGAACTGGAGTCCTTGCAGTCATCCATACCGGGCGAGCTTGCTGAGCAGAATGTTCAGAATGGCGTTCCCGGAGGCGACGGTCAATCTGGATTGCCAAGGAGATTAAGGCTTCGAGAGAATCTGGTATGCCCACTCAAACAAGTTCATCTTTCAGCCATTCAGACAGGCCCATGCGGAACTGGTGATGTAGAACCGCATCATTCCATTGGGTGTCCACGTTCCAGCGCCTAAAGTCAGTGACATAGTCCTCGGCCGGTCTGCGGCCTTGCTGGAGCGCGAACAGAGCTGACTCGGCTGTGGCAGTCTGCTGAGGGTCCTCAGAGTTGAGCCATGGCTTCAATAAAGGAGGATAAGGCGTGGGTTAGGACCGAGTACCCCTCAGTCGATTGGCTCAGGTCAGAGGTTCTCCTTGTAGGAGGGAGATCACAAATCCCACCTTGGTAACCTCCAGGGAAAAGGTTCAGGGCTGCAAGGCAAAATAAAGCTGGCAGGCATTACGAAAGGCCCGAAACTTGGTTCGGTCTCCGGAGAATCTTTCTGGGATGGGGACCCTTGGCTCAGGTGGGAGCATCACAACGGAAGGAGAGGAAACAGGCTGTGCTGGAGCTACAGCTGAAGAGGAAGCCATGGAACTAGGGCCAGCAAGGTTCTGAACTTGTCCTTCCAGTCTGGTATAATTGTCCTGTAGGGATTGCACAGCTTGGGTAAAAGCCGCAAGGTGCGTGCAGATCTCCTTCATCGGGGAGGTATCTCCTGCAGGCTCAGTCATGGCTGTTTCGTACTGTTAGGTACCTGATAGTAGAGCCTGACTTGTAGGAGGAGACCTCTAATACATTGCTGGTTCAGGAGCCACTGGAGTGGGGACAGTGGTCTCGTGAGCACAGTGGGGTAGGATTGCCTGGTGAGGTAGAAGTCTTTAATGCTGGTGCAGAGTAGAGATCCTTCCAGGGATGGCTGGGCTGCAGTTGAAGGCGATCAGCGGAGGACAGCAGGCTGAAATGCTGGAAGATGCAGGTGCAGTGGTCACTGGAGCTGGAGCTGAAGGTGCAGTAGCACACGGAGCTAATGGCAGGCACAGGCAGGTTCAGACAGTCCGGGTCGGCAGGCAATCAAGGCAGGTAGTAACGGCAGGCAAAAGGCAGAGTCGGTAAGCAGGCAGAGGTCGGCAACGGGTACTGGCAGAGATAGCAGCAGGGTCAGGAAAGCCAGGTCAGATTGGAGAGAGAGGGATGGTCAGACAAGCCGGGTCAGTATAGCAGACAGATCAATCAGGTGCAGGTAACAATTCACAGGAGCTGAAGACGAAACAGCACGCACCAGTGCAGCTGGAAGAGCTTTATGCATTCAGTGGCGCCAAACAACGTTAACGCGTGCGCGCGCACACACCCATCGTGCACCTGCGCGTGCCCTAGGGACGTGCTGACACACTAGCTGGGCATTGCTGCATAGTTTGAACGGGGCGCGCACGCATATGTCCCGGTCTGGTGCTGGCAGATCCCCGACATCGCCATTTTGGGCTCTAAATTTAGTGGTACAGTAGTGAGACTCACAGGTAAAAAAGCTCCTGACTGTATCAAAACGCTACCAAAAAACTTAGGGATCGCAGGGATGAGGCCTGACTCTGCGAACGCTGCAGTTGTGTTTAGTGTTTTGTAAGTGACCGTGATCTATCAATACTGCACTTGGGTGGACCGGGCTGGGCGGAGGGGCAAAACGCAGGTCCTAGCAGGTATCTGGGCTGATCCCCGCTAACACTGCGTTTTTGGGAACCCTAAACTGCTGGGCATGCTAGTATAGATCTGATCAGATATTGATCCGTTCAGATACTATACTACTAAGGGAGGCGTATGCTGCGTGCATGGGTGTTAGTGGCACTGGCACTAAACTGACGGTGCCTGGGGCGACGCAGACCCTATCTGATCCTAAAACCTAACTTATATCACCCGCCAGGCGATTAGGGGGTTAAACCTTTATTAGGTAATAAACGGCGGGTGCCCTGACACTATAGAAAAAACTAACCGGCGTCACCCGGTGGTCACTGGTGAAAGGGTTAACTAGGGGGCAATCAGGGGGTTAAAACCTTTACTAGGTAGTATATGGGGGTACCTGACGCTATAAACACCTGACGGCGAACCTAAATACTTACCTGCCTAACTAGCATCACCTGTGACACTAATACAGCGATCAGATAAACGATCGCTTAGTGACAATGGCAACGGGGAGTGATCAAGGGGTTAAAACTTTATTAGGGGGGGGGGGTTAGGGGGTACCCTAGACCTAAAGGGGCCTACCACCAACTGCCCTACCACTTATAACTGTTACAAATGATACCAATGCAATAATCAGGAAAAAAAAAGTGCTATTGGTGTCACTGTGACAGGGGGTACAGGGGGGTGATCGGGGGGTGAAAAGTGTGCCTGCGTGTTATACTGTACGTGTAGTGTTGGTGCAAACTTACTTGATGTCTTCTCTCCTTGGAAGCCGGAACGAAAAGGCTTCACGAGGAGCGATGACATCACTTCCTCTGCCGCTGTTTACATTACAGCAGCAGAGGAAGATTCTCAATCGCCAGGAGTGATCATGAGGGGGTGACCATGAATCAATGGCCTTACCCCTCAGCTCGGATCGCTCCTGACGGTAATCCGACCGCCGCAGGCACCGGGGGGGTCCAAGCGGACCCCCTCCCTGCAGGCAGGCAGGGACGTATAGGTAAGCCCTTATGCCTGCCCGTGCCTTTGTGCCGATGTACATCGGCAACTGGTTAAGCAATCACATCAAACTGATGTTATAGGAGTCAGTACACACCTGCCATCATTTAGAGTGCCCCTGATTAACCCCAAAGTTTAGCTGCTCTAGTAGGTCTTTCCTGACTTTTTCTTAGTCGCATCCTACAACAAAAGCCATGGACCACAGAGAGCCTCCAAAGCATCAGAGGGATCTCATTGTTAAAAAGTAAAAGGGTAAAGGCAGTCCCCGAGTTACGAACGGGTTAGGGACTGCCTGTTTGTTCTCAAGTCGGATTTGTTCGTAAGTCGGAAGCGCATGCGCAGAACGGCATAGACGTTGTTTTCTCCGATGTTTTCCAATGTGCCCGCCCACGCCGCCTCCCGCTCGTAAGTAGGAGTCGTTCGCAAGTCGGAGGTTCATAACTCGTGGACCTCCTGTACAAAAGAATTTCCAAGGCATTAGCTATACCATGGAACACAGTGAAGACAGTCATCAAGTGGAGAAAATATGGCACAACAGTGACATTACAAAGAACTGGATGTCCCTCCAAAATTGATGGAAAAAGACGAGAAGGAAACTGGTCAGGGAGGCTGCCAAGAGGCAGCAACATTAAAGGAGCTGCAAGAATATCCAGCAAGTATTGGCTGTGTGGTACATGTGAATCTCCCATATTCTTCATATGTCTGGGCTGTGGGGTAGAGTGGCAAGACTGAAGCCTTTTCTTAAGAAAAACATCCAAGCCCGGCTAAATTTTGCAAGAACACATCTGAAGTCTCCCAAAAGCACGTGGGAAAATATGTTCTGGTCTGATGAAACCAAGGTTGAACTTTTTGGCTAGAATTCCAAAAGATAGGTTTGGAGCAAAAACACTGCACATCACCAAAAGAACACAATACCCACAGTGAAGCATGGTGGTGGCAGGATTATGCTGTGGGGCTGTTTCTCTTTAGCTGGAACAGGGGCCTTAGTAAAAGGTAGGGAGAATTATGACCAGTTACAAATACCAGTCACAAAACCTTCAGGCTTCTGCTAGAAAGCTGAACATTAAGGGGAACTTCACCTTACAGCATTAGAACGACCCAAAATATACATCCGAATCAACAAAGCCATGGCTTCACCAGAAGAAGATTCAAGTTTTGGAATGGCCCAGCCAGAATCCAGACCTGAATCAGATTGAAAATCTGTGGGGTGATCTGAAGAGGGCTGTGCACAGGAGATGTTCTCGCAATCTGACAGATTTGGAATGTTTTTGCAAAGAGTGGGCAAATATTGCCAAGTCAGATGTGCCATGCTGATAGACTCATACCCATGCTGTAATGAAAACCAAAAGGTGGTTCAACAAAATATTAGTGTAAGGGTGTGCACACTTATGCAAACATTTTAGTTTTGATTTCAGTTTTTGTTCAACTGAGTTGTACAGTTTATAGGTCACATTAAAAGGTGGAAAAAAAATCTGAAATGATTTATCTTTGTCTCATTTTTTTTTTTTACATCACAGAAACCTGACATTTTAACAGGGGTGTGTGGACTTTTTATATCCACTGTAAGCTTCTTTACACTAATACTATGCAAACACCCACAAACTGCCTAACATTCTTGACTAGCCTACCCAATAGACAGGTTTTATCTACATAATTTCAGCATTTCAACCTTATAGAATGAAAATAAAATAATGACTACCAGTTGAATTGGCATTCTATCCACCTTGGAAAACAAGGGAATTGTTCTACATCTGTAAGTATTTGTGTGACAACTCAATGTTCTTTAACTTATAAATAAAAGATTTCAATAATTTTGAAGTAACTGTTTTAACTACTTGCCGCCCGCGCTATAGCTGAAAGAGGGCTACAGCACGGGCCTAATTGCCAGGAGAGCATCCATGGACATCTTCCCGTGCATGAGCTGCTTGCAGGTCTTGCGTAGCACGCTCTGTGATCACCAAATCTATGAGGGGGATCACCAAATCTATCAGCGTGAGGGGGAAAAAAAAAAAAAAAAAAAAAGCCGATCACCGACTTCCTTCAGAGGGAGATCGGTCCCTCACAGAGAGAGCCACGGCTGCTTCATCAGTGCCCACCAGTGCCACCTACCAGTGCCCACAGTGCCACCTATCAGTGCCCCCCCCCCCCCCATCAGTGCCGCCCATCAGTGCAGCCTCATCAGCGCATATCAATGAAGGAAAAAAAATTACCTGTTTTCAAAATATTATAACAAACTTTGAAACCGTTTTTCTCTCAAAATTTTCAGTCTTTTTGGCAAAAAAAAAAAAAAAAAGCCAGCAGTGATGAACCACTGGGCTCTTACTGGGCACTTAAACCCCCTTCCTGCCCAGACCAATTTTCAGGTTTTAGCGCTGTCACTATTTGAATGACAATTGCACAGTCATGCAACACTGTACCAATATGACATTTTTATCTTTTTTTTCCCACAAATAGCGCTTTCTTATGGTGGTATTTGATCATCACTGCGGTTTTAAATTTGTTAAAAAAAAAAAAAAATGAAAAGAGACCGAAAATGTAAAAAAATAAAGAGGTTTTATATTTTGTTATAAAATTTTGCAAACAGGTAATTTTTCTCCTTCACTGATGTACGCTGAGGCTGCACTGATGGGCACTAATAGGCTGCACTGATAAGGCAGCACTGAGGCGGTACTGAAAGGTAGCACTGATGGGTGGCAATGATGAGCACTGATGGTTGGCAGTGATGGGCAGCACTGCTAGGTGGTACCGATTGGCACCACTGGTGGGCATTGATCGGTGGCACTGGCAGGTGGCACTGGTGGGCACAGCTGAAGTGGCTGCACCTCTTCCTCTTTGGGACTGATGTCCCTTTCAAAGAAGCCGTTGATCTTTTTTTTTTCTCACTGTCAGTGTGTGGAGAAAAAAAAAAAAAAAAAAAAATTACTGATCTTCTGTTTACATCACGTGATCAGCTGTCATTGGCTGACAGCTAATCACATGGTAAGGGGCCAGGATCGGCCCCTTACTCCGATCTGTGATCACCCGAGTCTCATTGACTTGGTGATCACAGAGCACGTGCCCCACAAGGGACGCGCGGGGAGCGTGCAAAGGGGAGGACATCTATTGACGACCTCCCGGCAATGTAGGTCTGCGTTGTAGCTGTCATTCGGCTATTGCGGACAGGAAGGGGTTAAATATCACCAAAAGAAAGCGCTATTTGCATGAAAAAAAATTATAAAAAATTTCATGATGGCTACAGCGCGGACCTACTTTGCCGGGAGGCCGTCATACGTCGACGTCCTCCCCTTTGCACACACGGCGCGCTCTGATCACCGAGTCAATGAGACTCTGCTGATCACAGATCGGAGTAAGGGGCTGATCCTGGCCCCTTACCATGTGATCAGCTGTCAGCCAATGACAGCTAATCATGTGATGTAAACAAGATCAGTAATCATTTTTTTTCTCCTCACGCTGACAGCGTGAGGAGAAAAAAAAAAAAAAGCCGATCACTGGCCTCTGTGAAAAGGACATTGGTCCCAAAGAGGAAGAGGCACAGCCACATCATCTGTGCCCACCAGTGCCACCTGCCAGTGTCCACCAGTGCATATCAGTGCCACCTATCAGGGCCCACCAGTGCCATCCCACCAGCGTACATCAATGAAGGAGAAAGATGACCTGTTTGCAAAATTTTATAACAAAATAGAAAAACTGTTTTTCAAAATTTTCGGTCTTTCAATTCTTTAACAAAAAAAAAAAAAAAACAGCAGTGATTAAATACCAGCAAAAGAAAGCTCTAATTGTGGGGGGGAAAAAAATTATAAAAATTGCATTTGGGTATAGTGTTGCATGACTGCGCAATTGTCATTCAAAGTGTGACAGCACTGAAAGCTGAGAATTGGTCTGGGCAGGAAGGAAGTTCAAGTGCCCAATAAGAAAGTGGTTAAGGGAACCTAGCAAGAAATGCTTACTAAGGACCTTAGAAAGTTTTCTCTTTGCGTAATTGTGCCCATCATATGCAACTTATTCACAACAGCTGTAAATGTCAGTTTTCAAAAGAAAAAAAAAATTTGAAAAGTCGTAATTAAGCCAAACTCTTTGTAGGCAATTCTTCACAAGACAAAGATGCAGTGGCAGTGATTGCATTTAGACAGCACTCCTTCATGGAATGCTCAGAGCTGATTGTGGGAGTGTTGTTCTCAACAGTGAATCAGAGACAAGAAGAGGAACAAAAGTAAAAATTAACATGTCACATCTTTTTTCTCTGATGACATTTGCATTCTGAGCTACTGCTGACATACTTTATGCGTCAGCATACACTTAATTATACTTTGTTTTTAAATGTATTTAAGGAAGGAATAATATACTGTAGTTACATTATTCTATTATCAATCATGGTAAAAGATAACAGATAACCTAACCAACTCCTGGGCTCATTAACTTAAAAAAAGAAGCAATATATATAATTTTACACATACACACACACATACACAGTGGGGATGGAAAGTATTCATACCCCCTTAAATTTTTCACTCTGTTATATTGCAGCCATTTGATAAAATCATTTAAGTTCATTTTTTTCCCCTCAATGTACACACAGCACCCCGTGTTGACAGAAAAACACAGAATTGTTGACATTTTTGCAGATTTATTAAAAAAGAAAAACTGAAATATCACACGGTCCTAAGTATTCAGACCCTTTGCTCAGTATTTAGTAGAAGCACCCATTTGATCTAATACAGCCATGAGTCTTTTTGGGAAAGATGCAACAAGTTTTTCACACCTGGATTTGGGGATCCTCTGCCATTCCTCCTTGCAGATCCTCTCCAGTTCTATCAGGTTGGATGGTAAATGATAGTGGACAGCCACAGTGATCTTTGGGTTCTTCTTTACCTCTCTCACCAAGGCTCTTCTCCCCCGATAGCTCAGTTTGGCCGGACAGCCAGCTCTAGGAAGGGTTCTGGTCGTCCCAAACGTCTTCCATTTAAGGATTATGGAGGCCACTGTGCTCTTAGGAACATTAAGTGCAGCAGAAATGTTTTTGTGACCTTGGCCAGATCTGTGCCTTGCCACAATTCTGTCCCTGAGCTCTTCAGGCAGTTCCTTTGACCTCATAATTCTCATTTGCTCTGACATGCACTGTGAGCTGTAAGGTCTTATATAGACAGGTGTGTGGCTTTCCTAATCAAGTCCAATCAGTATAATCAAACACAGCTGGACTCAAATGAAGGTGTAGAACCATCTCAAGGATGATCAGAAGAAATGGACAGCACCGGAGTTAAATATACGAGTGTCACAGCAAAGGGTCTGAATACTTAGGACCATGTGATATTTCCGTTTTTCTTTTTTTAATAAATCTGCAAAAATGTCAACAATTCTGTGTTTTTCTGTCAATATGGGGTGCTGTGTGTACATTAATGAGGAAAAAAAAAATGAACTTAAATGATTTTAGCATATGGCTGCAATATAACAGAGTGAAAAATTTAAGGGGGTCTGAATACTTTCTGTCCCCACTGTATGTATGTAATATACACTGCACATTTATTAAAATAAAAAAATTATACATAACTCGAGTGAGCATGCGCGAGGCTCTGAAGATGGCCACTTGAGCTGGGAGCTCGTCACCACCCCAGCACAGCGGCTCCCACAGCACCTTATACAGCCCTCCGGGAACGGCGGATCCAGCAGCCACAACACCCCCAGGCACCCCCCCCCCCCCCATGCCCGGATCCTCAGGAGAGACCTGAGGCCGCAATTCAGCAGCGCTGATACACACAGCCTCATGCTGCCAGCGCAGAAGGCCTCTGGGAACATAGGCTAATGATCGCTCCAGCGACACTGTACTACTCCCCGATGGCTCATGCGAGTACCCAGCAGGCCTTGACACCCTCTCCAGAGTCCCTGATAAGCCACACCATAGAGGACAATGTCTTTTCCCCCATGGGGCCTAATATAGCGTGTCATGCTGGCACCTCACCCACTGACTACCAGGTCAAAGACTCTGACTTCAGTGCGGCTGAGCTTTACCAGAAACTGTCCTGGAAGGAGGCCTGGCTCACACTGCATCTAAAATCACAGGGGACTTAAAATCTGACTTCCAGAACCTGGGAGCCAGAATGGAAACAATTGAGAACAAGCTAGACAAGACTGTTGCAGCAACAAACCAGAACTTGGATCATATCCAGACATTACAGGACCAACTGGATGTCTGCTTACGCAGAATTGATGACTTAGAGAACAGGTCCAGGAGATGGAGTATATCACTAATGTTCCAGCAGCTGTACAGGATGTAAGCAAACACCTGATCCCAAATATCCCCTAACACCGCCTGGAGCTGGACAGCGCGCCCACAGAGTCTTGGGACCCCCTAGGAAAGACGGCACACAGAGAGACATTATTGCCAAACCTAATTACTACGCAGTGAATTAAGGAAGTCATGAAACAGTCTCCATCCATGCACCGGGTGCAATGCCAGGGTCACCCCATTCAGATCTTTGCAGACCTATCCCACTCCACAATGCAGCACAGAAGATCCCTGAAACCATTGCTGTCAGTTCTGCCACAAAAGGATATTAAATACAAATGGGCCTTCCCTTTTGCAGTGAAGTTCTCCAATAAAGGAAACAACTACTCCTTTTCCAATTTCTCGGAAGGTGAAAAACTCCTCCGCCTGAAGTTAATCTCCCAGGAAGCGGACATGGACACGTCCAACAACATACCTGGATCAGCCAAAAGACCAAACACTTACTAGTCCCCAATCACCGCTCTGGAACAAGGCGAACATTATGGTCCCCCTTGACCATTCACCATCTAGTCTGGCTCTTTCCTTTCTTACTACCCAGAGACAGGTCCTGGGTTTTAAGTTCCACTGAACCCACTAATTAGAGATTCATCTGGTTTCACTTTTGGACGTTCTCTGACCTGGTTCCACAGTTCTAAATCTTCTCGTTCAATTTTTGCCAGATTAGCCTTAACATTGATCCGGGACTCCCCTGAGGAATCCTAGCCAACCTCCTTGGAGAATCACTGCTCTCTACCTTCAAGAAGTTGACGTCCTCGGAAGGAATGATCCAGGCCTCGTCCGCACCTCAGGGACCCTGGGTCACACAAATTTTTACCCTTTCTCTCCCCTCCATTTTTTTCTAGGGGGTCCCACCTTGGTGTGGGAGGTTGAAAAGTAAAACCTATGGGCCCCCTCCTTTCTACACCCCCTCAGGGGAAAGGAAAGGCAGCACTGCCCAGACAAGCCTTGGATCCATAAGTTATGCCTGTATTTCTGTTACCGATTGTTATTTTGCACTTAATGATACATTACCAGAGGCGCCCTGGCTTGGGGTGGTCCCCATATGCCTCCACCTACCCCTCAGATGCCAGCTGGTCTCTCGGGGCTAGGTTGTCTGATCCCTCATAGGACAGACCCTTATTTTTCTATACAGTGGTTCTCGCCCCCACCCAGTTCTCTCATGCTAGGAGACTCATCTACTCTGTCCCTTTCTACCATCGTCTCGCCTCCTTTTCTTTCATCTTTTCATATGTGCCTAACTCCACCATCTATTACAGCCCACCCAGGTACCTATCCAGCGATTCGCTCTGGAAAGTCAGATGACTGACAAGAAACCCTCCTCAAAGATACCCTGAAAGACACCTATGGGTGAGCGATGGTAGAAACAGCAACATTGCCCCTCCTGAGCTTCATGGCCAACCCCACAAAGAAAGGTTTTTAAAATAGCTACCCACAATGTCCAGGGCCTAAGCACCCCTCTCAAACGTAGAAAAGTTTGACAGCTACAAATCCCTTAACCTGGACATTCCATGCTGCAGGAGACTCACTTTCCTATACGGTACAGTCCTAAATTCCTCCGCTCTCACTTAGCCAATGCCGAAAACAAAACCAGAGGGGTTACAATTCTCATCTTCAAAATCATGCAAATTTGAAAGCCTCTCTAACTTTAAAGACCCTGAAGGCAGGTTTATTCTAGTGAAGGGCACGCTAGAGGAGCACCTATACCCCCTAGTATCCTATTACTTCCCAAATAAAGGACAAGATAAAATTCTTCCAGCTCGTGGACACCCTGAATCCCCCTTTTGGAAGGTACGGCAATTTGAGGGGGTGGGGGGGCTCAAATGTGGCATTTGATCAGGGGTTAGACAAAACCAAGCCTCTTAAGGCCCAATTGACCCGTCCTACCAAAACGAGCCACAAAATAGCCAAGCTACTTCATGCCCAGGGATTAGCAGATGTCTGGCGAGATCTGAACCCCACCAGATGGGATTTTACCCATTACTTCTACCCACACAACACATACGCTAGAATTGACCACATTCTGGTCCCTTCGTCCCTTCTGCCTATTGTCCTACTAGCTCAAATTAAAGACTCACCCCTATCGGACCACTCTTTAGTAGTTATGTCTATCCGATCTGTTGCCCACGACACAAACGGGGACACTGGAGACTGAATGAATTCATTCTCTCAGACTCTATCAGAGCCACGGAAATTACTAAAGCACTTCAGGAATACTTCAAACTTACAATACGGAAGATATCTCAGCTGAAACTCTTTGGGCTGCCCATTAGGCCTTTAACAGAGGCAAGATCATCCAGATAGCCACTCAAACCAAGCGAGAACGAAAGGCTGACATTGAACGGACTAGAGAATTATATAGCCCTGCAGGCTCAACACAAAAGGAATCCTTCCGGCACCTCAATAGCCCAAATAGACAAAGCCAGACTAACTTAATTTAGCCCTGAGGACTAAAGCAGAGAAAGCCATCCGCTGGAGTGGCAACACATTCCACACACAAAAGGACAGGATAGGTCCATTACTAGCTACCAAACTATTTACCCCCCCCCCTTCCCCCGAGCAAAGGTCCACACCATGCCCAAGATCTGAATTTCTGGTCAGGAACCTACAGCCAACCCAACCAAAATACTAGAGGCATTCCAAGACTTCTACTCCAAACTCTAAAGCCCCCCTAAACAGACCAAGAGGCTCCATATCTAGGTTTCTGGATGACCTTTCCATTCCATCCCTAGATGGTAAACACAGGAACCTCCTGGAGGCAGCCTTCATAGAGAAGGAGGTGATGGAAGTCATCAAGGGCCTCAAAAAGGGGTCAGCCCCTGGCCCAGATGGTTTTTCCGTCCCCTACTATCAGGCTTTCGCGGTTACCCTGGCCCCATACATGACAAATGTCTTTAATGCCAAAACCCAGGGCATCCCCCTGGGCACCCAACCCAACACAGCATACATCACAGTCATACCAAAACCAGACAAGAACCCGGATGAAGTCGGCAACTATCGCCCAATTTCCCTAACAAACAACGACCTGAAAATATTAACCAAAATTATGGCAGACCGACCCACCCTCTTCATTAGTTCATATATACATAAAGACCAGGTGAGCTTCATCCCGGGTAGACAGGGCCCTGACCAAGACGTGCAATAGATATTGTGTCAATACTACAAACTAATTGGGATGGGGGCCTGAAGCAGGGCCTACTCCTTGCTTTTGATTTGCAGAAAGCCTTCAACTCTGTGTCCTGGTCCTACATATTTTCCCTCCTGGAGTGCTGGGGTTTTGGACAGCGCTTCATGGGGCTAATATATGCCCTCTATTCCCTGCCTAATGCTCAAATTCATTTGCAAGTTTACTACTGTCGTCTGATAGACATTGCCAGGGGAACCAGGCAAAGATGCCCTCTTTCCCCACTTATCTTTGCCATTGAATCCCTAGCCATAGCTATACGCCAAAACCCCAATATTAAAGGGGCATCATGTGGCGACCAAACTCACAAATGGTCTCTTTGCGGACAACAACCTCTTGTTTCTGACACCCCCCCCCCCCCCCACCTCCTTATCCAATCTCTGCAAAGTTCTAACAGAGTTCTCCAAAATTTCAGGTCTCTAGGTCAATTACTCTAAATCGCAAGCCCTTAACGTCTCTCTCCCAACAACAGTCATTTAAGTTTGAATGTAGTGAATCCGCAATTAGATACTTGGGGATCACCTTGATCACAGAAACCCTCTACACTTACAATTACCCGCCCTTATACTGAAAACTGGAAGCAGACCTTAAGAAATGGTCCAAACACGAACTCTCCTGGCTAGGAAGAATAAACGTCATCAAAATGACCTTACTCCCAAGAATTCTATACCTATTCTGCTCCCTCCCTATCCACATTAGGAAAGACCACCTAAGATCGTTTCAAAGCAAGATACTCAAGTTTGTAAGGGGAAACGAAGGATACAGAATCCTCCAACACACTTTATATCTTCACAGATGAAAGGGAGGGATGGGATTACCACACTTTCACAAATACTACCTGGCGGTGAGACTGGCACAACACTCCACAATTTACTCCAGACTCGAAAAACCAGACTGGGTCCAAATAGAAAGGCAGGCAGTTCCTCATTTCACACTGGATTTCCTACTCTGGTGCCCCAAGAAAAACCAACCTTCAGTTCTAGCCCCTACGTTATTCCACTCCTGTGCTCTTTGGGACAACCTCAGAAACTCGACAGCCCTTGTGTCCACAGGACACCCTCTGGCACACTTGCTTCACAATCCTGACTTTCGCCTGGGTTTGGACACTAAATCCTTCAAGGGGTGGCTGTACAAAGAGCTGTACCGTATAGGACACTTCAACCCCAAGGGTCCCATCACCCTTAGTCACTGCATCAACAAATTAGAACTCCCTAACTCATTTCATTGAAATACTTTCCTTGATGGACGGCAGACGTGAGATGTGACGTGCCTGATCCGGGGAAGGGCCTGATGGCGGGGTGATGGATGTGAGCGGAAGACGGGAACGCCAGGGATGGTGAGAGGCAAGCGTTAATGCTAATCGCATTGAAGACTCTGCCTTAGCATTTTCAGAGGAATGGCATGGTAAGCCAGGGCGCCTAACCTGGCATTAGAACTTCAGACCTCGAGCCCTGAGAAAGTTAAGTCCGGCGCCAGCCCCAAGCCTGCTCGGTCTGGTCGGTGGGGCGCTCAGCCCGCACACATACATTGGCATCTGCCTCTGGCTCCCTGATCCTGGCTCCTGGATCCCTCCACCGGGACCCGCTCCCCCCCTAGTCCCCCTCCCAGCTCCACTGCATATGAAGGGATGTGATAGCCTGACCTATGGTGCTCTGTTGGATCTCACGGTGAGGGAATGGCATCCGACCTGTAAACCTTCTGGAACAGTGATTTAAACAAAGTGTGTCACGGTCCCCTCCTGCCGAAAAGGAGAGGAACAGCTGATTGAAGCAAGCAGAGTGTGGATGCTCCAGGTAAGAGCAGCTGTTGCTGATACACATTGTATTCTGATAATTGGACGCTCAAAGGCATAGTCACTGACCAGCATCGATGGTTGAGTAGGACTGTTTAACAACTGATTCACAAGTATTTAAAATTTACCCAGTCTGAGAAGTGTATTAAGAGTGCAAAAAACAAAAAAAAACAAACTTTTTTTTAAAGGACTGAATAAGTGAAGCAAAGAAGAGGTCTCGGGGGGGTGGGGGCGAAGAACATGAAAGGTCGGTCACAGAAAGCAAATGAGCAGAAAAAGCCCAGAGATAGCCTTAACTGTAGTTCCATTCAAAAGTTCCTAAAGGAAGTGCATTCTAAAAGCCCGGTTTTGGAAAACAGGCAGCAAAGCATGAAAGATAAAAAGAAAGACCCCTCTAAAAATAAAGGCGCCCAAGGGAGTACCTCCAGAGGGGAGACACTCCCGGCTGATTTATGTGATCAAAGTTTTGAAGCAGACGTAGATATACCCCCAACAAAATCTGAGATACAAGATATGTTTTCTAAACTAGAGTCTGTCATAAAAGAGTTTCACAATGTAAGGACAGACATGGGATACCTCCTTAAGCGAGTGGAAGCAATATCAGAACAACATGCAGCGGAGATCAATGGGTTAAAAAAATCAAGTAAAAAAATTACAGGCTGACCAGCGTGATATGCTCCTTAAATTAGAGGAACAGGAAAACCAGAATAGGAGGCAGAAACTGAGGATAAGGGCTATCCCAGAACAGAGAGGAGAGGACCTGTTCCTTATGATGAAAGAACTTTTTAACCCTCTTTTAGGGAGAAGCCCTGATGAAGAACTTAAACTTGACCGCGTTCACAGGATAAGAAAACCCCAAGGAGTTAGGCAAGAAACCCCCAGACACATTATTGTGAGGTTCCATAAATACGAGGACAAGGCCAAGATTTGGAGTAAATTAAGGGGGGTAAAACCTGTGAAGTACAACAATGGGCAAATCCAAATCTTCTTGGACCTGTCCGCCAAAACGCTTGCAAGGAGACGTCAACTGAGACCACTGTTGGACAGTTTGAGGGGGGCCAACTTAAAGTATAGCTGGGGATACCCATTTGCATTGAATGTGTTTAAAGAGGGTAGAATTGTAGATTGACTCAAATTGAGGACTTACAAGATTTTTGTAGAGATGTAAACATAGCACTACCAACGTTGCCAGGCGGGATGCTTATTTAATTAAAGTATAAAGGTTGGGGCTTGGGGGAGGGGAGGAGGTGGATAATACCAGAAAGTGCTCTCCGTGACTTGCCTCCTCCCGTCCACTATTTTGTGGGTGGGAGGCGGAACATCATAGCCTCACCCCATGGCACGAGGGGACGTAGGCGGTGACGGAGAAGTTTAGGTCGTGGTGTCCCTATAGTCTGGTTTGGACTTGGGGGGGAGGGAAGGAGGGGGGGGAGGGAAGGAGAGGGGGAGGGGGCGGAAGGGGGCTCCCGCAGATTTAAAGTGCTGTTACCGTAGATTTCTCTTATCTCATTTTTCCTTTTCTCTTCCATGCAGCGGATGAATTAGTGGTGTGGTGGCTGCATGGGAGAGTAAAGGTAACAAGAATGGATGATGGAAGTTAATTTCTTGTCATAACGTAAAAGGTCTAAATTCTCCTGGGAAAAAGGTGGAAAGTGTTAAACGAGTTACAGACCTATGGAGCAGACATGGTCTTCTTGCAGGAGACGCATCTAGTGTTAGAAGAGAGTATTAAACTGGCCTCAGGATGTCACCCAAATTGGATTTATGGATTCTTCTATCAGGCGGGCGAAGGGAGTGAGTATCGGATTCTCAAAACGGTTGAATTATACAATATTAGGAAGGAGGGTAGACCCGGAGGGCCGGTACATATTTTTAAAGATAAAACTGAGGGTAAAGACATACATTGGCCAATGTGTACTGCCCGAACTGAGATCCGATAGTTTATCTCTCCCAGACCCTGAGCAGCCTGATAGAATTTAGGGAGGGGGAAGTGATCCTGGCAGGGGATCTGAACCTTTGCCTAGATCCGGCTTTGGATAGGTCTTCTGGCAGCAGAGAGACAAGTAAAAAGCTACTATTGAGCCTTGGGAAAAAGTTGCATGATTGTCAGCTGATGGATGTATGGAGAGTGCAACACCCAAAGGAAAGAGATTACTCTCTTCTCTGCTGTGCATGGGACCTATTCAAGGTTGGACTACTTTCTAGATCACAGTTTATTGGGTCAAATTAAAGAGTCGAAGAAAGATTAAGACTTTGTCGGACCATGCACCAGTCTCGATGAAGGTCAAGTTGGATGGGCCCCGGAGGGAGCCAAATACTTGGCGGTTAAATGAAAAACTTCTTGAGGAAGATTGGATAGTAGAGAAAATTCAACAGGAAATAGATGTGTTCTTTTTAAACAATGACAACGATGAGACCCCGGGTACGGTGGTATGGGAGGCTTTTAAAGCATATATAAGGGGAGTATTAATATCCATAGGTGTGTGGGTAAAACGAGAGAACTAAAAAGAAAGAAAGCCTAATTGCGTTAATACACCAACTTGAACACACACATAAAGCCTCACCGTGCAATAATAAGGCCATATTACAACAATTACTATTGGCAAGAGAAGAGTTAAAGGATTTACTAGAAAAGGAAACATAAGGTTATAAATAAGTTTCAAAAGGAAAGATACCAGAGGGGAAACAAGGTGGGGAAACATCTGGCATCAATAGTAAAGAGAAAAAGAGAAGTTAATTTTATAGAGATTAAAAATAAAAATGGCAAACTAAGGTATTCTTCTAAAGAGATAGGCAAAGAATTTAGACAACACTTTAAAACCCTCTATTCGGTAAGCCAAAAGGAACAGTTTGGGGTAGAGAAGGAGGAGAAGGTGAAAGACTATCTAGAGGGGGCAGGACTGCCCAAACTGTTGGAATTTGACTCAATGGAGCTAGAAAGACAGTTTACGGTAGAAGAACTAAACATGGCTCTGAAGTCACCAACCCCCCCCCCCCCCCCCCCCGGGCAAGAGCCCAGGCCCGGACGGTTTTACTACCAGCTTTTACAAAAAATGTAAAGACTCACTCCTTCCGAGGCTCTGTAGGGTCTGGAACATTCTAGGGAAACAGGGCAAAATGTGTGGGGATGTGTTAATAGCTTCAGTGACGTTGATTCCTAAAGAAGGGAAGGACCGTACCCTGTGCTCAACCTTTAGGCCAATAGCATTGTTAAACGCAGATACTAAACTATATGCGAAGGTTTTGGCTCTGAGGCTTAAGGGATTAATGTCCCAATTGGTCCATCTGGACCAGGTGGGATTTATTCCAGGGAGAGAGGGCAGAGACAACGGGGTGCGGTCTCTCCTTATAGCGGAAGCCATGAGATTGAGGGGATCCCCAGGGCTACTTCTGTCGATAGATGCCGAGAAGGCATTCATGTTCAAAACGCTTGCAGTAATGGGGATAGGGCCTATTATGCTAAAATGGATTAAAATATTATATAACTATCCAACAGCATATGTGAAAGTAAAAAATGTAGCTTCCTCGCCCTTTACTATGAGAAACGGGACCAAACAAGGATGTCCGTTGTCTCAGCGCTTATTTGTCCTAACCTTGGAGCCCTTACTGGGCACTACTAGGAAAAATCCGGATATTAGTGGATGGTCAGTGGGAAAGGAGGAACACTAGTTGGCGTCCTATTCTACATCACCAAACCAAGAATCAAGATCCTCAACCTACTAGTTACACTGAAAAGATTTGGAGTTGTCAAATTATAAAATCAATATCAAGAAATCGGAAGCCTTAAAAATCAATATTGATAAGCAGGAAGCCGCTAGACTCGGGGAGATTTTTAGATTTCCCTGGAGGGATAATATTAAGTATTTGGGTGTCAGATTGGCGAGCTCCAAAGGGAATATTTTTCAACTTAATTTTATACCTTTCCTCAATGAAATTAGAGCAGAAATAAAAAGAATCTCACATTGCCGGTCTCGTGGATAGGGCGAATTAATATAGTTAAAATGGTGCTAGCCCCTAAGGTGCTCTATAAAATTCAAATGCTTCCAATTCCTTTGCCCCAATTTTATTTTAGATCTTTAATAGGATTAATGAGTAGATACGTTTGGCAGAATAAGAGACCTAGGATAGCGTATAAAGTGTTGAGCAGGGATAAAGCACAGGGAGGATTGGGTATTCCAGATTTTAGAAATTATCACAAAGCCATCGTTCTTACATGGGCACTAGATTGGGTAAAGGGATGTAATAATAAAAGATGGGTAAATTTAGAAATGAGTTTAAGCAAGGTAAGATTAAATCACATAATTTGGAATCCACCGAAACATAGGTACTTGGGAGAAGATACACATACCATAACACATCTCACGTTGAAATTTTGGGATCAGATTCACTGCACTAGGAAGTGGGAGTATAATTCTCCCCTAATATATTTAAAGGAAAATGTATATTTCCCCCCGGGATTGGAGGAGGTGGGAGGAAATTGGATTGTGAATAGTGAAACACAGTTAAAAGATATTAATAAGGGTAAAATTTGCACATTTCAGGACTTAGTTAAAAAAAGGATTTACTGAAGGTGAATAGGTGGCGGTACAGTCAGCTTGAACATTTTGTTAACAGCATTCCGGGTCCCTAAAGGGAAGAAAGTGACTATAGACCATTTGAGAAACGTTTGTGTAAGGATTTAGTAAAAAAGTAATATCTCAGCGGTATATAAAATATTGATGAATAGTGGGGGTGAGAAAATCCCACTTTTCATCAAAAAATGGGAAGAAGATTTGGGAGTCGGATGTGAGAAAAGCTGGGTGGGGAGCATCTTGGGGGCAACGCATAATACAGCAATAGACATAAAAATGATCGAGTCCAATTATAAATGCCTGTCCAGGTGGTATATGACACCCACCAAAATAGGCAAATTTTTGCCCGATAGAACGTCGAAATGTTGGAGAGGTTGTGAGGCCCTGGGAACTATGGCGCACCTATGGTGGGATTGCCCAAAAATCAAAATCTTTTGGCAGGAGGTGATTAAGTGGATAGAGGTGATAGTAGGCAGGGTCATCAAGTTAGACCCATGGGTCTGCCTGTTCCATGGTTCCGAGGGGGGTAGTAGACATTATAGAGCCTCGCTGATCCCAGTGCTCCTAAATTCCGTAAAGAGTGCAATTCCAAAAAAATGGCAGGAAGTGGAGGGGCCCGGGATCAGGGACTGGATTTTAAGAATTGACGAATCTTACACCATGGAAAACTCTGAGTTATACAGGCCCGTGGAGAGGGATCAAGTAGATAAGGGGGGCAGATGGGCCAGATGGAAAGCCTTCAAAAGATCAGAGCGTTTCGCGGAAGCCAACATGCGTTAAAATAGGTTAAGATATCTTTCTTTTAATGGGTGAGATGGAATGCGGGTAGTCTGCGGGAGGAAATTGGGGGGGGGGGGGGGGGGGGGTGGAAAGGAGTGGGGTTTAAATGTTGAATTTATATGTGTATGGTAGCTTTGAATTTTTGGTAGATTGTTTTACCCCTGAGTAAGAGGGGTTGTGTATACTTTTTGTAAAAATTATGAAAATTTAAAGAATAAAAAAAAAAAAAACTCCCGGACTCAGGTTCAGATTTGGGCAAATCTCAAACTATGGATGGACAAACCACTTCCACCCAAATTTACAGCTTATGAACTCTGGTGAGATAGAGATTAGAGATATATATATATCTATCTATATATAGATATAGATATATATCTATATAGAAAGAGAGATAGAGAGATATAGAGATATAGAGAGAGTTTATCGATCTCTATCTAAATATAACAGATAGTGGCAGTGATGGGACCTGATTGGCACCACTGGTGGGCATTGATAGGTGGCTGCACCTCTTCCTCTTCGGGACTGTTGTCCCTTTCACAGTAGACGGTGACCGGCTTTTTTACTCCTCACGCTGTCACAAAAAACAAAACAAAACAAAAACCAAACGATTACCGATCTTCTGTTTACATAATGTGATCAGCTGTCATTGGCTGACAGCTGATCATGTGGTAAGGGGCCGGGATCGGCAGCAGGCACAATGGTAGACACAGAAGTGTCTCCTCGGGACCTAGGCTTCCACAACTAGGCTGTTGAAGCCAGCGACTGAGAAGCTTGCTGTTAAACCAGCCCTTTGGGAAGGAAGATATTGGTAATTTGGGACGGTCCAATGTGAATCTACCAGGAGCCTGGTGAGGTCTGAGTACCAAATATGCCTGGGCCAGTTTAGTGTGATGAGAATCACTGGAATGACCTTCATCTCAAACCCGTGGATCATGCAAAGGAGGAGTTTTAGAAGAATAAGTCATAGATCAGGTTGAACTGACCCCATGGAATCATTGGAGCATCCCCTGTGAGAACTAGAGGATCCCTGGACCTAGAGTCAAACCTGCCAAGTTTGTTGTTAAACATAGAATCCAGGAGGCATATGTTCGGTGTCCCCCATTTGTGATAGAGGTCTTGAAATACCAAGGACCACCCACCAAATTTTTTTGCCTGTGATGTGCACAACAGACAGGTAGTAAGTTTTGCTTAAGCCAAAAATCAGATCTGTTTCGGAGTCAAAAGATTTTGGGGTTCCCCCCCTTGCCCCCATGGTTGAGGTAAGCTACTACTATGGCTTTGTCTGACTAAATCCTGAGTGGATGACATCTCAGATAAAGGTCCAGAGTTAAAGGAATAGCCAAATTGCCCTGAGCTCTAGAATACCGATTTGGAGACCATCTTTATCTGACAACCAAGTCCCTTGTACCAAGAGGGTATATAGGACTGCTTCACAGCTCAACAGGGTGGCACCCTTCTTAGGAACCCCCCTGCCCAATAGGCAGAAGGATTTTCCTGACTCCAATGCTGTGCTTGTGACCTGCCATGCCAGGACAAGTCTGGTTTTGCTGGTCAGGTGTATAGGACACGGAGACTAGGTACTCTTGCCCCACACTGCCAGATGTTAGTGTGGTCTGGAGTGAAATTGAGTATACGGAACTGCCTTGAAGGAAGTCAACATTAAGATCAGAACACTCATGCACAAGCAGAGGGTTGATTGGATGCTGGACTGTAGAGTCTGAACATAGGAGTGGAAAGTCTGGAGTTTGTCCAGGGAAAACAAGATCTTTGACAGGGCCCGATTCAGAATAAGGCCCAGACACTCCAAGGAATGAGATTTCTGGAGATTGAGGATACACTCAAATCTCTGTAAGGTCTGCACAGCAATAGGAAAAAGAAATGTAGCAGCGCTTACATCAGGGATCTAATAAATCCAAGTCTGGAGTCCTGCAGTGTGTTTTCTGAGCACTGCTGTGCGATTCAGATGTGAATTCCAGGCTCATTGCATTCTATGGGAACACATCTGAAATCGCACATCTCAGTTTTGAAAAAAAACTCAGTCAGAAAAAAAAAAAAAAGGCGCCCCAATATCCATATCAGACCCTTAGGTCTGGTATGGATTTTGAGGAAAACCCCTATGCCAAAATTTAAAACAAATGGTGTGGGGAGCCCCCCCAACCCCAAAGTTCATACTAGACCCTTAGCCGAGCAAGCAGCATGGCAGGCCAGGAAAGGGAAGGGGGGGGGGGGTTGAGAGAAGCAATGACTGACCTGGCCGATTCCATGGAGAACTTTTGCACTTGCACTTGGACGAAGGTGTTGAACTTCGAGATCCAGGATGGGGTGAATGTTCCCCTTGACCTTGCGAACAGGTTTGAGCAGAATGTCTGGAACCTCTTTTTAGAAAATGGTTATAACCCCTTGGGAAAATAGCTGCACCCTAGCAGTGTAAAAGGTCAGCCAATATTTGTGAGGACCCTGGCAAGTTTGACAACAATAAGGGGCGTTGAGGCAGTGACCGAAATTCTAGGTTGTAGCCCCTGAATACAACATTCTGGACACTGGCCTCCTAAAATGTTCTGGGACCAGATTGCCACAAAAGGTCAATAAACATCCCCTCTACTCTGACGCACTGTGAAGAGGACTTGCTTGTGGATTTGGAGTACTTGGGGCTCCAGGACTTGTGGCAGAAGCAAGTTCTAGGCTGCAGACCTTTCTTAGGCTTTCTGAGCAGAAAAATACTCCTCTTCCCTCAAGTGACATCTTTAAAGCGGAGTTCCACCCATTTAAAAGTCAGCAGCTACAAAAAGTGTAGCTACTGAATTTTAATAATCAGACACTTACCTGTCCAACGGTTCAGCGATGCGGGCACACAAAGCCCTGCTCCTCTCCCCCTCTCCAGCTATCTAACTGTGGGCGCCCGGCTGTGGTTTTGCAAATTGCAGGGAGGGAGGTGGGAGAGGTGAGCTTCCTTCCAGCGCCAGAGGAGGAAGTGGGAGCTGGGTGCCTCTAAAAAACAGGGTACCCCCCCCCCCCCCCCCCAAAATGACATGTCAGGGGGTCACCATCACTTAAAGCGGAAGTTCCATTTATCGGTGGAACTCGGCTTTAATAAAGTAGTCCAGGGATTTGCCAAAAAGGCAATCTCCATCAAAGGGCATATGCCAAATGCAATTCTTGTACTGATGCTTCGCACACTAACATTTGAGGGCCCTATGCATGTGTAACAAAAGAGGCCCACTCCAGATATCTGGTGAATGATATCACCTAACCTGTCAACACAATACATTAAAGGCAGAGGCATGAGCTGCTGAAGGACAGAAGATCTGTTAGGATAGGTCCACGATCTCTGGACATGACCTTGGATCAGACAGCTAGGTCTGGCAGAGATATATGGTTGCAATGGCAAAATATGGGGGGAAAATAAGGCTTTAGAAAGGACATTTAGCCTTTTATTCACCAGGTCTTTAAACGCGGGGATGTACTCAACAGAGCCAATTAGAAACTTGTTAAGACAAAGAATGGCAAACTTCTTCATAGCATATTGCTGGGCAAAATGTTTTGGAGGAACAATGACTTCAATGACTTTAGCCAGATTAGGCCATTCACTATCCACTGCATTCTCCTGCAAGAGAATGCACTGGAAGAATCTTAAGAGGCAAGGGGTATTAAGGGAACACCGGTAACTTTAGGTTTAGCTGACACAAGGCGATCCAAGTCTAGGCATGATAGAGATAGAGATAGAGATGATAGAGATAGAGATGATAGAGATAGAGATGATAGAGATAGAGATGATAGAGATAGAGATGATAGAGATAGAGATGATAGAGATAGAGATGATAGAGATAGAGATGATAGAGATAGAGATGATAGAGATAGAGATGATAGAGATAGAGATGATAGAGATAGAGATGATAGAGATAGAGATGATAGAGATAGAGATGATAGAGATAGAGATGATAGAGATAGAGATGATAGAGATAGAGATGATAGAGATAGAGATGATAGAGATAGAGATGATAGAGATAGAGATGATAGAGATAGAGATAGAGATGATAGAGATAGAGATGATAGAGATAGAGATAGAGATGATAGAGATAGAGATGATAGAGATAGAGATGATAGAGATAGAGATAGAGATGATAGAGATAGAGATAGAGATAGAGATATAGAGAGATAGAGAGATAGAGATGATAGAGATAGAGAGATTTTAGTAACCAAACTTCTCGTTAACCACTTGCCCACTGGGCACTTATACCCCCTTCCTAACAAGGCCAATTTTCAGTGCTCTCACACTTTGAATGACAATTAGTCATGCAAAACTGTACCCATAAGAAATGTTTGTCTTTTCCCACACAAATAGAGCTTTCCTTTGGTGGTATTTATTCACCACTGGCTTTTTTATTTTTTGCGCTATAAATAAAAAAAAACAAAAAAAAACACACATTTTTCTTCATTTGTTATAAAATTTTGCAAATTAGTAATTTTTCTTCATAAAAATTATGATCAAAATTTATACTGCTACATATCTTTGGTAAAAGATAACCCAAAATCAGCGTATATTTGGTCTTTGTGAAGGTTAGAGAGTCTACAAGCTATGGTGTCATTGAAAATTGATCACACCTGATGTACTGACGGTCAATCTCATTTCTTGAGACACCAACAAGCCAGGACAGTACAATATACAATATAAATACCCCCCAAATTACCTTTTTTAGGTATTTAGTAAGAGGCATGATGAGTTTTTTTTAGTAATTTTTTCCCACAGTTCTTTGCAAAATGAAGATTTATTTTTTTCACAAAATTGTCATATTAACAGGTTTTTTTCCTCTCACAGGGCATATGCATACTTGCAACTACACCCCAAAACATTCTGCTACTCCTGAGTTTGGCGATACCACATGTGAGACTTTTAAACAGCCTAGTCACATACAGAGTCCCAACATGCAGGGAGCACCGTCAGGTGTTCTAGGGACATAAAATTACACATCTAATTTCCTGACTACCTATCACACTTTTGAAGGCCCTGGAGCATAACAACAATGGAAACGCCCACAAAATGACCCCATTTTGGAAAGTAAATACCCAAAACTTGTAATCTATGAGGCATGAGTTTTTGGAACATGTCGTTTTTTTTTCCCCACAAGTTTTAAAAAATGTGGAAACAATTAAAATGCATTTTTTTATGGCACTGACGAGCAGTGTAGTGGCACTCATAAGCACTGTAGGAGCACTAAAGGGCACTATGATGTCACCGTAGGGCACACAGGATCGTCTTCTCACACCAATACGTGTGAGGACAGAGAAACCCCACAGCAGGGCGAGCAGAACCGGCTATGGTGCTGGTTTGTTGACAAGTTATTGCTCCGTCATTGGACCGAGTGATCACGTGGTAAAGGGCTGCTGTAATTGGCCCTTTACCCTGATCCGTGAGGCGCTGGGTCCCGAGGACCCAGACAATAACTAGCCGGCTGCGCTGTAGACATCATTTGGCTATAGCGCGGTCAGCAAGTGGTTAACCACACCCTGCCCGGGCTATGGCTGAATGCCGGCTGAGCGGGGATCAGTTATCCTGACTGGGTGTCATAGGACGCCCAGCAGGATGTGCAACTAATGCGCGCCCCCGGGGGCACGCACTGCGGAAAGCGGTGATGACTCATGTCCCTCGGACATAGTCCACCCCCGAACAGGGTAGACTGCCAATGAAATTGGCTGTTTAACCACTTCAATACAGGGCACTTTCACCCCCTTCCTGCCCAGGCCAGTTTTCAGCGTTTTCGCAATTTGAACAACAATTGTGCGGTCATGCAACACTGTACCCAAATGAAATTTTTATCATTTTTTCCCCCACAAATAGAGCTTTCTTTTAGTGGTATTTGATCACCTCTGCGGTTTTTACTTCTTGCGCCATAAACAAAAGAAAAGTGACAAGTTTGAAAAAAAAAAAAAAAAAAAAAAAAAAAAAAAAAAAAAACCACAATATTTTTTACTTTTTGCTATAATATCCAAAAATTTTTATTTTTTTTTTTAAACAATTTTTTTTCTCAGTTTAGGCCGATATGTATTCTTCTACATATTTTTGGTAAAAAAAAAAAAAAATTGATTGGTTTGCGCAAAAGTTATAGCGTCTATAAAATAGGGGATAGATTTATACCATTTTTTTTTATAATTTTTTTTTTTTTTTTACTAATAATGGCAGCGATCTGCGATTTTTATCGTGACTGCGATATTGCGGCAGACATATCGGACACATTTTTGGGACCATTCACATTTATACAGCGATTCGTGCTATAAAAATGCATTGATTACTGTATAAATGTGACTGGCAATGAAGGGGTTAACCAGGAGGGGGCGCTGTAGGGTTACTTATGTTCCTAGGGAGTGATTCTAACTGTAGGGGGAAGGGACTTACAAGGGGAGGAGACCGATCGGTGTTCCTCTGTACAAGGAACACACCATCGGTCTCCTCTCCTCTGACAAAACGTGGATCTGTGTGTTTACACACACACAGATCCACAGCCCTGCTCGGTTACCGAGCAATCGCAGGTGCCCGGCGGACACAGTGCGCCCCTTAGTGGGTCTGGAAGGCGATTACGTCATAGGACGTCTGCCCAAAACAGCTGCACCGCCCCGCCGTCATATGATGGTGGGCAGGCAGCAAGTGGTTAACACGTGATCGGCTGTGTCCAATCACAGCCGGTCACAACTGTAAACAGAAGAGCCGTTACAAGGAGATCCCAGCTTCTTCTCTTCACACACTGATCATGTGAGGAGGAAAGCAGGGTACAGTGAGATTTGTCATTTTGATTGTATTACACTCTACACTTGTATTACACTTCACTGTGCACCACACAAATACATTTTTCTCAATTAGATTTTTTTTATTTGTTTTTCCCACAAGGTTTGCTGCAGTATTTGGTCGTGGACCAAACAAATCTCTCTGCAGAGCAATTTATTGCCTCCAACCCCAATACGTCCTACGCCCGTATGTTTCATTGGCGACATCTCACACTAAAGTTAAATGGTTTTTGGGCCTTCCATTCAATATGGGGCTTCTAAAGAAAAACTAAGTGCATACCTACTGCTCCATCCACCCCATGCCTATTTATTCTGCTGTCATGTCCAGGACACGCTATGGACATGATTATGCACTTCCTACATTTTAATGACAACTTGCAGTGCCCTCCCCGAGATCATCCCAACCACGATAAAATTATATAAAATATGCCCACTAATAAAATTATTTTTCCAAGCGATTTGCTGAAACCTATGTCCCAGACCAAAACATGTGTGGACGAATCCCTTATCCATTTTACTTGCACTTCAAACAGTATATTCCATGTAAGAGGGCCAGGTACGGGTTGAAACTAAAACTTTGCGAAGAGAGACAGGATATGTGTACGCCTTCAGTGTGTATGAAGGCAAAGACTCCCAGCTCCAGCCCCCTAAATGCCCAACATATATCGGAACTAGCGGAAAAATTGTCTGGGACCTGGCATACGCCCTGCTCAAAAAAGGCTGATATATATGTGGACAATTATTACACCAGTTTGTCCCCTTTTAATCACCTGTACCATGAGAAAATCCTGGCCTACAGTACCTCCAGAAAAAACAGGAAGGGTTTCCCATAAAATTTAGTAACAAAAAGGCTACAGAGGAGGGAATCCGCAAGTCTGAGCAAGTGTTGGCCATGAAGTGGAGGGACAGGAAAGATGTTTACGTCATGTCCACCATCCACAATGATAAAACAAGGAAGAGGGGCGCCTCTGAGTATATATCAATCATCATTTATTTAACAACAAACAATATCCACTCACATGGAAGACTGTAGTATTGCGTTCCGGTGCATCTCTGAGTAGAGGAGAGTCTGGAGGACCACAGGTCTCAGCAAGTCCGTGCAGTGCTGGTCACACATCAGGTCCTGGCAGGGATGGATGGTGGTAGCAGAACACGGTGGGAGCTCCCTCGGGTCTCCAGATGGCACTACCGGATAGATGGTGGGTTTAAGAATAACATAGACCAACGGTCTGTGGGTTCCAGGGAGGGGGAGAGGGGACGCCAAAGGCCGATCGCCGGGCGCGCTGCCGTCTGAGGCTCGTACGGCTCCGTGGGAGAGAGATAGTAACGGCCGTACAGGGAGCCAGAACGAGGCCTGGAAAGCAAGCTCAGCGCGGCGCCGGACCGTGACGTCACAGCTATGCGACGCGTTTCCGAGTCTGCGCGCTATTGGTGACAGGAATAGCGGCACTCCTTTCTCAAGCATAAGGGGCGGATGTTATGGCAGTCCTTTTATAGTCTTTGGGAGGAGGGGGGGGGGGCGGGGCTGAGGATGATAAACAGTATCAGGATACACTGCAGCTATGGGCAATACTAGATATAATACACATGGAAGTGGAGCACAGGTAAAGAAATAAATATATAGGGTTTTAACATCAAGTATCTATACATTCATATATAGGAGACACATAAGCATATAGTTTTACATAAAATTATAAGTTAAAAATTAATTAAAAAAATTAATAAAACGCCAGTACACATCCATGGGCAGGATATGACCTGGTGCATAAACTACTAATATGGACCATAAATAAAAGAACATGTAGGTATATCAATAGAAAGTCGGGATGGTACTTTACAAATAATAAAAATGATTATAATGGACCAGTGCAAGATAAAAAATATAAAAAAATATATATATAAAAATATATATATATAAAATACACGAGAGATTTAAAAATTGGTGATTATGTAAATGTGAATATCAGTACATACTATTAGCATAATTAGGGAAAAGGGAGCAGGGGGTGGGGAGATAGAGGAGGGGGGGGGGGGGAGAGGGGGGGTGGGGAAAAGGAAGGGGGGAGAGAAAGGGAGGGGGAGGAGGGAGGGGGGGTTTAGGAAGGGGAGGGGGCGGGGGATGGATTATACTTACTCGTAGACCCGCCACCCCCACAATAATAGATATATTTGTGTGTACACAACCTGTGGTAAGGATGATAAAAATACAAGCAGTGAATATAAACATACCGTATAAGCAAATATAAGCAATGTATATCTATAATATGGTGGCAATCTCGATACCCTCATTCAAGCCCCCAGGCGAGAGGACGTCGAGATTGTAAATCCAGAACGTTTCCCTTGCACATAGCCTTTTGAAACGTTCGGCAGGAGTGTATGACTTGGGGATTTGTTCAATTACCCATACAGTAAGGCCCGTGGTGGATTTTTGGTGAAAACTAGCAAAATGTCGTGGGACACTATGCATGTCTTTACCACCCTCTATCAGTCTTCGGTGTTGACCGAAGCGCTGTCTGAGGGGGCAGATTGTTCTACCGACATAGATCAGTCCACAGGGGCATAAGAGGCCGTAGACTACAAAATCTGAAGAACAATTGTAGAATTGGTCTATCTGATATGTTTTACCTTTGGACAGGAATGACTTTTGTCCATGTTTAACAAAGGCACAAGTTTTGCATAGGGCTTTTTTGCATCGGTACATGCCGACCAAAGGTATAAGTGTGGTGGCATGGTCGTTGGTCACAGTGGTTTTAAATTTACTTGGGGCAATTTTACTTTTCAAGTTAGGTGCTATATCCGTAACCTAACCCTCAAAAGGTTCTTTAATGCAAAACAAACTAAACCCATCAAAGAAGACTCAGGCCCATCTACATCTACATGTACTTCACCCCCCAATGTTTTTGAATATGACGGTGATGTCATAGATATCCTAGATTCCATCAGGGAAGAAGAGGACCTGCTTGATCTCTTCACACAACACATGGCCACTTCCCCGCCCATCATCCACTCCTCCTTTAAACCGAAGTCGGTTTTTTTCCCTGCTCAATCTAAAGGCCCCTTCCTAGAAAGCTTCTACAGAGTGGTATACGCTGACTTTGTGAAGCTTTGTCAATCATCCTCCACCATCCCTACTCATAAACAAAATCTTACAGTCGCTGAAACTCGAGCATTAGATTCTCTCATTCACAATACCAATATAGTCATAAAAACAGCAGACAAAGGAGGTAGTATAGTGGTACTGGACAGAGTGGACTACATCAAAGAGGCCCATAGACTCCTCTCAGACCAAACTACATACACTAAACTTAAAAAAGACCCCACTAGTGAATTTGCTCTGGAGGCGAGCAGTTTGGTCCAATCAGCCCTCAATAATGGAGTGATCAATAAAACGGAAGCTTCCTTCTTTCTGAAAAGCTTCTACCAGGTTCCCTATTTTTATTACCTGCCCAAAATCCACAAGAACACAACCACTCCCCCGGGAAGACCCATCGTGGCGGCAATGGACAGTGTCACCACGGGATTCAGCCAATATATTGATCAATTTTTACAGCCATTAGTCAAGGAATTACCATCATATATCAGAGATGGTTCACATCTCCTAGAACTCCTAGCACCGTACAAGTGGGAATCCACTTACCTGTGGCTTTCATTGGATGTTACTTCACTCTACACCTCCATCCCTCACTCATTTGGGTTATTAGCTCTGGAATTCTTTCTTGCCCAGGACCCTCTTTTAAACCCCAGACAAGCTGCTTTCATCATGGAGGCTACCAACTTTTGTTTAACCCACAACTATTTTGATTTTAATGGTGAGTTCTTCCTGCAAGCACAGGGGACCGCCATGGGAGCAAATTTCGCCCCCTCCTATGCCAACCTGGCTATGGGTTACTGGGAGAAAAACTTTATATGGCAAAACAACCCATACTCAGCAAACATCATTTTCTTTGGGCGTTATATAGATGACCTGATTGTGATCTGGGACGGCTCCCCAGACCAGATTACATCATTTGTGGACCACTGTAACCAAAATCCTTACGGACTTGCCTTCACCCATACCTTTGATCCCATTCATTTAGCATATCTTGATTTGGAATTGGGTCATATGGATGACAGAATCATTGCTAAAAATTATATTAAGCCAACTGCTGGGAACTCCTTTTTACATTTTCACAGCTGCCACTATCCAAAATGGACGAAAAATATACCAAAGGGACAGTTCTGCCGTCTCAGACAGAACTGTACCCTTGATAGTGATTACGCAGCTTCCAGTATTCCACTAAAAAACAAATTCTTTGAAAAACAATATCCTAAAGAATTGGTTGATGAAGCCTGTGCATCCTATTCCAAAGGTAAACCAGCCAAAACAAATACTTGCCCGACTGATCACTCCACCAGATTCATCACGACCTTTCACTTCGAATATAAAAAAATGGAAAACATCATGAAAAAACACTGGGGGATTCTATTACAGGACCCTCTCCTCAAAACTCTTCTCCCTACAGTACCACGAATTACTTACCGTAAAGCACCTAACTTGAAAAGTAAAATTGCCCCAAGTAAATTTAAAACCACTGTGACCAACGACCATGCCACCACACTTATACCTTTGGTCGGCATGTACCGATGCAAAAAAGCCCTATGCAAAACTTGTGCCTTTGTTAAACATGGACAAAAGTCATTCCTGTCCAAAGGTAAAACATATCAGATAGACCAATTCTACAATTGTTCTTCAGATTTTGTAGTCTACGGCCTCTTATGCCCCTGTGGACTGATCTATGTCGGTAGAACAATCTGCCCCCTCAGACAGCGCTTCGGTCAACACCGAAGACTGATAGAGGGTGGTAAAGACATGCATAGTGTCCCACGACATTTTGCTAGTTTTCACCAAAAATCCACCACGGGCCTTACTGTATGGGTAATTGAACAAATCCCCAAGTCATACACTCCTGCCGAACGTTTCAAAAGGCTATGTGCAAGGGAAACGTTCTGGATTTACAATCTCGACGTCCTCTCGCCTGGGGGCTTGAATGAGGGTATCGAGATTGCCACCATATTATAGATATACATTGCTTATATTTGCTTATACGGTATGTTTATATTCACTGCTTGTATTTTTATCATCCTTACCACAGGTTGTGTACACACAAATATATCTATTATTGTGGGGGTGGCGGGTCTACGAGTAAGTATAATCCATCCCCCGCCCCCTCCCCTTCCCCTTCCTAAACCCCCCCTCCCTCCTCCCCCTCCCTTTCTCTCCCCCCTTCCTTTCCCCCCCCCCTTTTTTCCTCCCCGGCCACCCCCCCTCTCCCCCCCCCCCCTTCCTCTATCTCCCCACCCCCTGCTCCCTTTTCCCTAATTATGCTAATAGTATGTACTGATATTCACATTTACATAATCACCAATTTTTAAATCTCTCATGTATTTTATATATATATATATATATTTTTATATATATATTTTTTATCTTGCACTGGTCCATTATAATCATTTTTATTATTTGTAAAGTACCATCCCGACTTTCTATTGATATACCTACATGTTCTTTTATTT